>NC_070616.1:1207500-1545000 GCF_027172205.1 Podarcis raffonei | reverse complement strand
TTCTCGAACTTTTGGCTAAGATCAAGTGTAGTATCTGTTCTTACCAGTTTAATACCTGAAATGTCCTGTATTTGAGGACTGTATATTAAATGGATTTTTGGAGCTGGGAGATGGAATAGGGGTTTGCTCCATCCACTCCATGCACCGACCTGGTATTGCAGCACCTCCAGAAACGGTTCACCCCAAAAATAATAATAAAATAAGAATAATGATTTATTATACCCTGCCCACCTGGCTGGGTTTCCCCAGCCACTCTGGGCGGCTCCCAACAGAATATTAAAACCACAATAAAACATCAAACATTAAAAACTTCCCTAAAGAGGGTTGCCTTCCGATGCATGACCAGCGCTTTTATCTGGTCAGCTGGGGCCATGTGTACCCATCTAAATGGTCACACAAAGGGGAGGAAGCCCTGGAGCAGGTGTGACAGGAAGTCCTCCCTGTCTGGAGCCACATTCCCCTCTGTGTGTGGGATGTGAAACACAAGAGCAGTCAAGTACAACATTCCTAGAGTGAACATGTTTACACATGGGGAGGAATGTTTGTCCAGCCAGCAGGTAAACTTCCTGTTTCCTTCTGGGCTGGGACAGACTTCCTCTGCATGTAGAGGTGGGCATGGCCTCACCTGTGCAGGTAATGACAAAAGCACAGGGCAGGGCAGCCATCTCTCCCTCTTTGACTACATGCATTGAAGAAGCAACATCTGCTTAGCCTAAGATGCTCTCTTGGCTCCAGCCAAGAGAGGACAAAGGGACTGTCTCCTTATGAGATAGTTTCCAGGTGTATGTCACTTTTCTAAGCTAATGCAGGATCTGGGATCCAATTGTGAACAGAATGTGAGTGAGTAAACTCTTTTTATACTTTTATAGAAGACTGTGTCGTGTCTTATCTTTTATGAGGGACTAAGGGGAAAATACCAGAACAGTTATTATAGAGGCTTTAGCGAGCCTGAGCAAACGCATCCGCTGTGAGTTTGAAAAGGGGAATGTTACTCTGCTAAAATTGTGAACTTGTTAACACAAGTTGGAAAGGCTTTTATCAGACAATATATCCTCTCCTGCATCCCCGAACATTCCCACAGTGTGTCCACTCTAGGCAACAGGAAAATGTGGTACTTGACTGCTCTAGTAATAATACATTCCACGCTCCCCTCCTGCAATTGCCAGCAACTGGCGTCCAGAGGTCTTTCTGTCTCCAACGGAGGAGGTGGAGCAATCACCATCCTGGTTAGCAGCCCCTGATAGCTTTCTCCTCCACGAATTTGCCTAATGCTCTTTTTAAACATGAGAGGCCTTGATGGCTACCCATTTGGATGGCTTTCAAAGAGGAGGAGACGCATTCATGGGGGAGGAGAGGGCTATGTCTCCATCGTTGGAGGCAGCGATCTGAATGCCAGTTGCTGGAAACAGCAGGACGGGAGAGTTGCTCTTGTGATGGCCTCCTGCTTGTGGACTTGCCATTGGGGTTGGCCAATGTGAGAGCCGGATCCTGGACTAGGTGGGCCTTTCTGATCCCGCAGGGCTCATTCTGATGTTCTGAAAGCCGTCCAAGCTGGCAGCCATCGCTAGACCTTGTGGGCAAATCATGCCCTGCTTTCCAATCTGGCTTTTCTTCTCTTTCCCCTCCCTTCTCTGCCCCCCTGCTGCCAGCAATGGGGGCCATTACAATTGCAAATCCAGAGTCCGAGGATCTGCCTGAAGCCTCTTCTCTCAGCTCTACTTTGCTCTTTCTCCATCTGTCTCCCGTCACACCAATGTTTTCCTTCCAGATTTCTGGGTATTTTTAGCGCTGCTGCAGGACCCCTGTGGGACTCCGCTGCAGCAGCAGCCGCCCCACAGGTGTGGGGCAGTGGCAGAAGGGGGAGGCTGGAGCAGCATCAAGGATGCATCTCTGGCTGGAAAACCAGACCTTGGGGGACAAATGGTTGTGTCCCCTTTAGAACGGGGATGGGGAATTTCCCTTCCGAGCGACTTCCTGGGGGCCGTGTGCCAGGGGTGGGCGGGGCAGAGGCAAAAGTTGGCAGAGCAGCAAATGCATATTTTGCCTCTGAATGGTGTGCTGGTTTTTAGTTTTTAGCTCTCATCCAGGTAAGGCAAGAGGCATTGTCAGAGTTCAAGGCCAGCGAGGGCTGCAGCCTGGAAAAAGTAAGACATCTTGGGAGCCTAGAGAAAGAGGGTGTGGCCAGGGAGGAGGTGTGGCCTGGAGGGAGAGGGTGTGGCCAGGGAGGAGGTGCAGCCTGGAGGGAGAGGGTGTGGCCAGGGAGGAGGTGTGGCCTGGAGGGAGAGGGTGTAGCCAGGGAGGAGGTGTGGCCTGGAGGGAGAGGGTGTGACCAGGAAGGAGGTGTGGCCTGGAGGGAGAGGGTGTGGCCTGAGGAGAGGGTGTGGTCTGGAGGGAGAAGGTGTGGCCAGGGAGGAGGTGTGGCCTGGAGGGAGAGGGTGTGGCCTGAGGAGAGGGTGTGGCCTGGAGGGAGAAGGTGTGGCCTGAGGAGAGAGTGTGGTCTGGAGGGAGAGGGTGTGGCCAGGGAGGAGGTGTGGCCTGGAGGGAGAGGGTGTGGCCAGGGAGGAGGTGTGGACTGGGGAGAGTTCCAAGGGCCAGATAGAAATGTCTAGAGGGCCACGATGGCCTGAGATTGACAATGACCTCATCCAAAAACCCACTTTCCCCAACTCAGTGCCCTCCAGCTCTTGCCAGGTTTCATCTCCCACCATCCTTGACCACGGCACATTGTTCCCCCAGTTGAGGAAACCTGCCCCCCCCCGAGACAATAGACTAAAACCGGATTAGACAGCCACCCAGCACAGGCTGGCAGCCACCCGTCTCAGATTCCTGCTTTCCACAGCTGTGCTGCTTCACCCTCCTCATAAACCTGAGGTTGGATTGGGGGTCTTCTGTATGCTGAGTGTGTCCTTGGCGCCTGAGAGCCCCATTCAGCCGCCTTCCTGGCTCTGAGAATGCCTCCGCCTGTCTTCCTTTCTCAAAAGAGGCCACTTCTTCTTCTCTGGACCTCCTCTGCGCCTTCGCTGGATCTTTTCATTTCAGAGGACGCAACGGGACCTGTGTGAAATATTAATGGATTGGTGCGCTGCCATTATAAATTCATGTATCCCCTCACTTTCCCTAGAGGGATAGTATCCTAGCAATTATATATATGTATCCCACATCTTTGCAGGTATGGAACTGGGCAAACAGGTTTTTTTCTCACCAGCTTGGCAAAGCCTCTTGGCATCCTTGCCAGCTTCTGAGAATCTGTGCTTAAAAGGGGAGGGAGGGTGAACTCTCTCTCTCTCTCTCTCTCTCTCTCTCTCTCTCACACACACACACACACACACACACAAGCTTGAATCCTTTCCATCTCCCTGAAAGGGTGCCAGCCTCCACTGCTTTAGAAAATAAGGAAGAAGGGAAGAGCAGAGAATCAGGAATGTAGGAAGATGCCTTGTACCAAACCAGGCCATTGCTCCATCTAGCCCAGTGCTGTCTACACTGACTGGCAGCTGCTCACCTGGGTTTCAGGCGGGGGGGTCTCTCCTGGCAATACCTGGAGATGCCTTCAGGAATTAACCCAGGCCCTTCCACTTGCCTAGTGGGCGCTGTGCCACAGAGCTGGGGCCCTGAACCTAAAGACACATTAAGATTCTAGTCCTCATGATTCTGAAGACACTGTTGAAGCAGAAGCTCAGGAACCTGCTTTATACAGTGTCAGTCTGTTGGTCCCTCTAGCTCAGTGTTGTCTACACTGACTGGCAGCAGTGGCTCTCCAGGATTTCAAACCGGGGTTTCTCCCAGTCCCACCTGGAGGTGCCACTGGGGATTGGACCAGGGACCTTCTGCATGCCAAGCAGGTGCTCTGTATCCAAAGAAAGGATCACAGGCGACGTGAGGAAGCTGGTGTGGCTGGATGGGGGAAATTGCTTCCAATATATTTGCCTTTCCTCCCTGGCGCTTTGTCTTGTCTGCGCTCGTTACAGGCCTTATGAGGGGTCGTTTGTAACCCTCACATTTTTATCTCCAGAAGCACATTTGTCTGTAGATTGGAAAAGCCGGCCGTTTGTTTCAAGGGAAGCATTTCTTCCCCCCCCGGCCCCCCCTTTGACGGCAATTTATTATGTCCATAAAGCATTTTCCTGTCGTTTCCGATCTCCCCCTCCTCCCAACGTCAGACGGGAGTGATGATTTGAAGCCTCCAAGATCTGAAACTCGTGCGACGTGTTTATCTACAGCCCCCTCCACCCATGCAAAAAAAGGGAGAAGACTACAGCGGCACACGGTTTAATTTTATAGACACACCGCTAATCCCCTGGAAATGCAGCATGCTTTTGTGGCAGCGAGATCTGTGCCTGTGTGTTTGTCCTCTTTTTGATTTCTTAAAATTTTAAAAGGAAAAGAAAGGGGGGAGGAAGAAGAGGAGAAGCGCCATAGATTGCATCTCATTGGCGGGATGAATAATACATTTAAAACATTTCGCAAACTGTGTTTGATCCCCAGCATGCCTCTACTGGTGGCGCAAGGCCTCTCGCTCTCCTCTCCTGCGTGGAGCTGTCAGACAGTTCCCTTGGAAAAGGCTCTGATTGATTAGCTGCCTCTCCTTTTCATATACAGCGCAGAAATTTCACCAAGGGAGCCGTTCACACATGAGAACATAAGAAGAGCTTGCTGGATCAGGCCTATGGCCCTTCTAGTCCAGCATCCTGTTCTCACAGGAGCCGACCAGACCTGAGAGCAACAGTGGCTCTCCTCTCCTGAGGCTTCCAGTGACTGGTGTTCAGAAGCATCGCTGCCTCTGACCAGGGAGGCAGAACACAAACCATTGCGTCTAGTAGCCAATAGACTTCTCCTCCATAAGAAAAGCTTGCTGGGTCAGGCCTATGGCCCTTCAAGTCCAGCACTATGTTCTCACAGGGGCTGGCCAGATGTCCGTGGTAGACCAGGAAGCAGGATGTGAGCTCATGATCACTCTCCCCTCCTGTCATTCCCAGCAATTTTTATTCAGGAGCCTAACTGCCTCCAGTGTGGCAAAAGAGCACAGCCACCAGCTCCATCTGGTACGCAGGCTGAGACCCTCCCTGCCTGCGGACTGTCTCGCCAGAGTGGTGCATGCTCTGGTTATCTCCCACTTGGACTACTGCAATGCGCTCTACATGGGTCTACCTTTGAAGGTGACCCGGAAACTGCAATTAATCTAGAATGTGGCAGCTAGACTGGTGACTGGGAGTGGCCGCCGAGACCACATAACACCGGTCTTGAAAGACCTACATTGGCTCCCAGTATGTTTCCAAGCACAATTCAAAGTGTTGGTACTTTAAAGCCCTAAACAGCCTCGGTCCTGTATACCTGAAGGAGCATCTCCACTCCCATCGTTCTGCCCGGACACTGAGGTCCAGCTCTGAGGGCCTTCTGGCGGTTCCCTCGCTGCAAGAAGCCAAGTTACAGGGAACCAGGCAGAGGGCCTTCTCGGTGGTGGCACCCGCCCTGTGGAACACCCTCCCACCAGATGTCAAGGAAATAAACAACTACCTGACATTTAGAAGACATCTGAAGGCAGCCCTGTTCAGGGAAGTTTTTAATATGTGACATTTTAATGTATTTTTAATCTTCGTTGGAAGCCGCCCAGAGTGGCTGGGGAAACGCAGCCAGATGGGCGGGGTACTACTAATAATAATAATATTGCTAGCCCCCTCCTCCATGAATTTGTCCAAGCCATCCATAGCTCAGCTGCTTAGAGTGTGGTGCTGATCACGCCTTGGTTGCAAGTTCAATCCCTGGAGGGGACGGCTGCTGTCAGAGGCTCAGGAGCAGAAGAGCAGGGGAGAGAGCAAATAGAGAGCGGAGGAGAGGAATCAGAGGGGAGCGTAGGGGAATATGACAGTGGACCGAGAGATTCCATGAGCTTCTCCAGCGAATCAGAAGATTCCCAGGAGGGGGCGCCTATGGTAAGGGCGAGGAGAATCCCAGAGGGGACGATCCATAAACAAGGAACCAGAGGGGAGTCCCAAAGGAGTAGCGGAGGAGTAGGGCCAGTTCCCCCACCAGAGCACAGTGGGGGGGAAGAGTCACGTGAGTCAGGACCAGCTTCTCCTCCATCGGGGAGTGGGGAGACGGAGGGAAGGCCAGGTCCAGCTAGCCTCCCCGAAAGGGGGAGCAGTGACACAAGTATAACGGTCAGAAGGAAAGTGGGAGGCTGCGCGCGCGCGCCAAGTTCAAATGTGGAGGAGCGCGGGACAGCAGAAAACCCGGATTGGGAGCCAGGTCCTAAAGCCCGAAAGAGGGGGGGGGGAGGAGTCGGGAGAATCAGCGTCAGAAGAATCTCGGAGGGCTGAGACTCCGACTAGCAGAAGGACCCAGAGAAAGAAGGAACAGAGGAAGAGGTGGAGTAAGGCTAGAATCTTAAGCTGGTGTCAGGGGGGAGGAGATTCAGATGGGACTTCTACGGTCTGACGGATAGATGTAGCGTTGCGCGCTGCGCGTCTGGAAATGAGACTGAACTTCAATAAAGACTTTTAAACTTGAGCAAGAAGCAGCATTGGTCTTGTGTGAGCTGGGACCTTGGGCAGCGCTGACAGCTGCATATTCCAGCACTGCAGGATGTTGGATCAGATGATCCTCAAGGTCCTTTCCAACTCTACAAGGCAACAATAATAATAATAATAATAATAATAATAATAATAATAATAATAATAATAATTTGTTTATTTATACCCCGCCCATCTGGCTGGGCTTCCCCAGCCATCCTGAGCGGCTTCCAACAAAGTATTAAAATACAGTGGTCTGTTAAACATTAAAAGCTTCCCTGAATAGGGCTGCCTTCAGATGTCTTCTAAAAGTCTGGTAGTTATTTTTCTCTTTGACATCTGGTGGGAGGGCGTTCCACAGAGCGGGCGCCACCACCAAGAAGGCCCTCTGCCTGGTTCCCTGTAACCTCACTTCTCGCAGTGAGAGAACCGCCAGAAGGCCCTCGGCGCTGGACCTCAGTGTCTGGGCAGAACAATGGGGGTGGAGACGCTCCTACAATATGAAGTCAGTGGTCATCATTGCCTCCTGTGGGAGTGAGTTCCACAGGTTAACTGTGCGCAGTATCTAACGAATCTGAATGTTGATGGCATCGATCTGCTATTGATGGCTGCTAGCCCAGGCAACTCTGCCCTGCCTTCCATTTCCATCATGGGCAACTGGTTGGCTGCTGCCGGACTAGATGGGACATTGGCCTGATCAAGGAGGCTCTTTAAATCTCCTTACGGTGGACTAAATCTGACCCCTTTGTCGTCTTACGTTCTCACGGTTTGTCTGAAGTTGGGTCCTTTGCTGCAGCCGCTGCTTTGCCCTGAAGCGTCTTCCAAGTGCCAGTCCCTCGCCTCTGCGCACGTCCTCCCTGCCCCCCGGCTCATTTCATTATGGCTCGGCATCTGTGAACATCACGCTCCGTGTCACCAGCATTAAACATAATGAGCCCTCTTGAAGGCTGCTCGGATTTTCTTCCATCTCTCCAGAAAGGCCACCCATGTCAAATGGGATGATGGGCCCACTTGTCAGACGCGAGACCTCCGGCCTTGATTAAAGTCCCCGAGAGCCACGAATGCGTCTCCCGCACCTTTTGCAGACCCTTCTCGTTCCGTCGAGAATGATATCTCCATTCGGAATAAGATCTTCATTTCGCCACCTGATTCCACGTCTCTCTCCGCGCCCCCTCTAATCTTGCTTTTTAAAAATTCAAATCCAGAGCTCTTGATCTGAGGGCGACCCCTGTGGGCTTTGTCAATTCCTCAATAAGCCTGGGTCCATTAAAAAAATAATAATAATTTGATTGCAAAAAGGGACTCTGAACCCTAAATTCAAGGCCTCTCAGTCAAAATATAGTGTGTCTTTCTCCCCCAGAAAGGATAAAAGTGGACAATTCTCCCCGCCTTCAGGTGGCGTTCAGGTACAATAGAAGCCTACCTGCTTACTCAGGTGAGCACTTATTTTGCTCCAGTTACCTTCTCAGGACAACCTAGTTTGAAAGTGATGACATTTCATGCACTGGCGGCATCAAACACCTTCCTCAGGATGGACAAACCCTGTCCATTCCGGGTTTTTAAAAATTCCTTCCCCAGCCTTAAGAACATAAGGACACTATAAGAAGAGCATGCAGGATCAGGCCACAGGGGCCCATCTAGTCCAGACTCCTGTTCTCGCAGTGGCTAACCAGATTCCCCAAAGGGAAACCTACAAGCAGGATTCGAACACAAGACCCCTCTCCCCTCCTGTGGTTTCCAGCAACTGGCGTTCAGAAGCATTGCTGTCTCTGACAGTGGATGCAGAGCACAGCCAGCATGGCTAGTAGCCATGGGTAGGCAAACTAAGGCCCGGGGGCCAGATCCAGCCCAAAAACCTTCTAAATCCGGCCCGCGGATGGTCCAGGAATCAGCGTGTTTTTACATGAGTAGAATGTGCCCTTTCATTTAAAATGCATTTCTGGGTTATTTGTGGGGCATAGGAATTCGTTCTTTTTTTCTCTCTTCAAAATATAGTCTGCCTCCCCCAAGGTCTGAGGGACAGTGGACCAGCCCCCTTCTGAAAAAGTTTGCTGACCCCTGCTAGTACCCATCCACAGCCCTCTCCTTCTTAAATTTGTGCAGTCCTCTTTTAAAGCCATCCCAGTTGGTGGCCATCACTATGCGCTGCATGAAACACGTTCACCATGTTCTTCATCAGTTTGTGAATTACTGTTTTTTTAAATCCCATGGGAGGGGGGGACTGTCAACAATTTAGGGAAGATTTCCCCTAATAGCTTTTGTATGCAATTTTGCATGAAATATGTGCATATATTAGGCAAGTGAGTTCCCCTAATAATAATAATAATAATAATAATAATAATAATAATAATAATTTATTATTTATACCCCGCCCATCTGGCTGGGCCTCCCCAGCCACTCTGGGCGGCTTCCATAAAAACCAAAAATACAGTAAAATATCACACGTTAAAAACTTCCCTGAACAGGGCTGCCTTAAGATGTCTTCTGAATGTCAGGTTCTTGTTTATCTCTTTGACATCTGCTGGAAGGGCGTTCCACAGGGCGGGTGCCACTACCGAGAAGGCCCTCTGCCTGGTTCCCTGTAGCTTTGCTTCTCGCAATGAGGGAACCGCCAGAAGGCCCTCGGCGCTGGACCTCAGCGTCCGGGCAGAATGATGGGGGTGGAGACGCTCCTTCAGGTATACTGGACCGAGGCCATTTAGGGCTTTAAAGGTCAGCACCAACACTTTGAATTGTGCTCGGAAACGTACTGGGAGCCAATGTAGGTCTTTCAAGACCGGTGTTATATGGTCTCGGCGGCCGCCCCTAATGCTTCTCTGTATGTTACTTTCACCCATATATGCATTTTAATGCATACCTACTTTCCCCTGATGCAGGCATTGTGGGATAAATCAGCCCCATAAATGAAAATGCTTAAATTCTAATTAATGCATGAAGGGGTTAAGACCATAGAGTAAACTGTCCTGCCAGACTTAGCTAGGTCACACACCCTCACCTTGGGAGGAAGGGCTACCAAACTCTTCATTTTCCTATTTCCTACCTTCATACCACCATGTGAACTTTTCCCATAAGGATGTCTTAGCTAGAGGCTCCAAGCTGTATGACTTTAGCAAGCCATCTTTATGTTTCTTTACAAATAGTTTAGAAACTTACCATTTTCGAAACTAAGCTATACTACCTGTGTTTTTTTGCTGCTGTATGGAAAAGCACAGGAATATGACCTTTGAAGAGTTTGTAAGTAAACCATTGTTAACAAAAGCGTAGTCTCTATGTTAAGAGGGAGTGGGGAACTTTGGAATTAAAACTTAGAATTGGAAATTTTAAAGGTCTAACTGCCTACATTTCTACGGCTTACTTTGCTGCATGTTTTTGTGATTTTAAATCTCTGCTGGGGCTCTCTCACCAAAGAGTACTTCCCTCAAACTTGGATCTAGGAATCCAGGGACTCCTCTTTTTATTCTTCACTCGGGAGCTGTAAGGAACAGAAGAATAATATTGGCAGATATAAAACCAGTTTTAGACTGGGAGAGCTGGGCTGTAGTCAACCTTCCTTGCAAGATTAAATAGTGTGCTAGAGGGGGGCGGGAAGACAAATGAAGAGAGGGAGAGAGATGCTGTTTTTGTTTGTTGCTATGGTATGTCTTCTGCGTATTTATATGCCTTGTGATCCTTGGGTGAAAGGCAGTATAGAAATGTAATTAACAACAACAATTTACAAAAACCAACAGGCTGCAGGTGCAAATTCCGGGGGCAGGCATGAGAAAGTCAACTCAGAGTCTTGCTAGGCTCTCTCGCCCTTTAACTGTGTGTTTTATTTCCCCGCTATTATGCTTTTAAACCTTCATTTCCCCACTATTCCCAGATTCCTCAGGCAACCCAAAGCAGCTTGCAGGCGTGACGGGAAGCAGAACGGTCATTGCAGAAAAGCGACGCTGCTGCTCAAGCCGTGGTCTTAACGGAAGGTTGTGCTTGTGTCCCTGTCTTTTTCCTGGAGCTTGTGGGACTCTTTCTGCCTTTGCTGGATGCGCCGCTGCCGTCGCGCCATAACTCTTTGGTGTCTTAAACGGCTGCTGGATTTAAGGCCTTTCATTACTCACCGGGGATAAGCCCCATCTGAGCTCGCCTGTGGATGCGGGATATTTATGCCTCTCTCCTGACTCGCTCCCATAAAAAAGCAAGCGGTACTCTGTAGCAAATAAAGCAGCCATTTCTCTCTTCTCTCCACCCCCCCCAAACGCACATCACCCAGCTCTCGCCTCGAGGTACCTGCACCAATTTCAGGAGGTCAAGGAGGGCGCCATTACGCACTTAAAGGGTCCCCAGAGCGTGCTCTGGCCGACGATCGAGGCTGCTGGGCGGGCAAGCTTCGACGCCAACCCTGCGGGCGAGTGGACTGGGGTGGGCTTGCCTCACCGGGGGTAGGGGGGGCTTTGCGGTGTTGAAGCTAAGTGGAGCACTGGCACACCGCCACCCCGGTGTGGCAGAATAGCCCCCGGGGCCCACCAACGTTATTCACGTCAACTGAGGGGCTCTCCCATGCCCAGGTGCAGAACAGCTTGCATCCTGGCACCGGAAATAATTTATTCATTTACTGCATTTATATCCCATCTTTGCCTCCATGGAGCTCAAGTTGGCATGCGTGGCTCTCACGTTCCTTGTTTAATCATTGGCTCCCAGTACGTTTCCGAGCACAATTCAAAGTGTTGGTGCTGACCTTGAAAGCCCTAAACGGCCTCAGCCCAGTATACCTGAAGGAGTGTCTCCACCCCCATCATTCAGCCCGGACACTGAGGTCCAACTCCAAGGTCCTTCTGGTGGTTCCATTACTGCGAGAAGCGAGATTACAGGGAACCAGGCAGAGGGCCTTCTTGGTGGTGGCACCCACCTAGTGGAATGCCCTCCCATCAGATGTCAAGGAAATAAACAACTATCTGACTTATAGAAGACATCTGAAGGCAGCCCTGTTTAGGGAAGTTTTTAATGTGTGATGTTTTATTCAGTTTTTAGTCTGTTGGCAGCCACCCAGAGTGGCTAGAGAAACCCAGCCAGATGGGCGGGGTATAAATAATAAATTGTTGTTGTTGTTGTTGTTAATCCCACACAACAACCCTGCAAAGTAGGTTGAGCTGAGAGGTCACACACAGTGAGTTTCATAGTTGAGTTGGGGGATTCGAACCCTGGTCTCCTGGGTCCTAGTCTTCATTTAATCCTCACAACGATCTTGCGAGATAGGCTGAGCTGAGAGAGGCAGTGACTGTGGCCCAAGGTCACACCCAGTGAGCTTCGCGGCTGCTTTGGGGGATTCGAACCTTGGTCTTGGTGCTTTATCTGCTACATCCTGGACCTGCGCACTCACAGGGGCAGAAGATCCCAATGCCTATCTTTCTTTCCTCTCTTGTTCCCGATGTAGTTCTTCCCTGGTGGAGAGGAGGGTGCCATCTTGGGGTCCTCCTCAGGTGCCCAAATGTCTGGGACCAGCCCCGGCCACAACCGCAGCACCACAGCTAGAGCCCCTATGTCACGGCTATTCCAAAGCCTGCCCCCCACTTCAGCAGCTTATATAGAATACATTAAAACAAGACAGGCTTACAATCCAAAAGACGCAGCATGTGAGGAAAGAGGAACAGGGAGGGAAGAGGAAAAAAGCAAACCCAGACACCACTTCTTAAATAGCAATTCTTATATCAACCAGCGGGATACGACATAAGCCCTTCCTTGTGTCGCAATGCTCTCACCAAGTAAATAAATGCAGCAACTTCGCTTTTAGTCCTCCCTTTCTGTATCCGTGCCAGAGACAACATTTTATTAATGTTATTGCAAACCACCCCGGACTATTTTGGGGGGAGTTGCAGGGCAGTGCAGAATTGCTTTAAACGGAATAAATCTGCTCCGTCCTGAATCTCCCCTCAGCTGACTTCACCAGTCTGACCCCCAGAGAACTTAGGAGTTACGAGACTCAGCCGTCTCCTGGCCTCCAGGCTCCCCCTCCAGTGCCAGGCCTGCGTGAAAATGCCCCCTGCAAGATCCCACGCTTGCCTTGATCTCGGCCAACGCAGCCTCAAGACGCTACTGAAAATGCAGCCCACACACATCTGCACACACACACCCCGCCAACGCCGTCAGGTGATGGAGCGTTTATGAGAGCGGTGCTTGTCGGGGAGACCTCTAAAAGCTGGATTTATTGAGAAGTGCTTTTTTCCCCCCCTTCCAAAGCAGGGGAAAAAACCCAACCCCAAAGCATCAAACCTTGAAGCTCTTGGAGCTGTAATTAAAAGTGTTAGAGGGAAGGTAAGGAGCAATGTCTCTGGCCTGCCAACTGGTTAATTTATGTACTTAAACCTGTGCTTGGCTTGTGCCAAAATGTGCTCTTTCTGGCTGCTGGGTCTATATATTTCCTGAAACGCTGTAGCACAGCAGCTCCCACCTCTCTCCCTCTCTCTGAGAAGGTGCGTGCGCATGATTCTCCACCACTGAGATTTTCCAATGGGGTCCTTTTTTAGTGCCCACCCCCCTGAGGTCCGGTCTGCCATTGCTAGGGACCAAGGATGTTGAAGACTTTCAACGAAAACAGGAGCAGAAATCGCCGGTGTGCGCTTATTCGTATCGTCTCCAGAAAAGAAAGCAGTCCACCAAACTGCGGTTCTTTGGAGGTTTCTCCACAGAGGTTGGGTGGCCATCTGTCAAGAGATCCTTGGGCTGTGATTCCTGCATTTCAGAAGGCTGGACTAGATAACCGCTGGAGTCCCTTCCAACTTGGAAATCCTATGATTCTGTTGTTGCATACGGTGGGAATGTTCAGGGATGCAGGAGAGGATATATTGTCTGATAAAAACCCTTTCCAACTTGTGTTAACAAGTTCACAATTTAGCAGAGCAACATTCCCCTTTTTAAACTCACAGCGGATGCGTTTGCGCAGGCTCGCTAAAGCCTCTATAATAACTGTTCTGGTATTTTCCCCTAATTCCTTCATAAAATATAAGACACGACACAGTCTTCTATAAAAGTATAAAAAAGGTTTACTCACTCACATTCTGTTCACAATCAGATCCCAGAAGGCAGACTTGGCTTAGAAAAGTGACATACACCTGGAAACTATCTCATAAGGAGACAGTCCCTTTGTCCTCTCTTGGCTGGAGCCAAGAGAGCATCTTTGGCTAAGCAGATGTTGCTTCTTCAATGCATGTAGTCAAAGAGGGAGAGATGGCTGCCCTGCCCTGTGCTTTTGTCATTACCTGCACAGGTGAGGCCACGCCCACCTCTAGTCACATGCAGAGGAAGTCTGTCCCAGCCCAGAAGGAAACAGGAAGTTTACCTGCTGGCTGGACAAACATTCCTCCCCATGTGAAAACATGTTCACTCTGGGAATGTTATACTTGACTGCTCTTGTGTTTCACATCCCACACATACGACAGATTGTTTGATTGTTTATGTGTGCAATGACAGCAGCAAGGATGCTTCTTGCCCAGAGATGGAAAGAAGAAGAAGTACTGACAAGAGAAGAGTGGAAGACCAAGCTGGTGGAATATGCAGAAGTGGCAAGACTGATGGGAAAGGTCAGAAACCAGGAAGACCAAGTATTCTGGAATAACTTTCTAACACATTTGAGAGACCACTGTAAGCAGTTGAAATCAATGGCAGGAATTCAATGACACTTGTAATGTAACATGGGTTTTGGATACTATGATTATATAACAGATTACAGGAAAAGATGCAGGAATAAAATTTAGAATTGGAACCCATAGAGGGATGGAAGGAGATCTCAAGGTTCGAAAGAACACTTCCCCTTCTTTAATGTGTGAAAATGTTATGTTTATGGTGTATAACCTTAATGTAAAACTAATTTAAAAATTATATATATATGAGAATCCTATGATTTTGTGAAATAGGATTGGTTTTCGCTCTCATTGTTGCTTTCAGCCTTCAAGCAAAACATAATTGATTACATTCTCCCCCTGCTCCCAAATCCCATTGTGTTTGCATTCGAACACACAAGGTGGGTTGTTGTAATGGGTAAGGCAACATACGTAATTTAGGTAATTAACTACATGATTCACATGTTTTGCCACAGGGGATGGTGAGATGTGTGACGTAGTTTCTGGCAGAAAATGAACTGCGGCTGTTGGAGTATTTGGAAATGGCAAAATAATAATAATAATAATAATAATAATAATAATAATAATAATAATAATAATTTATTTGTACCCTCCCCAGCCACTCTGGGTGGCTTCCAACAAAGATTTAAAATACTTTAAAATGCCACACATTAAAAACTTCCCTGAACAGGGCGTGGAAGAGTAAGAAATCAAGAAGGGAGACTGGGAAAGATTTAAGTACTGTTTGAATAGCTATTGTAAACAGCTTAAAACACTAGCAGGATTGAATTAGAAATGAGCAGGAAAAAATTTTAAATTGCGTATAACGGACAAATAATAAATAGATTTAAATCAGATATTCAGTGATAAAAGGTATGACATAAGCAACCACAGAAAGTGGAGGAGGGGAGTCGATATTAATAGTTGGTATCTTAAGTGGGATGTGTAAATTTGTATTGTTATAAGTTTGTAACATGAGAAAATGAAAAATATTTTTAAAAGAAAATGAATTGCAGTGAAATGGAATGGAAACAGGACAGAACGGAAAGTCCCGTCCCCCCGTTTCTCATAGAACCAGAACTCATGGTCTTCCAAAGAAGATTTGGGGAGGACACGAGTGGCACTGTGGTCTAAACCACAGAGCCTAGGACTTGCCGATCAGAAGGTTGGCGGTTTGAATCCCCGCAACAGGGTGAGCTCCCGTTCCTCGGTCCCTGCTCCTGCCAACCTAGCAGTTCAAAAGCACGTCAAAGTGCAAGTAGATAAATAGGTACCGCTCCGGCGGGAAGGTAAACGGCGCTGCTCTGGTTCGCCAGAAGCAGCTTAGTCCTGCTGGCCACATGACCCGGAAGCTGTACGCCGGCTCCCTCGGCCAATAAAGCGAGATGAGCGCCGCAACCCCAGAGTCATCCGTGACTGGACTTAATTGTCAGGGGTCCTTTACCTTTACCCTTTTTAGATTGTTAAGAGTGCGGACTTCATAAAAAGCATAAGAATCTGGATCAGGTCAGCGGACCGTCCTAGTCCAACCTCTTTTGGGAAGCCAGCAAGCAGGATTTGAGCCCTGGAGTCCACTCCCCTCCTTTGGATTCCAGAATCTGGGACGCGGGACAGGACTGGCCCAAGACATTTTGACACCTGGAGCGACAATGGTGCTCTCTCCCCACCAAAGAAGAACTGGTGACTGAAGGTCTACATCGGGATGAAGAGTGGGAGGAGATCAGCAGCACAGAGAGGCCGCTGCAGAGGTGTCGTGTGGCTGTAGCTGCTACCGCAGCAGCGGCAACAGCAGCGGGCAATTCATTCCTTGGAGGGTGGATCTGCTGCCCCTGCCCTGTGGATCCTGCCTGCCTGAGCCGGTCCCCTCGCCTTGCCTCATGGGTGATTGGGAAGCACGGCTGCCTCCAGACATACATACATCACTAGTGTATACATCACTAGTGATGTATGGAAGTGAGAGCTGGACCATAAAGAAGGCTGATCACCGAAGAATTTATGCTTTTGAATTCTGGTGCTGGAGGAGACTCTGGAGAGTCCCATGGACTGCAAGAAGATCAAACCTCTCCATTCTGAAGGAAATCAGCCCTGAGTGCTCACTGGAAGGACAGATCCTGAAGCTGAGGCTCCAAGACTTTGGCCACCTCATGAGAAGAGAAGACTCCCTGGAAAAGACCCTGATGTTGGGGAAAATGGAGGGCACAAGGAGAAGGGGACTACAGAGGGTGAGATGGTTGGACAGTGTTCTCAAAGCTACCAGCATGAGTTTGACCAAACTGCAGGAGGCAGTGGAAGACAGGAGTGCCTGGTGTGCTCTGGTCCAGGGGGTCACGAAGAGGTGGACAAGACTAAATGACTAAACAACAACAACTCTTTTGCTCATGTGAATTTGAAACTGCCCTATGCGTGGATATGGACGTGTGGGCTTGAGGTGCGCTGTGGAGGGGCTTTGTGGTGGCAATTATTTCCCCTATCCTCTCTCCAGCACCACCTCATTTCTCACGATTAACCCGCCAAATCCAGTCTATAACGGAAGCAGCAAGGTGCTTTTGCAGAGCAGACTGGTTAAGCAAGCCAGGACAAACACAGCAGGCTGCTATAGCTCATGGGGTGAGTTGAGGCATCTTGAATAGATTCCCTTCTGTGTTTCTCCAGCTATGTGGTGTTGAGAAAGGGAAGACCTGTGCCAAATGTCTGGAGGCTTAGAGCACTGGATTGGGGTTAGGAACCCACCACCCGCGACAGAGGAAGGGATCCGATTGTCCCCATGTCCCCTGGGCGACCGTAGAGCCATTGGGCAAAGCACTAGGGTCGGTTGCAAGAACCGTGATGCTCACTGAGCAGCCTGGAGCAAGTTAACTACCCCTCAGATTAACCTCCTTTGCAGGATTGTCATGAGCTACAGTGAGATAAGGCTTTTGTGGGATGTGACCCATGAGAAGCAGTCAAGTACAACATTCCTTGTTTTCCTAGAGAAGACATGCAAGGGAATGCTTGGTCCAGCCATTCGAAACTTCCTGTTCCTCCTGGCTAGAGCATCCTTCCTTTTGCATGTGATAGAAAGTGGGTGTGACCTTACCTGTCCAGGTAACAAAAGGATGAGTCATGCAGCACCTTTCCTCCTTTTTGACTTCCTTCTTCGTTTGACCAGCTTTTAGGGCTGCTCTGCTAGCTCTCAGCTAGCAGAAGCACTGGGATTATTCCCCCATATGGGGTAGATCCACATGTTCATATTTGTAACTAAGTCTGCCTTCAGGAATCCAGCTGTGAACTGATGTGAGTAAACTTCTTTTATTGACTCTGAATAAGATTGTGGCGTATTTATTCTTTTAAGAGGGATTCAAGGGAATTTACCAGGAACGTACAATTCAATCTGAGACAGACTGAATTGTATAATAGTGAGAGGCTCACACGAGCCTGCAACCAGCTATCTGCTGTGCATGTAATAAAGGGGAATGCAAACTCTGCTAAGTAAAGAAACTTGTTAGTGCAAGTTTGGAAGGATATTAACAAACAATATATCCTCTCCTGCCACCCTGAACATTCCCACAGCTTTAACAATAATAATGCCTGCAGCCTGGAGCAACAGGGGAGGGTCTTGGGAGATTAATTTATTTTAATTGCAGGTGTAGAATCAGGGGCAGCAGGGTCCACATTCTAGATTAGCTCAACTCCCATGCTGCAAAGAAATGTCTCAGAATGGGCAGGCGAACTGGGCTGCTTTGCAAAATTCAACAAAGTTTGGTGAGGGAGAAAGGAGGAAGGCCCTTGACAGTGAGCAGTTGTCTGTTTTACTTTGAACATCAGCACTGATTTCGCAACTAGCCAGATTCTAGCTAATGGGGCAGACATGCTGAGCACTGTAAATGTTAGTTTGAGCCAAAGGCAGACCTCGTAAGATCTCTGGTAGGAATGAGAGGGAAATCCCCTGCCTTCTGTTCCCTCGTCGTGTTGTTTGGGTATGCGTTTTCTTCCACCACTACCCAGCGCCGAAAGTTTGTCATCTTCGACTGAGAGTCGGAGTGCCCCTCTGCTGCGATAGTATCTCATACACTCTGGGCCTCGCTAATCATTGGGTGTGGCTGGAAGACTGGCATGTATTCACGTTAAGCTTCAGGGCGCAAGGGCAATGGAGCAGTTGTTTGTTTGTTTTTTATAATATTTTTATTAAACAATTTTTATATTGATACAAACAAAACATACATAAACAAACAACAGACAATAACAGAACAAGAAACAAGTACCATTTCATATCCTAATTTCTTAAACCTTTCTTCTTCGACTTCCTCGTGCCTCCTGTTTCTGTATTCCAAATTCTAATCAATTGTTCAGCGAATCTTCCCTTATTTTACTATAGATTTAAGCTAATCATCCTTCTTCTCTTTGTCTTAACCATTACTAATAGTAACCATTTACTTTAGTCCAACATCATTCTAACTGTCATTAATTTTATGATATTTCTTTAGATAGTCCTTAAACTTTTTCCATTCTTCTTCCGCCGCTTTCTTTCCCTGGTTTCGGATTCTGCTCGTCATTTCTGCCAAGCCCATGTAGTCTATCACCTTCATCTGCCATTCTTCCAGTGTGGGTAGATCCTGTGTCTTCCAGTACTTTGCAATGAGTATTCTAGCTGCTGTTGTAGCATACATAAAAAAAGTTGTATCTGTCTTTAGCACCCCCTGGCCGACAATACCCAAGAGAAAGGCCTCTGGTTTCTTGGGGAAAGTATATTTAAATACCTTTTTCAGTTCATTATAAATCATTTCCCAGAATGCCTTAATCTTCGGGCACGTCCACCAGAGGTGAAAGAATGTACCTTCCTTTTCTTTACATTTCCAACATTTATTGTCAGGCAAATGGTAGATCTTTGCAAGCTTGACTGGGGTTATGTACCACCTATAAATCATTTTCATTATATTTTCTCTTAAGGCATTACATGCCGTAAATTTCAACCCGGTGGTCCACAACTTTTCCCAATCAGCAAACATAATGTTATGACCAATGTCCTGAGCCCATTTAATCATACTTGATTTTACCGTTTCATCTTGTGTATTCCATTTCAGCAGCAGATTATACATTTTTGACAAATTGTTAGTACTGGATTCTAACAGTTCAGTCTCTAATTTTGATTTTTCCACCTGGAAGCCTATTTTCCTGTCCAATTTAAACACTTCATTTATTTGATGATAATGTAACCAGTCTCTCACCTTCCCTTTTAATTTTTCAAAACTCTGCAATCTCAATTTGTCCCCTTCCTTTTCCAGAATTTCCCAATATCTTGGCCATTTCGACTCCATATTTAACTTTTTAACTGCCTTAGCTTCCATTGGTGACAGCCACCTTGGAGTCTTATTTTCCAGCAAGTCCTTATATCTAACCCAGACATTTAATAGTGCTTTCCTGACAATATGGTTTTTGAAACTTTTGTGCGCTTTAACCTTGTCATACCACAGATATGCATGCCACCCAAAAATATTGTTAAATCCTTCCAAATCCAAAATGTCTGTGTTTTCAAGAAGCAGCCATTCTTTTAGCCAGCAGAAAGCTGCCGCTTCATAGTACAATTTAAAGTCTGGCAGGGCAAACCCCCCTCTTTCCTTTGAATCCGTTAATATCTTAAATTTTATTCTGGGCTTCTTGCCCTGCCAGACAAATTTAGATATATCTTTCTGCCACTTCTTGAAACAGTCCATTTTATCCACTATTTGTAATGCTTGAAACAAAAACAACATTCTTGGCAATACATTCATTTTTATAACTGCAATTCGACCTAACAAGGAAAGCTTCAGGTTTGACCAAATCTCCAAATCTTTTTTCACTTCTGTCCAAGTTTTTTCATAATTGTCTTTAAATAAATTCACATTCTTAGCTGTCATATTCACACCCAAATATTTCACTTTTTTAACCACAGTCAACCCCGTCTCATTCTGAAACCTTTCTTTTTCAATCTGTGTTAAATTTTTCTCCAATACCTTAGTCTTTAACTTATTCAGTTTAAATCCTGCCAATTGGCCAAACTCTTGAATTATCTCCAAAACTCTTTTCGTACTAGCTTCTGGCTCCTGTAAAGTAAGTACTAGATCATCTGCAAATGCTCTCAATTTATATTGTTTAGCTCCGACCTGAACCCCTTTCACCAACTGGTCCTTCCTAATCATATTAAGCAAAACCTCCAGGACCGAGATAAAAAGTAATGGGGAGATAGGGCACCCCTGACGTGTCCCTTTTTCAATCTTGAACTCTTCTGTTACCACATTATTTACAAGTAATTTTGCTTTCTGTTCAGAGTATATTGCACCTATACCATTTTCAAACCCTTGGCCTACCCCCATCCCCCGGAGGTTCTTCAACATGAAACTCCAAGAAATATTGTCAAAGGCTTTCTCGGCGTCCACAAATATCAAAATAGCCTTAGTGTTTATATTCACTTCCAACTTCTCCAAAATGTCAATTATATTCCTTACATTATCCGACAAATGCCTTTTCGGGAGAAAGCCCGCTTGGTCCCCATGGATCTCCTCCATCAAAACTCTTTTCAGTCTCTTTGCTAAAACATCAGCAAAGATTTTGTAATCCACATTTAGTAAGGAGATGGGTCGGTAGTTCTTAAGTTGGGTCTTTTCAGTCTCTGTCTTTGGTATAAGTGTAATGTAGGCCTCTCTCCACGTATCGGGTGCCCTTCTCCCCTCCATAATCTCGTTGCAGACTTCCTTCAAAGGTTGTATAAGCCCTTCCTTCAAAACTTTGTAATATTTGGAAGTCAGTCCATCCGGTCCAGGTGATTTGCCCAACGTCATATTTTGAATGGCATCTTCTATTTCCTGTGCTGATATCTCCTGGTTCAAAATTGTCTTACTTTCCTGGGAAATCTTTTTCAGCCCATTTTTCTTGAGGAATAATGGAGCAGTTGTTTGGAACAAGCGGTGCCCAAGTTAAAAGGTAAAGGACCCCTGGACGGTTAAGTCCAGTCAAAGGTGACTCTGGGGTTGTGGCGCTCATCTCACTTTCAGGCCGAGGGAGCCGGCGTTTGTCCACAGACAGCTTCCGGGTCATGTGGCCAGCATGACTAAGCTGCTTCTGGCACAACAGAACACGATGACGGAAACCAGAGCGCACGGAAACGCCGTTTACCTTCCTGCCACTGTGATACCTATTTATCTACTTGTGCTGGTGTGCTTTCGAACTGCTAGTTTGGCAGGAGCTGGGACAGAGCAACAGGAGCTCACCCCGTCACGGGGATTCGAACCGCCGACCTTCTGATTGGCAAGCCCAAGAGACTCAGTTGTTTAGACCACAGCGCCACCTGTGCCCAGGTTAACCCGTGCATCGTCCTCCCATCTTGAGGAGGCCTGGCACAGTCATCTGCAACGAAGAAACCCCGCAGAGGAAGCTTGTCTCCCTCTTGCATCCGGTTGGCATCGGGCCTTTGAAATAATTACTCAGGAGTCCTGCAGGACAGGTGCAGAGAAGGCAGCTCAGATCTGAGGGCGGCTGTTAAGAGTGCAAAATTGGAGATGGAACGCAAAGCTGATGGTTGTGAAAATTTGGGCTGTTGTTCTGGTTGTGAAATGATGAATAATTTTGTTTTTTAATAATAATAATGAGTTGAGAATGGGAAAAAATATTACTGCCACATTTCCTGATCATGCTTCCTTTTTAAATTTTATCCAATCTTCCATCTCATGTTCACCTCCTGAAGCATTGCCACAAATGACTATATTGCGCCCTCCCTCCGCAAGCTCCCTTCCGTCATTCCCCCCCACCTTTTGTGCCATTCCGCTCTACCAAGCGGCCTTTAAAAATTAAATCGCTGCCAATTTCCCCTTCATGCTGCTTGGCTTTTCCATATTATTATTTTTTTAAGGGTGGGGGTGGGGAAGAAAGATGTGATTAAGGGGCTGCTCGCTACTTAATAAATTACTGGGAGATTCGCCGTTCAGGGGAAGGGAAATAAATTATGATATTTAACATTTTGTAATAACAACAATTAGTTGCTAAATAATGCCGTCTTCTTCCCTTTTTTTTGTAAAGGAAAAGGCAAAAGTAAATTAATTCTCCTAATTAGCTGTCAAGCATCAAGGAGGGGAAATGAGCACAGATACGCGCTCATTGGATGCGCATGTGCAAATTGTATGCTCGTGAAGGTGAGGATGCCACGGGTGCTGGATCTGGACCTGGAGGCTCCATGAGAATCTAAGAAGAGCACACTGGATCAGGCCAAGGGGGACCCATCTAGGCTGGCCTCTTCTTTCCACGGTGGCCAAATTCCTCTAGGAATAAAGATAGACTGCCCCTGGTGCTGGAGGCTCCATAATGGCATAAGAAGAGCCTGCTGGATCAGGCCGATCTTGTCCAGCATCCTCTTCTCACATTGTCCAACCAGATGCGCCACCAGGAAGTCTGCAGACCTTTGCCCTGATCAAGCAGGCGCTCTATTGCGTCCTCCGTTATGGAATCTGTACCTGGGAAGGTCCTCATCTCTCCCGATATCTATCTGAGCAGGAACCGAAGGCGTTAATTCTTCTTGCGGGGCTGAGAAGTGATTCAATTTCCTCTGTGACAACGAGCCCCCTGGGCTGATGGCCGCCTCCAGCAGTTTTAATTAAGTTGCCACTTAAGGAGACAATGGATTCTTTCTTCCTTTGCTGCCGGTATATGCTGGAGTATTTGTGCCCTGGGAGGCGGTGGTGGAGAGAGTGTCATAAGAACTGCCTTGGTGACTCAGGCTTGAGGGTTGTTATGGTTTAAAACAGACTCTTCTTTCGTCTGAAAGTCTGAAGAGCCTTGCAAACTTCGGACACAGCGGCCCTCCCTTCTCTCTTTGTTCCCAGTGCGCGGCGGTAGACTGCCACTGAGTGTGAAGGTTCCACTTGCACGGACTGCCTTCCCTGGTGGAGACCAAGCCAGACTTTTAAGATCTCCTGAAGAGACCTTGCTGGCCACAGAAGAACCAGTATACTTAGCTCAGTATTGTCTGCACCGACTGGCAGCAGTGGTTCTCCAGGGTTTCAGGGGGAAACACCCTTAGCCTTATCTGATATGCCATTTGAACCCGGGACCTTCTGCTCTAACCCCTGGGCTGTAGCCCTGCACTTAGTGCCAATGCAGAAGCATCCATGCTTGAGGGCACCTCACCCCAGCCCTGGGAATACCCACCCTTGTGAGGCAGAAAAACTAGCAACATTTAACCTCAAATCCTTATGGCAAAAGGAATGGCTTATTCACATTGGGTGTGCATAACAACCTAGGAAGAGTCTGCTGGATCAGACCACGGCCCACATAGTCCAGCATCCTGTTCCCACAGAATCATGAGGACTAGGAACTTAGAATCAAAGAAGTGTATGGTTGGAATGCAACTGTATAAATGTGATGGCCTGGGACTCGGGCTCGGACTTGGAACCAGAGGAGTCTCAGTCCGCACCGGATCCTCTGCCTCAGGGGGCATCTGAACCCAGTCTGGGGCCTGATTCTGAAGAGCCCCAGTCTGCACAGGTTCCCCTGCAAAAAGCACCAGCTGGGCCAAGTCAGGGGCCTGAGCCTGCCCTGGCTCCAGATGTGGGGATTACCTTGTTGCCTTCAGCTGGGCCATCACTTACAGCTGCTCCACTACCAGTTGGGTCAGGAGAGGCTGAGGTGGCCCCTGGCTCTAGTAACCCACCAACATCTCCCAAGCTGCAGAGACTAAGGTCTGAGAGAAGGAGAGACCTGAGTACTTGCAGGAGGAGTGCGCAAATTTGGGCGAGAAAGGGAGGTGAGTCACCGGGGGATCAGGACCAGCCTAGCCCAACAAAGATAAAAGGCTGTCGGACCCCGCCCCAGGTTGCAAAAGCAACATTGCTGCTTGCTGGAACCTACCTGAGACCCTGTGCCTGGCCTAGCCTGGTTTCCTGCCTTGTCCCTGTTGGACTGACTCCTCGTGGTATCCTTGGATTTGGGACCAGACCTGGACCGTGTTGCTCATGTTAACCCCCGGGCCCAGCACAATAAAAAAGAATGCTATTCTAGGCTGCATCATCAGAAGTCTAGTGCCCAGATCAAGGGAAGTTATAGTCCCACTCTATTCTGCCCTTGGTCAGACTCAGACCACACCTGGAATACTGTGTCCAGTTCTGGGCGTGACAATTTAAGAAGGATGTTAACAAGCTGGAAGGTGGGCAGAGGAGGGCAGCCAAGGTGATCAAGGGCCTGGAAACCAAGCCTGATGAGGAACGGTTGAAGGAGCTGGGTATGTTGAGCCTGGAAAAGAGGAGTCTGAGAGGAGAGAGAAGGGCCACCTTCAAATATCTCAAGGACTGTCCCTTGGGTGATGGAGAAAACTCTGGAAGGTAGGGCTTTAGCGCTTACCTCTCGCAACCTTTTGAATTATCCAAGTGCCAACACCCCCTGTCCCCGCAAAAAAACCAGCAGCCAGGAGCCTCCTGAGAATGCAATCTCTACTGGAAATAAACTCAGGGTGTTGGGGGGGGGCGCCAGCCATGGAGGTGTGTGTGTCTCGGGGCGGAGAGAACTTCCAATTACCAGAGGCTGCAGTTCCTTTTGCACCATCTCACTATGTCATTTGCAGCTCCTTCGCCTCCAGGCTGAGCCAGTTCTTTTCTCATTCCCTTTTGTGAGAGAGAGAGGACAGGAGAGGGGGAGCGAGGGGGGGCGGGCGACGACTTCCGAGGGTGCTCTTGGAGGTGGCAGAGGATCTGCTTTGCATGCAGGAGGTTGTGGGGTTCAATCCCCACCGGGAGCGTCTCCTGGGAGGGCTGGGGGCATCCCTTGCCTGAGACCCAGGAGAACAGTTGCTGCCAGTCGGTGTAGACAGTACTGAGGTTGTTGTTGTTGTTTAGTTGTTTAGTCGTGTCCGATTCTTCGTGACCCCCTGGACCAGAGCACGCCAGGCACTCCTGTCTTCAACTGCCTCCCACAGTTTGGTCAAACTCATGTTCGTAGCTTCGAGAACACTGTCCAACCATCTTGTCCTCTGTCGTCCCCTTCTCCTTGTGCCCTCCATCTTTCCCAACATCAGGGTCTTTGATGCTTTTGAATTATGGTGCTGGAGGAGACTCTTGAGAGTCCCATGGACTGCAAGAAGATCAAACCTCTCCATTCTGAAGGAAATCAGCCCTGAGTGCTCACTGGAAGGACAGATCCTAAAGCTGAGGCTCCAGTACTTTGGCCACCTCATGAAAAGAGAAGACTCCCTGGAAAAGACCCAGATGCTGGGAAAGATGGAGGGCACAAGGAGAAGGGGACAGCAGAGGACGAGAAGGTGGGACAGTGTTCTCAAAGCTACCAGCATGAGTTTGACCAAACTGCGGGAGGCAGTGGAAGACAGGAGTGCATGGCGTGCTCTGGTCCAGGGGGTCACGAAGAGGCGGACACGACTAAACAACAAATCACAGTCTATTGGGAGTTGGACGTCCCTGCTGTACATCATTTCATCATTTTGTAAACTTCTGTCACGTTTAGTAGAGCCAGGTTGGGGGTAGAGGAGCTCATTGTTCTGTCGCTCCACCAGCAAGGAAGGGGATTTGTCCTCCCTCACTCACAGCCCTCTGCCCCGGGGATCAGGGATTGCCGTAAACCTCCACTAGATTAACTTTGCATTTCGCTATTTGATTCCCACCAATTGGCCATTATGTAGAGCGGGATAATGCCTCCCCAGAGTCCTCTTTAATTTGCTTGTAGCATCTAACTAGTGTAATGTATCTTTGCGTGTTGCGCCTGCCCGGTCCTTTCATTTTTAATTTCCTCACAGCGTGAGGACGGGGGACACCCGCTGGGCCTCTGGGCCCTGACAGATCTCTGAGAGGGAGAGAGAGAGAGTGAGTGGTCGGGGGCTCTGAATTGGGTCTCCCCCACCCTGACCCGGAGGTTCGGCCTCCAAGCCCCAGGCCTGCAATTTCTCCAGGGGTATTGAAGGCGAGGCTCCTGCCTGCAACAGCAATGTGTCTCTCAGCGCAGGTGGAGGGTGCCTGGTGCCCTTCAGATCACAGAATCACAGGACAGTAGAGTTGGAAGGCCACCCAAGGGCCTAGTCCAATCCCTGCAATGCTTCTGAAACCCAGTTGCTAGAAGAAGCCGCAGGAAGGGAGAGTGGTCTTGGGCTTACATCCTGCTTGTGGACTCCCCAGAAAAGGCATCTGACCGGCCACTATGAGAACAGGAATCTGGACTAGGTTGGCCAGATCCTGACCCAACAAGTCAGGAGCTGGAGTCCAGCAATGTCGAAAGGGGTGGACTCTTTCACTTCAAGTTTTCAAAAAAGATACTGCATAGCCCTCTGTCAGGGTTTATTTAGCTGTGATTCCGGCATTGACAGAGGGGTTGGACTAGATTACTCTTCCCACTCTATGGTGCTGTGGTCCAAACCACTGAGCCTCTTGGGCTTGCTGATCGGAAGGTCGGTGGTTCGAATCCCCATGACAGAGTGAGCTCCTGTTGCTCAGTCCCTGCTCCTGCCAACCTAGCAGTTCAAAAGCACACCAGTGCAAGTAGATAAATAGGTACCGCTGCAGTGGGAAGGTATACAGTGTTTCCATGCACTCTCGCTTCCGTCACAGTGTCCCATTGCACCAGAATCGGTTTAGTCCTGCTGACTACATGACTCAGAAAGCTGTCTGTGGAAAAACGCCAGCTCCCTCGGCCTAAAAAGCAAGATGAGCGCTGCAACCCCAGAGTCGCCTTTGACTGGACTCAACCATCCAGGGGTCCTTTACCTATTTTTTTACCTATGATTCTACCGTTCTATGAAGCTTGTAAAAGGACGGCTCTGATGTTGATTTGCCAGTGATGCAATTGCTCTGAATTATTTATTTATTTATAATATTTTTATTAAACAATTTCAGCATAACAAATTATTATAGCATATAATTCCCCCCCTTCCATCCCTCCCTCTCTCCCCCCAGCACAAAGGCCTTCCCGCAGCTCCTCTCTCTGATTCCTTTGCACATATTATTCTCTGCATGTTATAAAATTGTACATATCCTTGCCTTATCTATCATGTAATCAACCAACGAATTTGTGTATGTTTATTCAAAACCTGCCAAGGAGTCCAATTCATTTTGTTGTCTTTTTAGATAATTTGTAAAAAAAAGCTCCCATTCTTCCTTAAAGTCACAGTTGTCCTTATCCCGCAGTTTGTATGTCAGTTTAGCCAACTCTGCGTAGCCCATCAATTTTTCTTGTCGCTGTTCTTTCGTTGGGATTTCCTCATTCTTGCATCCTTGTGCTATCAAGACTCTTGACGCTGTTGTTGCATACATGAATAAATTTTTTTCCTTGGCAGGTCTTGTCCTGAATTTTTATTTATTTATTTATTTATTGCATTTATATTTCACCTTTCCTCTGAGGAACTCAAGGTGGCATACACACACACACACACACACACACACACACACACACACACACACCGTATTTTTTGCTCTATAAGACTCACTTTTTCCCTCCTAAAAAGTAAGGGGAAATGTGTGTGCATCTTATGGAGTGAATGCAGGCTGTGCAGCTATCCCAGAAGCCGGAACAGCAAGAGGGATTGCTGCTTTCACTGCGCAGCGATCCCTCTTGCTGTTCTGGTTTCTGAGATTCATAATGTTTTTTTTCTTGTTTTCCTCTTCCAAAAACTAGGTGCGTCTTATGGTCTGGTGCATCTTATAGAGCAAAAAATATGGGTATATATACCTCACAACAGCTGTGTGAGCGGTCGGTCAGGCTGAGAGACTGTGACCAAGGTCGCCCTGGGAGTGGGGGGTCAGTGGCGTAGCGTGGGGGGTGCAGGGGGTGCCGGCCACACCGGGCGCAACATCTGGGGGCGTGCTCGCACTTGCAGCTCTCTGCCCCTACCTGGCTCACTCACTCTCTCTCAGTTAGGGGGCGCAAATTACTTGCCTTGCCCCGGGTGCTGACAACCCACGCTACGCCACTGTGGGGGATTAGAACCCAGAACTCACAGATCTTAGTCTGACACTCTAGTCGTGCTGAATTTCTCCCTGATCCCCATTTCTCCCCCCCCCCGCCCCCACCAGAAAAATAATCACCGGAAAGGAAGAGATGGTGTTCTTTCCTAGGTTGCCCGAGATACCCTGCTGCCTCCATTAAGGCAGGGAGCGAACTTCCTCCCACTTTCCGCCTGGTGAATATTTCACCCGCCTCTGCCGTGTTTTTCTCCCCGCGCTGCTCGCAGGGGCCTTTGAAGCGCCGCTACCTGCCTCTGCTTTTAACTCCGAGCTGCGGAGAGAATTATTAATTATCCATGAAACATTAAATGGCCAAATGAACTTAGCTGCCACTCAGCGTGCATAATGGATGGGGCCAGGGAAAAAGCTCAGGCCGGAGAGAGGGGAAGCATTCGCGGGGGGGGGGGGGCGATTCTCGGAGTTCACGGGGAAAGCGACGCAGGGCTCACCTCAAAGGGCTTTTCCCTGGTACCTTTCTGCCTCCTGGGTCAAGCCAGGCTGCCCCCTTGCTGCTGTGGCATAGCAGTTAGAGTGCTGGACTGGGAGCTGGGAGAGATCAGAGTTCGAATCCTCGCTCGGCCATGAAGTTTGTCGGGTGAGCTTGAGGGGCTGTCTTTCAGCCTAACCTACCTTGCTGGGGTTCATGGGACACGGGTGGCGCTGTGGGTTAAACCACAGAGTCTAGGAATTGCTGATTGGAAGGTCGGCGGTTCGAATCCCCGCGACGGGGTTTGCTCCCATTGCTTGGTCCCTGCTCCTGCCAACCTAGCAGTTCAAAAGCAAGTCAAAGTGCAAGTAGATAAATAGGTACCGCTCCAGCAGGAAGGTAAACGGCGTTTCTGTGCACTGCTGTGGTTCGCCAGAAGCGGCTTTGTCATGCTGGCCACATGACCCGGAAGCTGTCTGCAGACAAATGCTGGCTCCCTCGGCCTATAGAGTGAGATGAGCGCACAACCCCAGAGTCGGTCACGACTGGACCTTTACCTTTACTTTACCTCGCTGGGGTATTGTAGGAATTAAATGAGGAGAGGGGAGAACCATGTATGTCACCTTGAGCTCCTCAAAGTAAAAAGTGGGATAGAAATGCAACAAAAAATATTGATTATTTATTATTCTGTCATTATGCCCATCCAGTCCAGCATTCTGTTCTCACTGGATGACGCTCAGGCTCCCTTCCAACAGTACAATTCTTTGATTTGAGTGCAACAGCGGCTCTCCCCTCCTGTGGTTTCCAGAAACTGGCATTCATAATAATAATAATAATAATTTATTATTTATTTCCCACCCATCTGGCTGGGCTTCCCCAGCCACTCTGGGCGGCTTCCAACAAAATATTAAAATACCATAATGCATGAAACATTAAAAGCTTCCCTAAACAGAATTCAGAAGCAAATTCAGAAGCATTATTGCCCCCAACTGTGGAGGCTCCTGCAGTGGCGTAGCGTGGGTTGTCAGCACCCGGGGCAAGGCAAGTAATTTGCGCCCCCTAACCCGTGGATTTGCGCCCCCTAACCCTAACCCCCAGATGTTGCGCCCGGTGCGGCCGCCCCCCCCCCCTGCACCCCCCACGCTACGCCACTGGGCTCCTGTGACTAGTAGCCACCGATAGCCCTTTTCTCCCCGAATTTGTTGAATCCTCTCTTAAAGCCATCCGATTTCGTGCCATGACTGCCTCCTGTGAGTTCCAGAGTTTAACTATGCATTGCATGAAAAAGGCCTTCCTTTTTCCTGTCCCGAATCTTCCAACATCCAGCTTCATGTCCCTTTCTCATGGGGATCCTAGAGCTATTGGGCTGCTGTCCCCTGTCGGAGACAGGAGACTGGGCAGGGACAACCCTCTGCTCCCTCCTTTGCTTCCCGATCTGGCGTCGTCGATGGTGCTTTCTGGGTTCCCTACCAATCCTCTGCAGTCCAACGCTTTTTAGGATCACGCACGGGAGCGGAGGCCTCATCCTCCCCCCCTTTTATTCCTCGTCTGGAGCCTCCAGGAGTAACTAAAGCAGGAGCAGATGGGAAGCAGCTGCTCCTGTGAGCGCAGCTCATTTGTTAGTGTCGGCCTCCGGCAGCGAGGAGCTGCTTTGCAGGCACAGTTTCCTTCGGAGGAGCGTGGCGGGCGTGAGGACTCCAGGTGCCCGCTGGCAGCTCCTCCCTGGCCCCCTTCCTTGGCTGCCCACCGTGCCCTCAGGACCCGGCTGGTGCGGGAGGCTGGGTGATCCACACTCACTGTGCCCTGCCCTTCACAATCACCACGTTCCAGTTTGTGGGGAAAGGGTTCGGGGGGGGGGGAGGACAGACAAGGGCTCTCCATCTTAGGGTCCTCCATACTTGTTGAATTCCCATTGCTTTTAATTTGATATTAGAGGCAGGAAAATGCTAAAGGGAAAGGGAGGAGAGATATTTGGCGGGGGGAGGGCTGTGAAAAGGGTTGAAATTTGTCCCTTTCCTCCTCTTCCCTCCTCTTTCTTTTCCTCCTTCTATCATCTTCTTCCTCCTTCTCTTTCTTCCATCTTCCTCTTCTTCCTTTTTCTCCCTCTTCCACCCTCCCTCCTCCCTTTATACGAAAAAAGCCTCAAATCAACTTAATGACACAATAAGATGCAAACAAGTCAAATGAATGAAAAGCCAAAATGTCGCCATAATCCTTACATTTTAAATAAATTTATAAACGGCCAAAGTTTCGCTATTTGCAGGAATAAACGTGTTTCAAGCTTTGCACCCATGTAATTTATGAGCAAAACTGCACCCCTCTCTCTGCAAATAACGTTTCCAGCTGCCTTTTCTTCCATTAAACAAGGCCAGCAAACTTTATCCATTTCTACCCATTCCAGGGCCGTCTGTTCTGACTGGCAGCAGCTCTCCGAGATCTCAGATGGAGACAGGCCTTTCCTTCCGCTTCCTACCTTTTACAAATGGAGACACTGGGGACTGAACCTGTGACTTTTTATATGCAGAGCAGCGGCTCTTTCTAAAAATTCTCAGTTTGAATGCCCTGGTGTTTTCTTGGTCACCTGCAAAATAAGCATCTGAGCCCCTGCCTTGCATGCAGAGGGTTCAGTTCCTAATAGCTTCTCCAGGTAATGTTGGGAGACGCTTCAGTCTGACTCCCTGGGGAGCCATTGCTGCCAGTCAGTGTAGACAATACAAGCAACGTGGACTCAGTGGTTTGACTCAGTATGAATTGACTTCTACCTTCAATTCTGAGGGTCCTGAAAATCAGAGCTGGACCCAATTGGTGGGTCCCAAATGTAGACCTCTTGATCTACATCTCCAGCCCCAGGGATCTTGCAATGGGGCTGCTCCCACGGGGCCTCGCCTTCACCTGTTCTTTGCCAAACTCATTCTGAATTCCGCAGAGAAGCCTGGGTAGAGCAATAAGGCTGCATTATGCAAACGAAGTCAAATGTATGCAAACGAGGATAAATTGCTCTCCGCACAGAATTGGGAGCTGATGGACGGGGATCCTGAGGAATGTTTTTCTTCTGTTAATTGCGGAGTGAGGCATCATAGTATTGTTGCATGGGAAGGGAGGCCCAAAGGCCATCTAGCCCAACCCCCGACAATGCAGGAATCTTAACTAAAGAATCTCTGACAGATGGCCAGCCCTTCCTCCCTCACAACAAACACTCTGTGAGGTGAGTGGGGCTGAGAGACTTCAGAGAAGTGTGACTAGCCCAAGGTCACCCAGCAACTGCATGTGGAGGAGCAGGGAATCGAACCCAGTTCACCAGATTACAAGACTACCGCTCTTAACCACTACACCACACTGGCTCTCTAGTCAGACAGCTCTTATTGGCAGACAGCTCTTATTGGCAGAAAGTACCTGGAATCTTCTTAAATCCATCAGTTCAGGTCCTACCCCAGGCATGGCCAAACTTAGCCCTCCAGATGTTTTGGGACTACAACTCCCACCATCCCTAGCTAACAGGACCCAGTGGTCAGACATGATGGGAACTGTAGTCCCAAAACAGCTAGAGGGCCAAGTTTGGCCATGCCTGTCCTATCCTCTAGAGCAAACTGAAACAAGCTGCTTACATCATCCACACAACAGCCCTTCAGATATTTGAAGATGGCTATCATGCCACCTCTGAATCCTCTTTTCCAGGCTAATAATAATAATAATAATAATAATAATAATAATTTATTACTTATACCCCACCCATCTGGCTGGGCCTCCCCAGCCACTCCGGGCGGTTCCCAACAGAATATTAAAAACACAATAAAACATCAAACATTAAAAACCTCCCAATACAGGGCTGCCTTCAGATGTCTTCTAAAAGTCAGATAGTTGTTTATTTCCTTGACATCTGATGGTAGGACGTTCCACAGGGAGGGCGCCACCACCGAGAAGGCCCTCTGCCTGGTTCCCTGTAACCTCACTTCTTGCAGCGAGGAAACCGCCAGAAGGAGCTGGCTCTCAATTCAAAGAAATTCACTTTGTTAGTTTTGTTAACTCTGAGGGTTGCAAGCCGAGACCTTCTGAAGTTCCTCTGCCCTCCTCCTCGCTCTCCCCTCCCACATGACACATTTTTTTTGACAATGGACTCTCGGGTGTCAGGAGTGATGGAATTTGCTGGACTCTCAGGTGTCAAAAGTGACGGAATTCGCGGCCGACAGATGAAGCCTGTTCCAGCATGCTGCCTATCGATCCGTCCCCCTGCAGAAAGGGAGAAAATGCCAGGCTAGTGTGCTGTCATAATTGGATAGCTGCTGGGGAGCCAGCAGAGAGACTGTGGGCAATTAATCTCCCTGTTCGATGCCCACCCAGCGACCCACATGGGCAGAGGACTCGGGAGTGACGCCATCAACCCCTGACAGCCTCCGTCTCTCTGCCTGCCTGCCTCCCCCTCCACGGGCCCCAATTGCCCCATCTCAAAGCCTCTCCGAGAAATTAGTGGAGATTTGTTATCTAGGGCTGCCTTCAGCCGTGGAGCTGAGCAAATTGTTCCATCAAGATTTCTCCTTGTGCAATGGAACAGTTTCCCTGCAGGTCATGTTCCGAGGGTTCCCCAACCTTCTGGAGGGGATCTGGGGATGGTGTGGGGCCACATGATCCTTATGCCAGCTCATTTATTTCGTAGAATTAGACCTGGAGGGTTGGAAGGGACGCCAGGCTTCTGTTTAACCTGGAAAAGAGGAGACTGATAGGACAGAGGAGAACCATCTTCAAATATCTCGAGGGCTGTCACAGGGAAGATGGAGCAAGCTTGTTTTCTCCTGCTCTGGAGGGGAGGACCCGAACCAGTGGATTGAAGTTACAAGAATATTCCAACTCACCATTAGGAATAGCTTTATGAAAGTGTGAGCTGTTCAACAGTGGAATGGGCTCCCTCAGGAGTTGGTGGTCTCCCTTTCCTTGGAGGTTTTTAAGCAGAGGTTGGATGGTCATCTGTCAGGGGTGCTTTAGTTGCGATTCCTGCATTGCAGGGGGTTGAATTAATTGACCCTTGTGACCCTTCCAACTTTGTGATTCTGTGATCTAGTGCAATGCAATCCTCTGCAATGCAGGAATCGTGGCTCAAGCATCCCTGACAGATGGCCATCCAGCCTCCACTTAAAAACTTCCAATGAATCATATAATCCTAGAACTGTAGAGTTGGACTGGCCAACTAGTCCAACCCCCTGCAATATTTAGTTGAATACTAATATTTACACTGGGATGCGGGTGGTGCTGTGGGTTAAACCACAGGGCCTAGGGCTTGCCAATCAGAAGGTCAGCTGTTCGAATCCCCGCGACGGGGTGAGCTCTGGAGCGGTACCTATTTATCTACTTGCACATTGATGTGCTTTCGAACTGCTAGGTGGGCAGGAGCAGGGACCAAGCAACGGGAGCTCACCCTGTTGTGGAGATTCGACTGCCGACCTTCTGATCGGCAAGCTCTAGGCTCAGTGGTTTAACCCACAGCGCCACCTGCGTCCCTCATGTGTGGGGTAACATGCTTTAAAAATATGGTGCATGAGAGCCACAGATTCACAGAGCAGGGTTGCTGCAAAGAAGCATCTATTGTCCTGGAGAGCTGGTGACAGTGATGGACATTGCCAGCTTTGTCCCCGCTTTCTTAGAGGGAGCGTGACTGCAGGGACTCAGGCAAATATCCCGGGCCCTGGGTAGATTCCCAACACCGTCTCCACTGACACTCTTGCGCCCGAGGTTAGAAGCCATCTATATTCGACAGCCCCGCTGCAGCCGAGACATCCGACTGCGGAGGCCACTTTCATCGCCATCTCCCTCTTTTCTCCCAGACAGAAAAAGCCCCCACCCCCAGTGCCCGACTCGCCTGCCGCTTGAAGATCAAGGGCGCCTGCAAAGCAGTCATCCCTTGAAGAAGGAACTGGGGAAAATAAACAAACTCTGGGGCTGTCTGAGTCCCTGTTCAGAGAGAAAGCAAGAAGGCAAGTCGAGAAACCCACAAGCCGTTTGTTGGTTTTAGAGGAGCCGAGACGCCTTGCTCGCTTTTCCAGTCTTTTTTTTAAAGACGTCTTTGAGTTTATATGTCGCACCATCACCAGCCTTTATCAGTGCCCAAGCAGACAAGGAAAAAACCAATGGTTCCATCTCCCCGCTTCTGATATTCCAAGGTAGACTGCCTCTGCCCCAGGAGGTTCCATTTAGGTAGTAGCCATAGATCGACCAGCTGATCAGAGGGCCTGACCTAGCCGCTGGATCACATTTTGGGCCCAAACCGATTCACCATGCTTGACCTCGGTTTCATTTTGACTGTGTTTGAACCTGCAACTCCAACCTTGCTGGTGAGCATTTTGGGAAGAGGCCCACACTTCCTGGGATTGGGACCCCAGCCATTTAGATAGCAGGTGATGCTGTTCAGCTCTGGCTCCCAGCCCCCAGCCCAGCCCAATGCTCGTATAATGAGAGCTGGAATCTGACAACATGGAGAGTCGGCATGGTGTAGTGGTTAGAGTGTCAGACTAGGACCTGGGAGACCAGGGTTCGAATCCCCACTCAGCGATGAAGCTCACTGGGTGACTTTGGGCCAGTCGCTGCCTCTCAGCCTAACCTCCCTCACAGGGCTGATGTGAGGATTAGATGAGGAGGAGAGAGCCACGTACACACCGCCTTGCGCTCCTTGGAGAAAAAGGTGGGATATAAAAGCAATAAGGAAATAAATAGATGTGTTTCTTGCATTGTAGGGGGTTGGACTGGAATTCAGTGGTGTCCAAACTTTTTTCAAAGAGGGCCAGATTTGATGAAGTGAAGGGCCGTGGGGGCCGACCAAAGGGCCAACCAAAGTTGTTGACTTTTTTCAGGATTGAAGTTTTCGAGCTTTTTTTTTTTTTTAGGGTTGGCGTTATTGAGCTTTTTTTAGGATTGAAGCTATTGAGGTTTTTTTAGGATTTTACCCCAGGAAATAAACTGCCACAGGGGCCAGATTAAACCAACTGGCAGGCCAGATTAGGCCCCCAAAACGGACTTTGGAAATGCCTAGACTAGATGACCATTGGGATCCTTTCCAACTCTAAAATTCTATGTTTCTTTGAAATAAATAAATATAAATGAACCCTGGGGTGGCCTGTGACCTTATTATTATTTAATAAATTTGTTAGACGTCTTATCTTACCCAAGGCAACCCAAAGCGATGTACTACCAACCAACCAAAAAATGTTTCTGGCAGAAGGTGAGCTGCAGCCATCAAATCCTGGGTGGAAAGGAAAATGATGCCTTCTTACATCCCTACTCAAGAGGAGGGGAAATTATGTATAAACCAGGGCCGGATTTAGGTTTGATGAGGCCCTAAGCTACTGAAGGTAATGAGGCCCTTTATATGTCCAGCTGTCCTTTGTCAACAACAAATTGTTGCTGTTTTTTGTGTTGAATATATGCTATATGGTAATTTATGGACCTAATAGGTATCCAAAGCCATTTGCACATAACAAAATATGTATTTTATCTAGGTAATTGTTGAACTTATATTTTGGAAGGGTTTTTTTCCTTTAAATTTTTGGGGGCCCCAAAGAGAGTGGGGCCCTAAGCTATAGCTTGTTTAGCTTATATGTAAATCCAGCACTGATATAAACCCAGAACAGGACGCAGTGGAGTTCCAGACAGGGGTGTGGAGTCTCTCGTTCCTGCGTAAGCTTTTGGGCTGCTCCAGTGATGAAGCAACGGCATCCCCGTAGCTCTGGTGCAAAGCCTTTCCTGAACTGGTGGAAATGGGTGCTTTCCCCCCAAAGCCTCCTCGCTGCTCTCCTCCTCCTCTGCTTCCTAGCCAGCCACCCATAAATCCCGAGCGAGCGAGATCCAGACTCGGGAGATGGCAGACAAATTTCCTGGCCTGCCTCACCCCTGCCATGTTACCACCGACCCAGGTTTAAATTAACGCCCGGCGGCTCCGTGGCAGTGAGAAATCAGTTTCCTAAGGAAGCCTGCGAGGGTCAGGAGTCCTGCCACGGTGCCCCGGTAAAAATGAAATACAGCCACACTCGGTGTCGGCAAGATTGATGAGGCTGCAGCTGGCTGAGCAAGGCGGAGGTATGTGTGCTAAGCTTAGGAGTCTGTGGCGGGTTCTGAGAGAGGGACGGTGCAGAGCACAGGGGGGTGTTTTTTGCAAGGGTGAGGTTCATCTGTTAAGGCTTCAGCCGGCTGATCAAGAGGTGCAAATACTAAGAAGAGACCATATAACACCGGTCCTGAAAGACCAACATTGGCTCCCAGTACATTTCCGAGCACAATTCAAAGTGTTGGTGCTGACCTTGAAAGTCCTAAACGGCCTCGGTCCAGTATACCTGAAGGTGCGTCTCCATCCCCATCGCTAAGCCTGGACACTGAGGTCCAGCTCCGAGGGCCTTCTGGTGGTTCCCTCACTGCGAGAAGTGAGGTGACAGGGAACCAGGCAGAGGGCCTTCTTGGTGGTGGCGCCTGCCCTGTGGAATACCCTCCCATCAGATGTCAAAGAAACAAACAACTATCTGACATTTAGAAGACATCTGAAGGCAGTCCTGTTTAGGGACGTTTTTAATAACTGATGTTTTAATGTATTTTAAATCTTTTGTTGGATGCTGCCCAGAGTGGCTGCGGAAACCCAGTGTGATGGCCTGGGACTCGGGCTCAGGCTCGGAACCAGAGGAGTCTCAGTCTGCACCGGATCCTTTGCCTCAGGCGGCATCTGAACCCAGTCTGGGGCCTGATTCTGAAGAGTCCCAGTCTGCACAGGTTCCCCTGCAACAAGCACCAGCTGGGCTGTGTCAGGGGCCTGAGTCTGCCCTGGCTCCAGATGCGGGGATTACCTCGTTGCCTTCAGCTGGGCCATCACTTACAGCTGCTCCACTACCGGCTGGGTCAGGAGAGGCTGAGGCGGCCCCTGGGTCTAGTAACCCACCGACATCTCTTGAGCTGCAGAGACTCAGGTCTGAGAGAAGGAGAGACCTGAGTACTTGCAGGAGGAGTCCTCACCTTCGGGCGAGACAGGGAGGTGAGTCACTGGGGGATCAGGACCGGCCTAGCCTGACAAAGATAAAAGGCTGCCAGACCCTGCCCCAGGTTGCGGGAGCAACATTGCTGCTTGCTGGGACCTGCCTGAGATCCTGTGCCTGACCTTGCCCGGGTTCCTGCCTTGGCCTTGTCGGACTGACTCCTTGCGGAACCCTTGGATTCGGGACAGGACCTGGACCGCATTGCTCAGGTTAACCCCCGGGCCCAGAACACCCAGCCAGATGGGTGGGGTATAAATAATAAATTATTATTATTACTGGGGACCTCTAGATGAAGGAAGTGATGATGATGATGAATAGCCCTCATGATGGAGATCCATTGATAAAGGTAAAGGGACCCCTGACCAATAGGTCCAGTCGTGGAAGACTCAGGGGTTGCGGCGCTCATCTCGCTTTTATTGGCCGAGGGAGCCGGTGTACAGCTTCCGGGTCATGTGGCCAGCAGGACTAAGCCGCTTCTGGCGAACCAGAGCAGCGCACAGAAACGCCTTTTACCTTCCTGCCAGAACGGTACCTATTTATCTACTTGCACTTTGATGTGCTTTCAAACTGCTAGGTTGGCAGGAGCAGGGACCGAGCAACGGGAGCTCACCCCATTGAGGGGATTTGAACCACCGACCTTCTGATCGGCAAGTCCTAGGCTCTGTGGTTTAACCCACAGCACCACCCCTGTCCCATGAATAGCCCTCATGATGGAGACCCATTGATAACCCACCACAATTTGTGGAACCCCCTTTTCCTGCTGCACAACGCTCTCTCCCGAGTCGTTATCTTTTTTCCTTAATGTGGGCGGCTTAGGAATCTTTGCAAATGATAAAACACACATGTATTCACGCGCATCTGAGACGAAGTCTTGTAATGCAAACAGAGGGAGATGGGTCTTTCTTCTTCTCTCCTCCTGCCAAGGATTTAAAGAAGCCGGAAAGAACGTTTGAGAGATGAAACTGTGTACTACACAGACTAGGGAACACGCAGGCAGACAGGCGGAGGCACAGCACAGATTCTCAGTAAATTGAGGCAGGAAGATATTTGCCCCTAGACAGGCGGTCTTGATTTCGAGTGATGGAGAGAATCCCTCCCTGGGGGGCCCAGGCCGGTGGGCAATTATACTCACTGTCAAAGATCAGCATTCTTTCCTTCTGCTTTAAAATTCTTCTAGAGTGGAGAAAAGTGTTAGTTTGCTGATAGACACTCTCTGCAAAAAATATGCAGGGTGTGCTCCCTGGATGGCAGGTGAGCAAAGGTTTAAATGGGTCAGTCTCTCTCCCAGTCCCTGTGCAAATAAGTGCTGGTTTCAGGAAGAGATCGGGGCCCACTTGATGGTGACTTGTGGGGGGGGAGACGACATTGCACTTGGGGGCACAAACTCATGGCTGGCGCAGCTTGTATTTTGACTCTAAGAGTGTGGTGGAAAGGCTGCAATGGAGAAATACTCTGCACATGCTCAGATGCTCTGCATTGTTGCATCAGGCTGCAGCAGAGGGAGAGGCAGGAAGCAGGGCTACTCCACTCAGCTCTGCTGGAAGACCAGCTCCGCCCTGGGGCTCCCACAACAATAATCTTTTAGATACTGTTCCAAGAGACTTCAATAAAGTTGAGAGAGAGGGTCCATTCGGCTCCTCATCTCCCAGGACGGCTTCCATTCCAACTGGTCACTATAAGAACAGCCACGTAACTTGAAGAACTGGTGCCCAAACCTGGTTGTTTTCCTCCTCCCTCCTCCTCCTCTTTTCCTTTGATGCTATTTGATTGATTTCACCTTTTTAGATTGTAAGCCTGCAGTCACGTTTTCTCTTTCTCGACACACATGCACACATCCCTGTACATCCAGACAAGGAAACAGCATTATCACAGCTCAAGGACACCTAAATTCCACTTACTGGAAACCACCGGAAGGGAGAGTTGCTCTTGGGCTGAAATCCTGCTTGTGGGTTTCCCACAATGGGCACCTGGTCAGCCACTGAGAGCACAGGGTGCTGGAATAGAGGGGCCCTCTTTGGCCAAATCCAGCTGTCCCTTCTTAGATTCGAATGTTCTTATCAGGAAAAAATGATCAATAAAGGCTGGCTATAATCTGCCCTCCATGCAAGCTTTCTGCAAGCAAGATCAGGATGAATGCTTAATAAATAGTTATTATTATTTATTAAATTTATATACCAGCCTATACCTGCAGGTCTTAGGTTGGTCCACAAGATAAAACTGCAATATTAAAAACAAAAAATACATAATCGAAATAAACAGAAACAGCCAAATAACCCCCAGAACACATAAAAACAGCTACAAACAATTTTGTTTTTTAAAAAACAAAAAACCCACAATTAAAAAGCAGTTTAAAAGAATGTAAAGAGGCTGTCTGGAGGAGTTCTTTGTCAGGTGAAATGTTACACAAAGCAGGGTGTGTGTGAGAGGGAAATAAGTCTGTCTGCTGCAGCAGAGAGGTCAGCCTGTAGATTTTGTTGCAAGTTATCAGGTTGAGTGCCAAGGATTCTGGGAGGAAGACGCAATAGCTGCCCCCCTTTCAAGGAACACAGGATGCCCTGTGCTGCTGAACTCCTTAAAAAGAAGAAGAAAGATTCCAGTCCTCATGGAACATAGCTTATGCTGTGTTAGTCCGTTGGCCCACCTAGTCCAGTATTGTCTGCACTGACTGGCAGCAATGGTTCTCCAGGGTTTTAGGCAGGAAGCCTCTCTCCACCTTACCTGGAGATGCTGTCGGAATTCGAACCCGAGACCTTCTGCATGCAAAGCAGACACTCTGCAACTAAGATATGACCCTTCCCTGTGAGTTATTTTGTTTCCTGCCCTTTCCCTAATTTCAGAGGAATTAAAACCTGCTTTATGACCCAAGTCTGTCTCACATCTCAAACTAAATGCACAGCTGCCCCAGGGAGGCAGAGAGCAGAAGTAAAGAGCAACAGGGAAGTCTTTAATTTTGCAAAGCTGTGGATTGATTTGGGATGGTGTGTACCAAGATGTGTCCCAAGGATGTGTCCCTTGGAAAGCAAAGTCCATCTTCAGGTGGTGGAAAATAATAATATTCTGGGTGTGAACTCTGCCCATGTCAGCTAGAAAGCTACCCTATGCTGAGCCAGACCCTTGCTCCATCTAGGTCACTATTGCCTACACTGACTGGCAGCAGCTCTCCAGGGTTTCAGGCAGGGATCTCTCTCAGCCCTGGAGAGGCCAGAAATTGAAACTGGGACTTTCTGCATGCAGAGCTGAGCTGAGCTGAGCTACAGCCCTTCCTATGGCTATAGGTTATGTATTCTTCAAGGCCCATATAACCCAAAAGTTCTTTTGCCTTCCTTAGGAAAATGCAAATCTAGTTCAATGGCAGCTTAAGGAACCAAGAGGCGAACGGAGGAAGACTTTGCTGACATGTAAGTAGGTCACGCGTTTTAATTGCTGGGTTGTTCTTAATGAGATTGTTTTAATTGCACGTTTTAATTAAGGATGTTTATGTTTGGATGGGATTGTTTTAATTCTTGGGGTTTTTAATTACGGTTGTTTACAGCTTAATGTTTGTGCCCCTGGTTTTTACACTTTGCAAATCCTGTTTCGGCACAAATCAAACAACACGTAGGTAAACCATGGAACTGATTTCCACAGGAAGAATTGATGGCCATCAACTTGGAATGGCTTTAAAAGGTTAGACAAATTCAAGGGAGAGAGGTCAGCAATGCTGCTGAAAACCCCAGCAAGCGGAGAGGTGCTTTTGTGCTTGGATCCTGCCTGCAAGTTTCCTATTGGAGGCATCCGGTCAGCCACTGTGAGGACAGGATGCTGCACTAGATGAGCCATTGGCCTGATCCAGCACACTCAGTTTTTGAGACCAGCAATTGTCAAGGCCTGGCTGGAAGCAGAGGAATGGTTGGAGGTATCAGCCGGGAACCCCCCAAGGGGAGAAGGCTCAGGGCCAGGGGAGGGGTGGTGGGACAACGATGAGTGATCAGAGGCAGAAGAGGGAGCGGACTGGGAAGAGGAGGTGTGGGAAGCTGAAGAGGCAACAGGGTTTGGTGAGCAGGAAGAACCGGGGCAGAGAGCAGTCCAGAATCAGAGGCAGAAGCGGAGGCTGGAGGGGAGGGGGGCCAAGAGGCAGAGTGGAGGCTGGGTGCTGAGGAAACTAGGGGGCCTCCCCTGTGGGGTGTGAAACACAGAGCAGTCAAATACAACATTCCTAGAGTGGACATGTTTAGACATAAAGAGGGATGTTTGTCCAGCCAGTAGATAAACTTCCTGCTTCCTCCTGTGCTGGGACACACTTCCTCTACATGTGACCAGAGATGGGCGTGACTTTACCTGTGCAGGTAACAAAAGCACAGGACTGGCCACCACATCTTTTTCTTCTCCATTTTGCTTTCGTAGAAGAAGCATCAGCCTGAGATGCTCTCTTGGCTTCCAGCCAAGAGAGGACAAAGGAACTATCTCCTCATGGGATAGATTCCAGGTGCATATATTTTGTAACTTAAGTCTGCCTTCAGGGATCCTTCTGTGAACTGAATGAACCTGTGAGTAAACTATTTTATACTTTTTATACTAGACTCTGTTGTGTCTATTCTTTTTAAGAGGGAATAAAGGGGATTTACCAGGAAACTTATTTTAGAGGCTTAAGCAAGCCTGGCAAAACGTTATCTACTGCGTAAGTTTAAAAGGGGAATGTTACTCTGCTAAATTGTAGAACTTGTTAACACAAGTTGGGAAGGATATACAGTGGTACCTCTGGATGCGAACAGGATCCGTTCCGGAGCCCCGTTCGCATCCTGAGCAGAACGCAACCTGTGTCTGCACATGCACGGGTCGTGATTCACTACTTCTGCGCATGTGTGTGGCGTCATTCTGAGCGTCTGCACATGCGCGAGCGGTGAAACCTGGAAGTAACCCATTCCATTACTTCTGGGTTGCCGCGGAACGCAACCTGAAAACGCTCAACCTGAAGCTACTTTAACCCGAGGTATGACTGCAATTAAGCAATATATCCTCTCCTGCCTCCCTGAACTTTCCCACACACCCCTCCTGCTGTGACAAGCTCCCCTCTTCTCTGGTCTGCCAGTGAAGAGGGCAGAGCAGAGACAGGCAAGGTGAAGGAGCCTCAAATTGCTTGGGAAGGAACTGGGGGAGACTTGGAGAGGGAAGCAAGTCCTCTGAACTGCCTCCTTGGGGCAAGATCTGCTGGGAGCAGTGCTCACTCGACCTGTGCTGTTTTCTATCTTTGACTAAAGAGCTAATTTCACCGACATCTTGTGAGTTATTGCTGAGCTGCTCCCGGCACCTGCCCCACAAGTGCAGGTAGATCTGGACGGTTGGCATCCTTGCCCTGGTGGCCTCTTGGTTACCTCATCACCTGTCCTGTTGTTGGGACTTTTGCAGCACTCAGCACTTGGTCTTGTAGTTAGTTCAGCTGCTGTTGCTGATGCTTGATTTCTTTGCTCCCTCCTCCTGCCACTCACTGGGGATCTGGCCCCGTTAATTTCCAAACGGCTCAGTGTTTGTTTATGCCAGCCTGGGCAATTTTAGCTCTTGTTTTTCCCTGAGCTGTTTACCAATGTGGCATACGTTAAGCCCCGGTTAATCACGCTCCTTCCTCCACCTTTCTCTTCTCCTCTCCACCCCCCCTTCCCCTCGCAATCAAAGCAAACTCGTCTGCTCATTTCCGAAATTAAAAGCAGATTGTTGCCCTCTGTGCTGGGGTGTCACTCTAAACAAGATTGATTTCACTCTGCCGTCAGTAGATTTAAACGGATTGGTCTGGATTGCCGGCAGCGGGGTAGGGCCTGTCTGTCTGGGGTCCAAGTTGATCTCTCTCTGTCTCTGCTTATTGATCCCTGCATGAGACCTTTAATTCACCAAAGGCCCATTGACTTTCTCAGGTCATCAGGCTCAATATTAATTCTAATAATGAACCGGGGTAAACAAAGGAGCTTGGCTCCTGCGCCAGTGTGATGGCTGCATCTGTGATGGAAGGGAAACATGAATGGAAGCACTGTTCCACCAGCCGCAGTCTGCTCTTAGTTGGCTCCCACCTAACAGCCTTCTTGCTGCCTGCCGGTCTGTGCGGCTGTCAGCTTCCTCTGCCTCCTTAAACCCTTATAGATCTCAGCAGGGAAGAGGAGAATGGGGACTAAAGTGGAATGAGCTGGCTCCACCTCTCATTGCCTCTGGCGCCATCTAGTGCTGGGCTCCCTGCCTCCTGCCCCATCAGTCCCAGTAGGCTCCTGTCACCACTGGATTTGTCCCAATACCAGGTTCACCCGCTTTGCAAGTGACATGAGCTTTGTTGCTTACATTGCAAAGAGCCAGTGCGGTGTGGAGGTTAGAGTGTCAGATTAGAATTTGGGAGAGAGCAGGGTTCAAATCTTCACCTGGTCATGAAGCTCACTGGGTGATCTTGGGCCTCTTTCTGCCTAACTTACCTTGCAGGGTTCTTTCTTCTGTCCCATCAGGCCCAATGGCTCCCAGCCACCACTGGGGTAGCTGAAATCAGCAGTTTCTCTGCCGTTAAGTTTCAATGCAGAGTTGACGGTCTGTTTCCTCTTTTTCCCAGTCTTCAATCCAGTTCTTGCCACATTTCCACCGCAGCCCTCATGAAAATTCATCCTCCTTTTAGTACAAATTTCTCCTGATTATTCACATATTTTTGAAAAGCAGTTTTACCAAATAGAATGCATTCTTGCATGCTATTTTCTCAAATATTCCCACACATAGTTTGCTCCCAGTATACGATATGCATTTTTGTACATGTGAATTGAGCAGAGAGCTGCACTGCAAAATTCAGAGACATGCAAATTTTGAATCATAGTTTCACAGAATTGTGGAGTTTGAAGGGGCCCAGGGGTCATCTATTTCATCCCCAAGCAATGAAGGATGGCTGTGTTTGAGATCAAGTATTTTTCCAGAAACTGTGAATTTGCTCGGTTTGCCTTTCAAGGTGAACTGAGTAGAATTTCTTTTCCAGACTGAAATTCAGCCGCCGTGTTTTGATACTTCTCACACATATTGTGAACTGGGGATCATGCTTTACACCTAGTTGGATTGCTGGGCTTGGTATTGTCTGCACAGGCTGGCAGCTACTCTGTTGTTTCCGACAAGGGATCTTTCCCCAGCTGTGTCTGGAGAGGCATGGGATTTAAACTGGGAATTTCTGCAAGGAGAGCAGATCCTCTGCCACTGAGCAGGCAGGCATCCAACAGGTGCCACCTTCCCCATTCCCACGGTGAATTTCTGCCTGCTGCACTGCTCTTTTAAAAGAGGGCAGGGTGTGGAGCAGCTCAAAGATTGCAGCATTTGGGGCTTTTTAGTTTCAAGAAAATGTGAGTTAAGAGGCAACATGATAGATATTTATAAAATTATGCCCGGCTCAAAGAAAGTGGCTTGAGGAAAGGTTTTCTTCCTCTCTCCTAAAACTGGAACTCACGGACATTCAATGAAGCTGAATATTGGAGGTATCAGGATAGATAAAAGAAGAGACTTCTCTACACACTGCATAGTGAAACTATGGAACTCCCGTAAAAAGGTAAAAGCCTACTGGGAAATGATATACAATGAACTGAAGAAAATGTTGAAAATAACTTTTGTAAAAAAAACCAGAAGCTTTTTTGCTAGGTATTTTAGGCCAAGACATATCAAAAGAAATGAGGACTTTATTTATGTATGCCACTACAGCAGCAAGAATGTTGATTGCACAAAACTGGAAGACTGGAGAAATACCAACTAAAGAGCAATGGCGAGAGAAGTTGATGAACTAAGCAGAGCTGGCAAAAATGACAGAAAGACTAAGAGAAAAAGACAACAGTGACTTTGAAAAAAGAATGGGAACCATTTATATTATATTTGCAGAAACAAAGAAAGTCAATAGACTCAATGGCGGGATTTAAATAAACATTCACATCATTAGTATTAGAAAATGTTTAGAAGATAGTGAAATATTATGGTGTATTTAAAGGTAAAGGTAAAGGGACCCCTGACCTTTAGGTCCAGTCGTGACCGACTCTGGGGTTGCGGCGCTCATCTCGCTTTATTGGCCGAGGGAGCTGGCGTTTGTCCGCAGGGAGCTTCCGGGTCATGTGGCCAGCATGACTAAGCCGCTTCTGGCGAACCAGAGCAGCACACGGAAACGCCGTTTACCTTCCCACAGGAGCGGTCCCTATTTATCTACTTGCACTTTGATGTGCTTTCGAACTGCTAGGTTGGCAGGAGCAGGGACCGAGCAACGGGAGCTCACCTTGTCGCGGGGATTCGAACTGCCGACCTTCTGTCCTAGGCTCTGTGGTTTAACCCACAGCGCCACCTGCGTCCCTTTATGGTGTATTTACTTTTATCCTTTTAGGTTTGATGTTATGTTATTAATAACTTTTTCTGTTAGGAGATAGCAAAGTGGGTGAAAAGAGAAGCAAACCAGAAGCGGAAGTTGGTGGAAGCCCTGGAGGGGAGGGAGGAATATATAGTAAATGTCAAGAATTTGAGATGTATGTGATGAATGAAAAAGAAAAATGAATAAAAAAAATTTAAAAGAAAGAAACTATGGAACTCCCTGCTGCAGGAGGCAGTGATGACTACCATCCTTAAAAGAGGATCGGACAAATGCTTGAAGGGCTATTGATGGCTCCTAGCCACAATAACTCTGCCTCCATGGCTGGAGAGGGCAGTACCTCTGAATACCAGTTGTTGGAAGTCACCAAAGGGGACAAACGCTCTCGCGCCCAAATCCTGCTTACGGCTTTCCCATAGGCAAATGCCCTGCCACTGTGGGAACAGGATTCTGGACAAGATGGGTCACTGGCCTGATCCTGCAGGCTCATCTTAAGCTGTTAAACTGAAAGCTGAGTTCCACCCACAGCCCTGAACCAGCCCCGGGCAGCGTGTCTGAACGCAATAAAGCTGTAGCCTTAAAAAGAATTTGCTTAGTTGTAGGCGCTACAGCAGCAGCGGTGAAACCTTCAAGGTCTGGCGGTAGCAGACGAATCAATTAGGGCCTTGTTTTTTTGGTGCTGGGTCTGGTTGTTGTTGTTGATGATGTTTTTCCGTCTAATAAGTTGCTTTGGAAGTTCATCCTTCTGGTGGATGGGAGAGTTGATTGGAGATGACAGGAGGTCTCACTCCAAGATGGCCAAGGCCGGGTTGCCAGAATAGAGACATATCTGGGAACCGGCCGGCGCAATGAAGAGCGAGCGAGAGAGCCCCGAAATTGGCAGGTACGGCTAACGTGGATCTCAATTATCCTGCCCACCGGATCGGAAGGGAAGAGTCTTGCTGGCAGGGCTCCGGTCTCCCCCTGTTAACCCCTCGGAAGCTTCCCGGAAGGTTGTCTTGGCTGTGGGCGAAAGCCTCTGGCTGGGAGGTGTAACATCGGTGCACCAGGAACCCCGGGAACCCTAGCGCTGGTGGGGCTGGAAATTCACACGGGGGGGTGAGGAGGATCGAAGGGGTGAACCAACACAGGTTGTGACAGCAGGGGGAAAGGGGTGGGGTTTTCTGGGGTGGGGGAGTGCACCAATAATTAGGCACCCAGATAGAAACCCCAATTAAAATCTCTCTCTCTCACACACACACAGGAGACCTAGGGATGGCAGTAAGTTCAGAAGGATGGCTGAATTCCTAAAACGTTTTCAAGAGCAGAAGGACCTTTCTCTGCCTGGGAGACTCTGGAGAGCTGCTGCCAACCAGTGTTGCTAATACTGGGATAATGCAGCTTCCTTTTTAACCATCCCTTCATGTGTAACCATGAGGAACATAATCTTACTCTTCTTAAAAAGAAAGAAAGCACCAAAGCAGAGTGATAGATTCACTGCTTTGCACACAGAAGGTTCAATTCCAGTCAGTACTGAAAACCTGGTGAGCTGCTGCTGCCAGTCAGTGTAGACAACACTGGTTCTGTATAAGGCAGCTTCCTATGTTCCTATTTAAAACATCTCTCTTTTTTTAGTCTCATGAGGACTAGAATCTTCCTTTGGTTTGGTAGCAGATGACGAAGAAGACCTTTCTCTTCCTGGGAGTCTGCGGAGAGCTGCTGCCGGCTAGAGTCGCCAATACTGGGCTGGATGCCCAAAGCACCTGAGCTGGGATAAGGCGGCTTCCTAGGTTCATTTATCTGAGGAGAAAAGCGTCAGGCTGCCGGGGGAGAGGCGAGGAGCTGTTGGGATGAGCCATGACGACGCCGTTGGCAGGGGAGGCAGTTTTGCAAAGTACACGGTCTGCGACTCCATCTTATAATTACCTAGGAGGGGGGCGAGCGTCTAAAAAGGCCTGTCAGGGAGTCTTTTGGGCGGGCGCTTATTATCGCCGCGAGAGACAACACCACCATCCTCTTTTGTGTGGGGCTATTTTTCTCTTTTGCATCAGCCGCTGGACCGGCAAGGCAGACGGGTCCTCAAAGCCGCTTCGGTGCTCTGCCGGAGGCAGGGAGGCAATTCTTCCCCATCCCCAAACTGCCAGGCATCAGACTCTCTCTCCCTCCCTCCATCCCTTTTAAATCTCTCTCCCCCCCTCCCTCACTGCAAGGCCTGTTATTTCTTTCTCCTCCTGAGCAAAGGAGACTTTCCACTGGGGATTTACTTTCCTCGCAGGTCGATCTGAGACGGAGGGGGAGAAACAAACCCCTCTAAAAGGCCCCTGGCGCAGCAAGGTGGCAATTTTGCCAAATAGCTGCCGGTGCCAGCAGGGCCCCAAGGCCCGAGGGCCATTATCCAGCAAAAGTGGGGGCTGCCAGTTCGGGAGGACAATGGTCTGTTGCCTGGCAAGTGCGCCTCTTTCCAGAGGAAAGCGCGTCGCTAGAAGCACACAGCAAGCGCAAAAGTTGGAGGCAGATTTCTCCAGGCTCCCAGGGCGAGCAGAAGTGGTGCATCCATTAGGCTGGGCCAACAACACGCACTTTCAACTTGGGGTGGGGAGGCTCCCTGTCCCCGAATGAGGCAAGAACTAGTTGATTCTGGTGGCGTTGCTAAAAGGACATGGCATTTTGGGGAAGTGGTCGCATAGGCTTGGCACTGTGACAGACCCTCCAAATGTCCCTATTTCCCAGGGACAGCCCCAGATTACAGAAGCCACCCCGGTTTCTGATTTGATCCCAGAATGCCCCACTTTCCCTTAAGGTAAAGGTCAAGGGACCCCTGACCATTAGGTCCAGTCGCAGATGACTCTGGGGTTGCGGGGCTCATCTCGCTTTATTGGCCGAGAGAGCCGGCGTACAGCTTCCGGGTCATGTGGCCAGCAGGACTAAGCCGCTTCTGGTGAACCAGAGCAGCGCACGGAAACGCCGTTTATCTTCCCACCGGAGCGGTACCTATTTATCTACTTGCGCTTTGATATGCTTTCGAACTGCTAGGTTGGCAGGAGCAGGGACCGAGCAACGGGAACTCACCGCGTCGCAGGGATTCAAACCGCCAACCTTCCGATCGGCAAGTCCTAGGCTCTGTGGTTTAGCCCACAGTGCCACCTGCATCCCCATCCTTTATCCCCCCCCCATTATGGTCCCCCCACCTGCAGACCATTTCCTATCAGAAGAGCGACTGCCGCCACCACGACAGCAATGGGGCACAGTGCACAGGTAGATTTACGAAAAGACATAAACCAATAAATACATTTTAGGAAGGGGTGTGATTAGGCACAGACGCACAAGGCATTAAAAGAAGAGAGAGAGGCTCTATGCATTCTGCTCCATTCCCTCTGTCTTCCTGCCCAGGGTGGTCTTGCCCTCTGCCGGTCCTTCGGAGCCAGGCAGCGGCAGCCTCTCCTGCTCCCCAGTGGCTGCTTTGAGCTGCCCAAGGCACCAGGCCGGCAGCAGTGGCCATGGAGAGGCAACAGGAAGCTCCCTTGCTGCCACTGCTACTGCTTGGGACAAGCGCTGGCAGAGGAAATAGGGACATTCTGGGATCAAATCACAAGCTGGGATGGCTTTGTAAATTCCAGGGCTGTCCCTGGAAAATTGGGACACTAATAATAATAATAATAATAATAATAATAATAATAATAATAATAATTATTTATTATTTAAACCCTGCCCATCTGGCTGGGTTTCCCCAGCCACTCTGGGTGGCTTCCAACAGAATATTAAAATACAATAGTCTATTAAACATTAAAAGCTTCCCTAAACAGGGCTGCCTTCAGCTGTCTTTTAAAAGTCTGGTAGTTGTTTTTCTCTTTGACATCTGGTGGGAGGGAGTTCCACAGGGTGGGCGCCACTACCAAGAAGGCCCTCTGCCTGGTTCCCTGTAACTTGGCTTCTCGCATGAAGGGAACCTCCAGAAGGCCCTTGGAGCTGGACCTCAGTGTCTGGGCAGAACGATGGGGGTGGAGACGCTCCTTCAGGTCTACTGGACCTTTGAGGCCGTTTGAAGGGTATGAGAGAGCAAGCACAGGAGAAGTCTTCCCATCCTCCTCCTCGGCTTCACAAAGGGTTATGGCGGCAGCTGTCCTTTGACTCTGCAAACGAGCAGGGAAGTTGCCTTGACCGGATCATTCGTCCATCTAGCTCAGCACTGTCCGCACTTGACTGGCAGGGGTCTTTTCCACCCTGCCTGGAGATGCGAACAGGTATCGAACCCAGGGACCTTCTGCATGCCAATTAGCTGCTCTGCCACTGAGCTCTGGCCCACTGACAATGGGGTTGGGCTGGATGACCTCGAAGATCCCTTTCTGCAGCCGCATGAGCTGAGCTTTTGTCCTGATCCACCTGGCATCCTCAGGCAGAGGACTGCAGTAGGTCACTCAGGAATGAACGGTGGTGGGCGGGTGACTTGGGCCGGGTTTGTAGGACCGTGTTGCTTTTTTTTTTTACCTGTATCCTGATTTGCTTTGCTCTCGACGTGGAGCGGAGCCCCTGCTGGGGCTCATTAACTCAACTCCCCGAACAGCCGGAAGGGACACGGCGAGAGCGCAGCTGCGGCCCGGCGCCTCCAGCAAATCCCGATGTCATTCCCCCTCTTCTTGCCGCCTGTCGAACATGGAATCCTGATGCTTGAGCGCAAGTGAGCATGACTCCGCTGCCAGCTCTCTCAACGCCCATCCCAGTCTTATCTTTGCGCCAGACACAGCCTGGGACAAGAGGCACAGCTGGTTCCGCAGGGTGGCGGCGATGCCTCTGTCCTCGAAAACACCAGGTTCTTCCACAGGCTGGAGAAGCAGCTGTGGTCCTCAGCATTTGGGAGAGGAGGCAGGATGGATGCGCACCCAGGTGTCAAAGCAGATGGAGCCAAGAGCGGCTGGGGGATGGGGGTCAGGTTCATATTGGGCCACCCACTTTTTAAAAACACACACCCTATAAAAGCTGTGAATCTTCCTCTGCAAACTTCCTGAAGCCATTAACAGAGGGATCAATAAAGCAAGAGCGTAATGAGGAAGGTGAAGGAGGACATTGGAAGAGTCCGGCTGATGGATGAAGCCAACAGCCCACCTGGTCCCGCATCATGTTCTCACTGTGGTCAGGTGGATGCCCCAATAGGAAGTCCGAAAGCACAGCCTGAGCGCCACAGCATCGCTCTCCCTGCTAGGTGGGCGTGATATGGGAAGAAAGCACGTCGCAAGTAGCAGTCTGCCAAGGCAAAGAGTGTGGGAATGCTCAGGGATGCAGGAGAGGATATATTGTCTGATAAAAGCCTTTCCAACTTGTGTTAAGAAGTTCACAATTTTAGCAGAGTAACATTCCCCTTTTTAAACTTGCAGCGGATGCGTTTGCTCAGGCTCGCTAAAGCCTCTATAATAACTGTTCTGCTATTTTCCCCTTATTCCCTCACAAAAGATAAGACACGACACAGTCCTCTATAAAAGTATAAAAAGAGTTTACTCACATTCTGTTCACAATCGGATCCCAGAAGGCAGACTTAGCTTAGAAAAGTGACATACACCTGGAAACTATCTCATAAGAAGACAGTCCCTTTGTCCTCTCTTGGCTGGAGCCAAGAGAGCATCTTTGGCCAAGCAGATGTTGCTTCTTCGATGCATGTAGTCAAAGAGGGAGAGATGGCTGCCCTGCCCTGTGCTTTTGTTGTTACCTGCACAGGTGAGGCCACGCCCACCTCTAGTCACATGCAGAGGACGTCTGTCCCAGCCCAGAAGGAAACAGGAAGTTTACCTGCTGGCTGGACAAACATTCCTCCCCATGTGTAAACATGTTCACTCTAGGAATGTTGTACTTGACTGCTATTGTGTTTCACATCCCACAAAGAGCAGGGGTGGGGAATCTCAACCCAGCTGGCAAATATGGCCCTCAAGACCAGTATGTGTGGCCCTCAAAACTCTCCATGGGCCACAGCCCTCACAGACCCCTGCTTTGCACCCTCCTTGAGTAGTTTTGCCTGGCTAGAGATATGTCTTTGGCCTCCAGCTGCGGAGCACAGCCCCTGTGGCCATCAATAGCCCTTTGTTCCTCCATGAAATTGTCCCATCCTCTTTTAAAGCCATCCAAGTTGGTGGTTTTCATTGCCTCTTGTGGCAGGGAGTTCCGCAGTTTAACTCTGCATGGAGACGTGCTTTCATTTCTTTGCCCTAAATCTTCCAACATTCAGTTTCATTCGATGTCCACTAGTTCTAGTGTTAAACGCTATTGTTATTTCATCCGGGGGCGGCGAGAGAAAGCGACGCCAAATTCCATCCCGCAACAAAACGCCAAGTCTTCAATTTTTCCGGTAATCCCATTTCCACGCCTTAGTTTCCTCCCACAGTTCGAGGCAAGGGAGCTGACTTTCAGGATATTATTTTTAAGGGCTTGGATGAGAGGTTGAGACAGGGGTAGGAGTGAATTAAACCCACAGGGTCTCTAGTCTGGTCTTGAAAAGGCTGGGGGAGGGAGGGTGTCAGTTGGGGTCCTTTTTCCTTTTTTTGGTGAGGTCGCGATTTCTCCGCCGTCTCTGCGCCGGCCCGGTAATGAGAATTACGGCAGATAGCTTTTGCGGATGAGGCTGGGATTGAGGTCAGCACGCGGAGACTCTCTGACAATATCCTTCTCATCTGAGCCAGAGAAAATGGTCTGTGTAGAAAGCGGGTGGGGGGAAGAGAAGGCGACGGCGGAAGACGGGGGGGTGGGGGTGGGAGGATAACAGAAGCCGCGCTGACAATCTCAAAGCAAATGTCTGGGGAAAGGGCAGGCGCCGCAACAGGCCTCCTCTCATCCAATTGAGCATCGGTGCCAAATCGGGCGCCTTTGAGGCTCCGGGGACGGCTCTGATGATCAGAGGCAAGGCGCTTTGCTGGAGAAGTTCTTCATCTGGGTGCACGGGGGGTGGGGCTGCATTTCACAGCCTCTTCCCCACCCCCCACTCAAGAACTGGGTGCTCTTGACAACTTGATGGCTGCTTCTTTCCAGAACCTTCTCAACTGCCTTTTCGGAATGGTAGCAGAGAGATGATGTTGCACAGATATTGAGGCACAGGCGTGGCAGGGGACACGCTCCACAGAATCGTGGAATCAAGGGTCCCCAAGGGATCCAGTCGAACCCCAGGCAGTGCAGGAATCTCAAGTAAAGCATCCATGGCAGGTGGCCATGCAAGCTCTCCACAACCTCCCAAGGGAGTCCATTCCACAGTTGAACAGCTCTTACTGTCAGAAAGTTCTTCCTTCACCCTTCAAAAATTGGGAAATATTCCCTGAAAAAATAGAGACTTTGAGTTCACAGACCAACTTGACTCTCTTAAGGACCCCAAATATTTTCTCTGTGGTAGAAGGAAGTATCTTGGAAAAACCTTTCCCAGTAGTTCTTTTCACTTGCAAAATCCTTCAAACTCTGTAAAGAGATGAAATTCTCACATGAATTGAGGAGGTCTGGGACAATGGATTCAAGAACTTAGGTGTTTACCATTTCAAAAGACTAGCCAGGAAAAGGCAATCAGCTAGGATTGTCAGGTATCTTGGCAGGCAGGGGAGGAGTCAAAATTCTTCTGCAGACCATCTCTTTCTGTGATGCTTGTATGATGCTTTTGGGTGGTCTCTGGCTAAGGGGTTGGGCAATTTCTTTAAAAGTTGTTGCACACTTTTGTGCTGGGTCCTCACCTCCTTGCAGGGATTCCTGCCTCCACCCATTCTTCTCTGACTGATAATGGACTTGGGATACCCTTGGAGCTGGGCTGCAAGAACCAACCCCAAATCTTCATATAACAATGGTGCAGTGAAGCCTTGGTGCCACTAGCACCATCCAAGGCTGCAAGCCAGGCCTCTCTTTAAGGAGTTAAACTATGGAGGGGAAAGTTGCTCTTGTGTGCGAATCCCGCTTGCAGGTTTCCCATCGGAGCATCTGGTTGGCCACTGTGAGAACAGGAAGCTGGACTAGATGGGTCTCCTTTGGCCTGATCCAGCAGGTTCTTCATATGTCCTTACCCAAGCCCTGACGTTTTCTTCCAACCCAACATCTGCAAATGTATCATTCCCCGCTGGGCCTTGCCAGCCAAGGAGCCCTGGTGGCTGAATGCTAAACCACAGGTAAGCAACATGGTGCCCTCTGGAGGTTTCTGAGCTCCCACCATTCCTGCTCATTGGCTATGCTGGCTGAGGAGTCCCACAGCATCCGTGAGCCCTGGTGATATGGGATCTGGTTCACCAAGCCGCCTAGCCACAGCATTTTACCCCAGACCAGGCCCCAAGAGGATAGCACCGCACAGAGCGCATTACAATGATTGAGTCTTGAGGTTCTCCTCCACCGTCCTCCGTGGCTCCCAAAACAAAGAGGGAGGTCATCGCTTTCTTCCGTGGCTCTTTCCACCACCTGCCTCTTGTTATGCCCAGGAAATGCATCCTGACACTTAAATCTATATCCTCCTGCTTTCAACTTCATCCCCCTCTCCGTTCCTCTGCAGGGTGACAGCGAGGCATTGATTAGGATCCCGGTTTATCACTCAGTTTGCATATTTGGATGTGTTAACCACTTTCCACCCCCACAATATCTCCTGACAGCCTTTAATGCAAAAATCTTTATCACCTAAGAACATTAGAAGAGCTGGGTGGACCAGGCCAATGGCCAGTCTAGTCCAGCCTCCTGCTCTCACAGTGGCCGACCAGTGAAACCCACAAGCAGGATCCCTTTTCCTTCCTGAGGTTTCCAGCAACAGGGATTCAGAGTGTTGCTGTGCAGGCAGAGCAGAGCCATCATATCTAGCAGCCATTGCCAGCCCTATCTTCCTCCACAAATTTGTCTAATCTTCTTTTGAAGTGATCCAAATGGATGGGGGCCTCCTTTAAACTACTGTTCCCAGCACCCTTAAACTACAGGTCCTGGGATTCCCCAGGGGAAGCCATGACTGTGATTTAAATGAGGGGTGCAGATCTGACCCTCATCTTTGAAACCTCCATATACTGAGGCTGCTCCTGCCTCTGCTTGGCTCCCTTTTAACCCTAAAGGTAAAGGGACCCCTGACCATTAGGTCCAGTCGTGACCAACTCTGGGGTTGCGGTGCTCATTTCGCTTTATTGGCTGAGGGAGCTGGCGGTTCTGATTTGATCCCAGAATGCCCCACTTTCCCTTAAGGTAAAGGTCAAGGGACCCCTGACCATTAGGTCCAGTCGCAGATGACTCTGGGGTTGTGGGGCTCATCTCGCTTTATTGGCCGAGGGAGCCGGCGTACAGCTTCTGGGTCATGTGGCCAGCATGACTAAGCCGCTTCTGGCGAACCAGAGCAGCGCACGGAAACACCATTTACCTTCCTGCCAGAGTGGTACCTATTTATCTACTTGCACATGACGTGCTTTCGAGCTGCTAGGTGGGCAGGAGCAGGGACCAAGCAACGGGAGCTCACCCCGTCACGGGGATTCAAACTGCCGACCTTCTGATCGGCAAGCCCTAGGCTCTGTGGTTTAACCCACAGCGCTACCTGCGTCCCCTTTCAACTCTGCGAATCTTATCTCTGCTCTTATCCCCCCCTTTCCTTGAGAACCTTTCCTCCGTTGCAGTCCTTTTTTAGCTCATTGCCACCCATGCATGGATTCTCATTCCACCCCCTTCCTCTCTGCTAGATGCATTTTCACTCCCCACCCTCCTCCCTCCTTACAACACCCCCACACCCACCTCTCTCTCCCCCACTGCCAAATCTGTTTAGCTGGTTCTTCAGCCTTGCTGGGCACACACAAGCCCTGTTTCCTTCAGTGGGGAAGCAGAACCTCCCTGACCAGCTTAGAGTCCTCCTCCTTTCCCTCCATCTCCATTTGGCACTGGAGGGGGTGTGTGCTTCCCCCCCCACCAGCATCACCATCAGGAGAAGATCCTTGCCAAGGTCTGCTTTTGCTGTCTCTGCCTCCTCCCATATTTACCAGGGTGACTGATGTGTTGATATTGACATGAATGTTCAAGGGCAGGTTGCCTAGCGATAAGCTGGAAAACCCTCCCACTTGCCAGCTGGGCATTTTGAACAGCGACACATTTAGGGTTGGCTTGGGAGGTTTTGCTCGCACAAGCACATACAGACACACCAGCGAGGTTCCCGAAGGGGCGGTGTGGGCCGCCTGATCCACATCCAAAATCGAAGGTTTGGGGTGTGAATTTTTGTGAAAGCTCCTAAACTGTTAGCTGAGTGGGTGGGACTGATCCCCCTTCCCTTCACGCGAGATGCCGAAGGATTTTGGAGAGGCTTTTATTTGTTTTGCAAAAATTTATACCCCACAGTCTTCAGCTGACAGCAAAATAAACATGGTGTGATGAATCCAGGAGAGCGATGAACTAATGAGAAAATGGCAGAGATAACTGAGTGAAGACAACAGGCCATCGAGGTCAGTGTTGCTTACACTGGCTGGCAGCAGCTCCTCTAGATTTTCAAATAGGAAGCATTCGCAGTGCTGCCTGCTGGGGATTGAACCTGGGACCTTCTGCGGGCAAAGCGGGGGCTCTACCTTGAGCTACAGCCCTTGCACTGAAAATAAAACTAGAATCCAGTCCTCCTGGTTTTGTATAAAGGGTTGATTGCAATAGGAACAGAAGAAGCTGCGTCACAACACTGGTCCATCTAGCTCAGTATTGTCTCCACTGAAGCTCTCCAGGATTTCAGACAAGGATTCGTGACAGACCCCCCCAGCGCATCACTTCACCCTTAAGACTTTTTTTTGTTTTGTTACATTAAATCAGAGTAATTATTTCAAAAAGCAAGGAGATGCATTTGACAGGGGCAAAACCTGAGGGTTGTATTTTTTTACTCCAGTATCTAAGAGCTGAAGAAGAGCCTGGCTGCTGGTCCATGCCAAAGAGGGCCCATCAAATCCAGCTCTCACTGCAGCCAGCCAGGTGTCCCCAGGTGCAGCCCTCAAACGGGACCTGCCAGCCAGCAACTCCCCCTGCCTGGGGTTCCTAGCAGCTTGTATTGAGAGGCACGCCAACCTTCTGCAATGGAGGCAGACCACAGCCATCAGGCTAATAATAATAATAATAATAATAATAATAATAATTTATTATTTATACCCCGCCCATCTGGCTGGGTTTCCTCAGCCACTCTGGGCGGCTTCCAACAAAACACTAAAATACAATAACCTATTAAACATTAAAAGCTTCCCTAAACAGGGCTGCCTTCAGATGTCTTCTAAAAGTTTGGTAGTTGTCTTTCTCTTTGACATCTGCCTGGTTCCCTGTAACTTGGCTTCTCACAGTGAGGGAAGCACCAGAAGGCCCTCGGCACTGGACCTCAGCGTCCGGGCAGAACGATGGAGGTGGAGATGCTCCTTCAGGTATACTGAACTGAGGGAGGCCGTTTAGGGCTTTAAAGGTCAGCACCAACACTTTGAATGCTTGGAAACATACTGGGAGCCAATGTAGGTCTTTCAAGACCAGTGTTGTGTGGTCTTGGCAGCCGCTCGCAGTTACCAGTCTAGCTTCCACATTCTGGATTACTAGTTTCCAGGTCACCTTCAAAGGTAGCCCCACATAGAGCGCATTGCAGTAGTCCAAGCGAGAGATAACTAGTCCAATTCCTCTCTTAAAATCTTCCAAGTTGGTGACCCTTTTTCCCTTATGGGGTATCCAAGAGCCCATATAGAGTCCTTACATAGGTTCCCTATTGGTAGGAGAAAATAACAGAGGCCAACCAGAGAATACAGTGGTACCTTGGGTTACATACGCTTTAGGTTACAGACGCTTCAGGTTACAGACTCCGCTAACTCAGAAATATTACCTTGGGTTAAGAACTTTGCTTCAGGATGAGAACAGAAATCGAGAGGCGGCAGCGGGATTCCCCATTAGCTAAAGTGGTGCTTCAGGTTAAGAACAGTTTCAGGTTAAGAACGGACCTCTGGAACGAATTAAATTCTTAACCGAGGTACCACTGTATTGAGAAGCAAAGCAGCTAGTAAGCCTGATCTTTATTGATGTGTTGCAACAGGGTGCTCCCCTCACACGCAGGAAAGGAGGAGGAACCCAAAACAGCATATCTAAGAAGAAGTGTGCATGCACACGAAAGCTCATACGAAGAACTAACTTAGTTGGTCTTTAAGGTGCTAGTGGAAGGGGAAAATTTTTTTTTTGTTTAAAATTCTTGTCACACCATCCCTGCCTCCTGTGGGAGGGAGTTCCACAGGTTAACTGCGCTGCGTGAAGAAGGGCTTTCTTTCGTCCGTCAGGAATCTTCCAACAGTCCACTTCGTAACCAGGTGCAAGAGAGAGACAATGTGCATGGCTTGTCCCCCCCTCCATCATGTCTCTCCCCCACCCCATTCTTCTAAACCCAAATATCTCAAACCTTGTTCATTCTGGCTGCCATTTCCCTGCGTCTCCCCAGTTCCACGACATGCTTCCTAATGCTTGCGACGGATTAAAAGTATCTGTGTGGTGTACGTGTGTGAGAGCAGGAGAGGGGCAGCGGGCGGGGGGTGCGGTGGGAACGAGGATCTAGACACTCTGGGGAAAGCTGTACCGGCCTGGATTTAAGCAGCTGTTAGCAATGCACCCTGGGAGAAGCGATGAGCTTTCCAATTAAATCCTCTTGTCAGCCTGTCATCCACTTCAGATCCTCGCACCGATGCACCACAGCATGCCACAGTGCAAAGCACACACTTGTGTGTGCACCAGAGATGATGCAAGCCTGCTAATTTCTGCCTGGGCTTGGATGCAACTTTGCTTTTGTTCTCGTGGCCTTTTCTGTTGCATGCAGGCATATATATATATATATATATATATATATATATATATATATATACACACTATTTTCCTCTTCCGCTCCCCTTGGATCACTCTTGGTTTTCCTTTGGTTTTCATGTAGGGAGTTGTCAGCCTGATCTTGCCAATGCATTGTTTATTTTTTAAAAAGATCCAAAATCTGTTTGCAGAGAGGCTCTCTCTCTCTATCACATCCCCCTCTCTCTTCCCTGGTTCTTTTCTTCCCCTTCTGGGCTTTCCCATTGTCTCCCTCGCCTGTTCATTAGGAGTCTGAGTACAGGCTTCTGAAGCAGCCGATGCGATTAAAGCCCATTTGAATATCATGATATTAGAAGGTTCCATTTTGCCTACAAAACGGCTCCGTTTCTCTCTCCCCCCTCTCTCCTTGCAGCTCCCCCCCACCTCACCCCACCCCCGACCACCCCCGCCACCTCTCCAACTTTACGTTGCTTTATTGCATTAAACATTTATGGAACAGCCGAGGATTAAAGGCGCCAAATTTAGCAGCAGAAGGAGGCTTGCCATTGTGCGAGCGTTCGAGGGAGTCTTGCTTGGAACAAGGTTTGCAGCTTTGCCTGCTGTAGAAAGTGGCAGCCCCTGGCTCTCCATACCTATTGTTTATTTGTTCATTTGTTTGTTTACTTATTTGTATCCCACCTTCTTTGCAGACTTGCACAAATTAAAACAGGGCGCATAAATTGCGAAAAGCTAAAAACACATAAAAGATTATCGTTTTAAAAACAATTAAACTGCAGCAGAATTAAAACAACATAAAAACAAATCTACTAGAATACAGATAATAAAAACAGCACTATTACAAGCCCTTTTCTTAAAGAAAAGCCAAAGGCCTGTCAGATTAAACAGCCTTCACTTGCTGGTGGAAGGAGAGGAAGGAAGAAGCCAGTCTAACTTCTTTGGGGAGGGAGTTTCAAAGTTTGGGAGGGGCCACCGAGAAGGCCCTACGAAGAAGCACAAGGTTGCAGGTGTGGTTCTTCCGCTTCCCCATTTTATCCTCCCAACAGCCCTGCAAGGTAGGCTGGGCTTGGGCTGAGAGAGCATGACTGACCCAAGGCTGAACTGCCCATAGGCTGAGTGTCAAGGTAGGGAGCAGCAGCAGAAGTGGGCTATTTCTTGCAGGCTTCTTGGAGGTATATGTCTGGCCACAGTTGGCTGGACCAGATGGGCTTTGGGCCTGATCCAGCAGGGCTGCTCCGATGTTCTGAGCATCCCCTCTATGAGGGCAGAGGGGCATCTTCCCTCTTGCAGATAAAGAAGCAGTTTGGGACATATTTTGATTCTTTTAAAGTCAGAAGAGCAGTTGTTAAGCATCGTCCTGCTAATATACACTTACACTGCTCAGATAAAGACTCTCTGTAGCTTCAGATTTCTCAACCAGCTTGGCCCTAGGTGTGGCCCTATCCTGCTGCAGTGAATGGATGCTCAGTGCCCAGAGTCCCCTTTGGCAATGAAGGAAAATAAGCCTGTATGTATCGTTAAGTTGCCTATTGCAACAGAGCAACAACTGCTGAAATAACGACAAAGGAATGTTGGCTGTGGTCCCTATGAAATCAGCGAACTCAGCAGGGCTTACTTCTGAGTAGACTGTGCATAGGGTTGTACCAAGAACTGGCACAGACCTGAGAAGAGCTTGCTGGGTGAGGCCAGTGGCCCAAATAGTCCAGCGCCCTGGTCTCCCAGTGGCAAACCAGATGTCCTTAATGAGAAACCTGCAAGCAGGATTTGAGCATGAGCAAACTCCCCTCCTGCGGTATTCTGTGGGGGATCTGTGGCCCTCCAGACATTGCTGGTCTCTGACACCCCTGTAATCCCTAACCACTAGTCCTGCTGGCTGCTGGGGTTTGCAGGAACTTGGAGCCCAGCTGCATGCAGAGGGCTGCCGTTGCTGCCGCCACCACCAGTTCCCCAGCGCTGAGCTGGAGCCCAACCGATCCATCAAGCCCAAAGTTCCCAAATCGATCTTGTCGATTTTGGTGCATCCAGCAATCGTTACTGCTCTCCAGTGGCTCTTTCATTGTAAAGTGATTGACACCAGCCAGCGCTGAGCGCCCTGGCAGAAGGCCATGTGTCACAACCATCTGCAAGAGCCTGGTTCCCTTTTAATTGACTTTTTCATTTTAAAAAAGTGATCGGGTCTGTTATGTTTTGGTTAAGTTTGGCATTTGCACTAGCTTATATTTGGGCCTGTATGCTCTGGCATTGTTAGAGAATAATATTAATAATAGTAATGGTTCATGTCATGTGAGTGAGAAATGTAGATAGATAGATAGATAGATGGTAGATAGATAGATGAGAGAGAGCCCTGCTGGATCAGGCCACAGGGGGGCCCATTTAGTCCAGCCTCCTGCTCACAAGCAGGGCGTGAATGCAGCAGCCATTCCTGATTGAGTATGCCTGCCATTTGTTGCCCAAAGGTATCCTGCTTTTCAGCATGGGAGCTCCATCTTAGTCCTAGTAGGAGCTTTGCCTCTCTCTTCTATCTATCATCTATCTATCTATCATCTATCTATCTATCATCTATCTATCTATCATCATCTAACTATCTATCTATCAAACATGTTTTTAACTTAAACTTTTCAACATGCAAAATAATAAACAAACTAATCTAACTAAAAACAGAACAGCAAAATGAGAGAGAGAGAAAGCAAAGAAAAAGAGAGAGAATTTCTACCCAGCTCTGAGCAAGAGAGGAGAGATGGGCAGCCAAGGCAGGTAATACCTTCATAGTTTAAAAAAAAGAATTAAAAGAGAACAACAGCTGTGTTTTACAGCAAGCCTCTTTGGTTGGAGCATCCTGACGGCGCTTTGTAGATGAGCGTGAGCTGTGATCCTCCACCACCCTCGTCTGGCTCGGCACCCCCAGTTGGGACCGGATTATCAAAGAGCCCAGTCCCTCCCCAGCCTGGAGCTCTTTTGGAGAGGTTGGCCTAATTGTTTCTGCCTCAGGCCAGGCCTGCGAGGGGGCCCTTTCGCTCACAGAAGAGCCCCTCTGAACAATTTAGGATGTTGCTGCTTGGGCTACCTTTGCGGCCGGCAACTGCTGTGACCAGATCGGCTTGGTTTTCAGCCTGGCGGGAGGCTGGGCTGCTTTGATAGGGAGAGAGGCAGGGGGGCTTGGCCAAGGAGGGGGGGAGCGATATCCAATACTACCAATACTCAGACTACTGAACACATAGTATTGCTAACAATACTGTGAATTCTAGCACCACTAATACTCTGCTAATACTCAAAACACTACTAACAATGCTACTAATACTCCACTAATATTCATAGAGCAACTAACTGCTATTAATACTACTACTAGGTAAAAGGTAAAGGTAAAGGTACCCCTGCCCGTACGGGCCAGTCTTGACAGACTCTAGGGTTGTGCGCCCATCTCACTCAAGAGGCCGGGGGCCAGCGCTGTCCGGAGACACTTCCGGGTCACGTGGCCAGCGTGACATCGCTGCTCTGGCGAGCCAGAGCCGCACACGGAAACGCCGTTTACCTTCCCGCTAGTAAGCGGTCCCTATTTATCTACTTGCACCCGGGAGTGCTTTCGAACTGCTAGGTTGGCAGGCGCTGGGACCGAACAACGGGAGCGCACCCCGCCGCGGGGATTCGAACCGCCGACCTTTCGATCGGCAAGCCCTAGGCGCTGAGGCTTTTACCCACAGCGCCACCCGTGTCCCATAATACTACTACTACCACTACTATTAATACCCCTGCTAAAGGGACGCGGGTGGCGCTGTGGGTTAAACCACAGAGCCTAGGACTTGCTGATCAGAAGGTCGGCGGTTCGAATCCCCGCAACGGGGTGAGCTCCCGTTGCTCGGTCCCTGCTCCTGCCAACCTAGCAGTTCGAAAGCACGTCAAAGTGCAAGTAGATAAATAGGTAAACGGCGTTTCCATGCACTGCTCTGGTTCGCCAGAAGCTGCTTACTCATGCTGTCCACATGACCCAGAAGCTGTACACCGGCTCCCTCAGCCAGTAAAGCAAGATGAGCGCCGCAACCCCAGAGTTGTCTGCTACTGGACCTAATGGTCAGGGGTCCCTTTACCTTTACTAATGCTAAAGAATAAGCTTTTACAACACTGCAACTCGTGGACATCCCATGAATCTGAATGTTGGAAGATTCAGGGCAGAGAAAAGACAGTCTTTCATCACAGGGTGAATAGTTTAAAGTATGCAACTTGCTCCAGTAGGAGACAGTGATGGCAGTGATGGCAACGAACACATGGCTTGAAAAGAGGACTGGAGAGTTTCATGGAGGAGACGGCAGTCAATGTCTACTATCCACAGTGGCCCTCTCTGCCTTCATGGTTGGGGGCAGCTATGCTTCTGAATGCCAGTCGCTGGAAACCACAGGAGGGGAGAGGGCTCTGGTGCTCGAATCCTGATTGCGGGTTTCACGGTGGGGCCTCTGGTCGGCCACTGTGAGAACAGAGTGCTGGACTGGATGGGCCTTGGGCCTGATCCAACAGGCTCTTCTTATGCTCTTGAAAAACAAGAATGGTTAGGAAGAGCAGGAGTCTGACTTACCACAAGGCAACTTAATGTGTTCAAAGCTATCCTATGCCCTTTTAAAATGTGGCTCTTTTGGGGGGGTGTTATTGGGTTGTTGTTTTTATTTTGATTATATATATTGTGGTTTTTATGTTGATCTTTTCTGTGAACCACCCTGAGACCTCCCAGTATAGGCCGGTATATAAACACAATTAATAATAATAATAATAATAATAATAATAATAATAATAATAATATAATATCCTGGGCTGTGTGCACTGCAGCCTCAGAGCCCTCAGGTGGCACACAGAAGGAAGTAAGCAATGTGCAAATAACAGGCAGCATGAAACCTCGCGTTGGCTCAGCTTCCGACAAATGCCAGGAACCAGTGTGAAGGAATGGTGGCTGTGTTCTGGTAGAGCAATCTGCCTTGCACACTGAAGGACCCAGGTTCAGTCCCTGACAGCATCTCCTGGTGGGGCTGGGACACAGCACGTGCGTACGTACGTACGTGTGTCATCGTTGCCAGCTTCAGTCTCTGGTGGTGTCCAGATTAAAATCCCCAGCATCAGCAACTATGAATTTGCTGACCGTCCCTCTATCCCTCTGGCTCGGCTGCTTCTGTAAATTCAAACCTCTTTGGGCAGATTTGGACAAGCGGCCCTACTGCATCCATGCAGCCAAAATTAACATTTCAGAAGCAGTAACTCCCCATGTCAATTTCTCTTCCTCATTCCTAAGAACAGCCAAGGTGGGGGGGGGGGAGTGGAAGGAAGCCCATTTGGATTTTGATTAATGTATATTTTAAAATAAACAGCTAAATTCCACCTCTCCCCAACAACAACACCCGACACACACAAACAAACATACACGCACACACACATCCCCAACATCAAAATAAATGTCCAGAAATCAGCTTGCAGCAATTTCTCTGCGAGATCTTTCCAAATGCCATCTGCCTGCTCGGAGAAAAGTCTCCATGCTTACATCAAATCTCTCAGCCTCGGTAGGAGGTTAAAATTCAATTTAAAGCAATTTTTTTTAAATAAAAAAAGGTTAAAAAAAACCAGTCAGGGCACAGGAGCAGACTTCTGGAAGCTGAGATATGTTGCAATCCATTAAGTGTATTAAATAAAAAGGATCGCCGCTTGGATTTAATTGCGCATGATATCTGCCCCAGAAGCATGTCAGGCCAAGAAATACGGCGGGATTCAAGATATAGTCAATAAAGATTCTCTTGCCCTGGAAAGCGACAGGAAAGACGCCTGAGGTTCAGGAAGTGGGGCAAGCAGAATTTTAGGGCAGGAGAATTCTATGGGTCTGGGTTAACGCAGGACATCTTTAGGTTGTTCTTGTTTAGTCATGTCTGACTCTTCGTGATCCCCTGGACCAGAGCACGCCAGGCACTCCTGTCTTCCACTGCCTCCCGCAGTTTGGTCAAACTCATGCTGGTAGCTTCAAGAACACTGTCCAACCATCTCGTCCTCCGTCGTCCCCTTCTCCTTGTGCCCTCAATCTTTCCCAACATCAGGGTCTTTTCCAGGGAGTCTTCTCTTCTCATGAGGTGGCCAAAGTCTTGGAGTCTCAGCTTCAGGATCTGTCCTTCCAGTGAGCACTCAGGGCTGATTTCCTTCAGAATGGATACGTTTGATCTTCTTGCAGTCCATGGGATTCTCAAGAGTCTCCTCCAGCACCAGAATTCAAAAGCATCAATTCTTCGGCGATCAGCCTTCTTTATGGTCCTCTTTAGGTAGCAGAGGGCAAAGAACCTTTTCCCAGCCCAGTGGTCACAGTTCCTAAAGGGCAGCTTTCCAGGGGCCGTGTGCAAAAAGTGGGCGGGGCATAGGAAAGTGGGCGGGGCAGAGGAAAAGTGGGAGGGGCAAAGGTTGGAACTCCTCACTTTGTACAATGGGCCGAATTTCAACTCTGTAAAAGTTAGAGGATTCTATATACGCACACAGACGTAAGAATACCTTTTTTGTTGTTGCTACATTTATATACCACCTCCTGCTTCAAGGAGCTTGAGGGTGGTGTATGTGGTCCTCCTGCCCATTCTGTCCTCACACCAACCCTGTGAGGTAGGACAGGCTGAGAGGCAGCGACTGGCCCAAGGTCACCCAGTGGAGTTTTGTGGCTCAGTGGGGATTCAGACCCTGATCTCTCAGGTCATAGTCCAATATAGGAAGAGCCTGCGGGATCAGGCCAATGGCCCATGTAAGTCAGAATCCTGTTCTCATGGGACTCTCGTGAGCAGGACCTGAGCACCCTCCCTCCCCTCCTGTGCTTTCCAGCACCTGTGGGTGCCATAAGCAGATAAAGTACTTAACTACAATTTATAAGCTTGTAAACTAAATTCTTTATGTTCTGAACCCCTTTTTTGTATTTATCCAGGGTAGTTTCTCCCTCTCTTTTCTTTTGTTACATCTGTGAAAGCCAACACAGAGACAAGGGTTATTTTAGGAATTAGCAAATTTGTGTGAGGCTGAGAGACAATGGGACTTTGAGTATATTTGCATATAAATTCATGTAAAATTAATCACACTTCCTTGTGTGCCTCCTTGAGAGGCCCAGAGGGTGGCAACACGAGAACAGGGCCTTCTCTGCAGTGGCTCCCCATCTGTGGAATGTTCTCTCCAGGGAAGTTTGCCTGGCGCCTTTATTATACATCTTTAGGCGCAAGGTAAAAATGTTCCTTTTTAACCAGGCCTTTGACATCCTATGCCCTTTTAAAATGTGGGGTTGGGGGGGTTATTGGGTTGTTGCTTTTATTTTGATTATGTATTCTGTGGTTTTATATTTTGATTTTATTCTATGAAATGCCCTGAGACCTCTGGGTAAAGGTAAAAGTAAAGGGACCCCTGACCATGAGGTCCAGTCGTGACCGACTCTGGGGTTGCGGCGCTCATCTCGCTTTATTGGCCGAAGGAGCCGGTGTACAGCTTCCGGGTCATGGGGCCAGCAGGACTAAGCCGCTTCTGGCGAACCAGAGCAGCGCACAGAAACTCCGTTTACCTTCCTGCCGGAGCGGTACCTATTTATCTACTTGCACTTTGACGTGCTTTCGAACTGATAGGTGGGCAGGAGCTGGGACAGGGCAATGGGAGCTCACCTGGTCGGGGGGATTTGAACTGCCGACCTTCTGATCGGCAAGTCCTAGGCTCTGTGGTTTAACTCACAGCGCCACCCGCATCCCTTGAGACCTCTGGGTACAGGGCCCTATATAAATTCAATAAATAATAATAATAATAATAATAATAATAATAATAATAATAATTTAGCCCCGCACTTTGCCTGAGGAGCCTTTTAGCCAGAGGAGAAGCATTCTGCCTCCAACCACAGGGGCCAAGCTGACGCTAATCCTCTTCAAAAGCCATTCAATATATCTGTTCATTCCTCATCTGGGCTAGTGGGGAACGTTATTGCAGTTCAAGGACGCATTCCAGCCAGGTCACAGCACTTGAGGAGTGGGCAGAGCAGGTCTGGTGAGGGGCGTGGCCAGAGTGGGAGGTGTGGCCAGATTGGGACGGTCTCCTAAGGACTGGATTCAGAGGCCAGGAGAACCTCAACTGGCCCACAGGCCTGGGGTTCTGCACCACATCTTATCTAGAAGAAGAGAAGAGTTTGGATTTGATATCCCACTTTTTCACTCCCCGAAGGAGTCTCAAAGCGGCTAACATTCTCCTTTCCCTTCCTCCCCCACAACAAACACTCTGTGAGGTGAGTGGGGCTGAGAGACTTCAGAGAAGTGTGACTAGCCCAAGGTCACCCAGCAGCTGCATGTGGAGGAGCGGGGATGCGAACCCGGTTCCCCAGATTACGAGTCCACCACTCTTAACCACTACACCACACTGGCTCCTCCAGTGTGGGGGACACAATGTTCCCTCCCTCCAATATATGTTCCCTCCAATGTATTGTGGACAGTCCTGGTCACCTTGCCTCAAAAAGGATATTGAAGACCTGGGAAAGGTTCAGAAAAGGGCAGCCAAAATGATCAAGGGGATGGAGCGACTCCCCTGTGAAGAAAGGTTGCAGCATTTGGGACTTTAGAGAAAAAGTGAGCAAGAGGCACCGTGACAGAAATGATGTGTGGCATAGAGAAAGTGGAGAGAGGGAAGTTTTCCTCTCTGTCCCACAGCAGTAGAACTTGTGGAGATCCAGTGAATCTGGATGTTGGAAGATTTAGAAGAGATAAAAGCAAGTCCTTCTTGATGCAGCACTTACTGCATTTTTTGCTCTATAAGACTCACTTTTTCCCTTCTAAAAAGTAAGGGGAAATGTGTGTGCGTCTTATGGAGCGAATGCAGGCTGCGCGGCTATCCCAGAAGCCAGAACAGCAAGAGGGATTGCTGCTTTCACTGCACAGCGATCCCTCTTGCTGTTCTGGCTTCTGAGATTCAGAATATTTTTTTCTTGTTTTCTTCCTCCAAAAACTAGGTGCGTCTTGTGGTCTGGTGCGTCTTGTAGATCAAATAATACGGTAGTTAAACTGTGGAGCTCTGTCCCACAGGAGGCAGTGATGGCCACTAACCCAGAAAGCTTCAAAAGAGGGTTGCAGAAAATCCTGGAGGAGAAGGCTGCCATTGGTTATGAGCCATTATGACTATGTTCTCCCCTCCACTCCTGGAGGCAGCAATGCTTGCCATTACCAATGGTTGGAAACCACAAGGTGAGAGATGTGCTCAGGTCCCCCTCATGGGTTTCCCACATTGGGCATCTGGTTGGCCACTGTGAGAACAGGATCCTGGACTAGGTGAGCCATTGGCCTGATCCAGCAGGGCTCTCCCTGCATTCTTATGATGGCTTTTGTCGACAGCAGCAGCAGGAGAGTTTCTGTGCCAGGCCTGGCCCAAACAGAGATTTAGCACAGTGGGGATTTAGCCATCCATCTCATCTGAGTCCAGACCGATCAAGTTACTCTAAGCCCAGAGGACATAAATTCATGAGCCAATTGGTGGGGGCACTTTATCAATCCCCTGGGTGGCCAGGGTTTGAGCTGACTGGCAGAAGTGGGCTGGGGTTTTTTTTTTTGCAGGGGGTGATATTTCCCTCCACATCCGCCTCTGGTTGTTCTGCAGAGCTTGGCTCAAAATGCCATTGGCTTTTAACTATATAATATAATGATAATTAAGTTCTTTCTCTCACTCCCTCTCCTTCTCCCCCCTCCCCACACCCCCTCCCCACTTCTCCTGTGAGCACAGTTTGCTGCTGATGCAGCTGCCTGCAGCCTTGGCATTTATTGAGCACAAAGTAATAATTTATTGTCCTTTGTATGCTCAAAAGCCATCTTCATTATCCCGTGAATTTGAAAACGCCGAGCAAGTAGATGGGAGTATTTAGATCAGCATTTTTGAGGGGTGATGATGGGTTGATAGGGAGGGGAGATGGGTGGAGAGAGAGAGAGAAAGAAAGAGGAAAAGGGGTTCGTGGGAGCAGGCATCAGAAAAGGGCACACTCTGTTGAAGTCCTTCCTTGACTAAGAACCCCCTTTCCCTACCTCAACACGCTCTTTCTGAGCTTAGAACCCCCACTCCTACTTTGATAGCCCATTTTCCACCTGTGCGGGGATTTTTTTTGGAGGGGGGAGGTAGGCGGGGAATAGAAACTCTCCAGAGGGGATCTCAACCGACAAAAAAAAAGATTAGTGGAAGATAGGAAGGGATTGAACGCTCTCTCCTTCCAGAACTTGGGAGACTGCTTTGCTCGCTAGAATCCCACCCTCCAGGCAAGGAGGAAGGGAGAAAGAGAGAGGGAGGAGGTTGCGTTTCTTTCTTCCTGGCCCCCCACCCCCACTGAAAGCGGTGGGCTCCCCTCCCCCGAGGCTAGGCCGATGTTAGTCAAGGCGATTCGCTCTCCAGGATTTGCGGCGTCGCCGTACTCGGAGCGTTACGGTAAGGAGCTGTCCTTCAGCACCCGGCGGGCGGCGATCCCCGGCGCCGGCGCTGCTGGGCGCTGTCCGCCGTGCTGAAAGCGGCGCTCGCTTGCTCACTCGCTCGCTCGCTCGCCGGCTGTACATCGCGCGGAGCCGGCAGCTTCGGGGCTGGTCGCGGAGCTCGGATGTCTAGAGGAGGAGGAGGAGGAGGAAGAGGAGAAGTCCCAGCCTCGACCGAGCAGATCGCCGAAGGGGGACAGCAGCCCGGCCGGCCGGCCAGCCCTGGAGGGGAGAACCCCAAAGCGCTTGCTTGGGGGCGCGGTGGAAGCCTCTCCGCCTCTCCGCCCGTGAAGCCCCCCTGGACGGGCGATGAAGGGGTCTCCGGCTCCAGCGACCTGTCTCCTCTTAGCAGCCCTCCTCGGGGTCCGGGCGCAAGGTAGGCGATCGCTTCGGGTTGGGGGTGGTAGGCAAGCCCCCTCCATTATTAGGGATGTGAGATTTGGGGGCGGGGGGACTGACTGTGGGGAAATAACAAAGTGCTTTGCCTAGCATCCAAGCCTCACTCCCCCAAACCCGCTTCGCTATAAATTGCGTTCTTAATACCCCCTGTTCATCTCGCCTCCTCTTCTCTTGTCGTCCCCCCGCCCGTTTTATTTTTCTTAGCAGATTGCGAGCCAATAGCTTCGGGGGTTCCCTTTGTAATTACCCCACCGTGCGTGCTAATCTTGTTGTTGTTTTAAAGGGGGGGGGAGAATGTTATTATTTGACGGAGCGAGGAAAACAAGGGGGAAACAGCGTACAATCGTGTTCGAGCCCCTCGGAGAAGAATTGACACACACCCCAAATCTGTACGCGCAGGCGAGGAGGAAAAGAGCCCAGCGGCTGATATAATTAGGTTACAGGAGGCTGCTCTGTGTTGCAAATGAGGGTCTCGCAAGGCGCCTCGGGCAACTCAGCCCCCTTCCCCAGCCAGCGGCCCCCGCAACCTCAGCCCATACGGCCGTTTTGATTCTCCTGGATTGGATTTAAAATAATAATAATCATCCAGAGACGCTCCTCGTATGAAACTTCTCCAAGTTCCTCTCGCCAATACTTTTTTTTTTAGGAGAGGAGGAGAGAAGGTTCCCCAAAAAGGAAGCCTTCTAGAATCTGCCAGCCCCTCTCTTGAGATACCCCCAGGGACCCGCCAGGCTTCTTAAAGTGGGTCAACCTGACCTCTGTCCTTTAATCGTACTCCTGTCTGCACAGTCTCCCCTGGACCTGCCAAGGTCTGAACCTGTTTTTAATCCCAGATCAAGCAGGGCTAAGCGCCCACTTGCTCCCCTGGGGTTAATTTAGCTCATCTGTAAGGAAAGGGGGGGTTGCCTTAGGGGATCCTGAAGCACTGAATGGTTAGAGCAACACTCCACTGATAGGGGGGGCATCCCTGTCCCAAGGGATATTATTTATGATTCTTAATTTCTGAGTGTGTTTTTACTTAGAGAACATAGTCATCTGGTGGGTTCTCTGTTTGCGTAATTAGACTGCCTTTTATTCAAGGCTCTACAAAGCAACTTTCGAGTGTTTGCTATTTGACAGGGACCTAGGTGCCGCCGATAAACTCCGGACAATTTTTTTTATTTACTTATCTTTAAAGCAGTGAAAAACATGCACAGATATCAAAAATATTTTATGCATGAAAATAGCAGAAACAGCTTGGGGAGAATGCCTGATCCCCATTTCTTTTAAAAATAAATGTTTAAAAGGAAGGTCTGTGTTCTCAGACTTACTAGGGGGATTTGTAAGGGGTCTTGCGAAAGTGGGGCAGTGCGCCATTTACAGGGACACAGTCCCTTTCGACACCTCTTCTTCCCCTCCAAGAGATTCTGAACTGCCAAGGCTGTGATCCGGTTTCCTGCCTCTCCCCTCTCAGCGGGGCTTATAGAGGATTGTGCTGTTTCAGGTACTGAGGACAAGGTGTCCCCTTCATAGAATCATTGAATTGTGGAGCCGGAAGGGACCCCGAGGGTCATCTAGTCCAACCCCCTGCAATGCAGGAATCTCAACTAATTTTTCCATGACAGATAGCCATCTAACCTCAGCTGAAAAGTCCTGAATCGATTCCAGGACTTTTAAAACTGGGTTGCGGGGAGGTGGGTGTTGTCACCGTCAACAACAAAAAGTCAAATTGGACTTATATCCTTTGTTAAAGTATTTCCAAAGTTGGGTTGATGGCTCTATCTCTCTCTCACACGCATGTATGTATGCATGCACACACTGCCCTGCGGTTAGGATTGCTCCATGAATAAATGTGAAGCCTTTTGAATTTTTTGTTTTAAATTGTTCCCTTGGATTTATTCCAAATAATGGACGAATCGTTAATGCACACACACACCCTCCCATCTGTCTCCCTGTGTCACAACCGAGAGAAGAGGCACAATACCTTGATTGTAACAATAAGTTAACAACTCCCCTTGTCCCTGATTTATATTTGCTCTTGTGCATTTTGAAGTGCAATTTTTCAAAAGGATGCTGAGATGCCATTTTAAGGCAGGGGGTGAAAAAGCTCTGCACCACACATGAAAGGCCCTGCTTCTGGGTGCAACCGAGATTGAAATCAAGGGAAAGTGGCCTATTGTAAGGACATTCGCTGTAATCATTATTCCATATTACACACACACACACATATATATAACTGTATGTCATGGTAACCAGGTCTGTATAGACAGATGCTCTCCTGTGTAGTCAGGGAGTGGATGATCCGCACTCGCCACCCTTCCCAAACGACATCCTTTTGGTAAACACACAGCTGCATGGTTCCCCCCCAGGATTTTAATACAAGGTTTGGGGGTGTTGTCTTAGGAATCTTGTTGGCCCGTCCAAGGTGGAAACTTGACTTCTAAGGCTGGGTGAGCTTTGAGAACCTGCGCAGTTTCTGAAAAATACACAACGTTGCACCTAGGGGCTCTGCATTAAGGATGTAATCCTGGTTTTGTAATCGCAGACAATGAAGTCGTATAGGTTCACCGCCACACCAAGGATGCAATGGAAATGAGGGAGAAGCCCGGTTTGGGGGCCCCTGAACTGTGTGCCTGGGGACAGGGGTGGGTCAAGGGTCTTGAAGAGAGACCAGTGCAGGCAGAGTGATCTCAAGTAGTTCCTCACCAGTGTCTTCCAAAGAAATCAAAGTCCAGATGGACCTTGGAGTTTAGGAAGATGGAGCAAGGTGGGCGTGTGTGTGTGTTGCAGGGGGAGGACTCTCAGATGGAAAAAGGGACCTCACCTTAGGAGACAGGGCCAAACAAGTCATTCTATTTGTGTGAAGGCGGAAGGGCAGAGGCAGATTTAGGGGAGTGGGACCACTTCACCTACACTATCCAGTATACCTGAAGGAGTGTCTCCACCCCCATCATTCTACCTGGACACTGAGGTCCAGCTCCAAGAGCCTTCTGGTGGTTCCCTCACTGCGAGAAGCCAAGTTACAGGGAACCAGGCAGAGGGCCTTCTTGGTGGTGGCACCTGCCCTGTGGAACGCCCTCCCACCAGATGTCAAAGTGATAAACAACTACCAGGCTTTTAGAAGACATCTGAAGGCAGCCCTGTTTAGGGAAGCTTTTAATGTTTGATGCATTACGGTATTTTAATATTTTGTTGGAAGCCGCCCAGCGTGGCTGGGGAAACCCAGCCAGATGGGCGGGGTATAAATAATGTAGTAGTATTATTATTATTATTAGGCACCAAGATGAGAGGGAGCCACAGAGGGCACCAAATTTGGACATTGCACAGGGCTCTGCTGAAATTTGAAAGCCCAAAGTCCACCACTGATGAGGGCCTCGTCAACCTTCCATGCCAAAGCAGATTGCATAAGAATATAAGAGGCTGCGCCATCTACTCCAGCATCCTGTTCTCGTAGTGGCCCACCAGATGCCCATTGTGGGAAACCTGCAGGCAGGATCCGGCACAAGAGCCCCCTCTCCGCTCCTGCAGTTTCAAACAACCAGCATTCATAAGCATTGCTGCTTCTGACCATGGAGACAGAGAGCAGCCCTCTTCTCCTCCCTGAATTCGTTCGATCCTCTTTTAAAGCCATCCTGATTGGTGATCATCACTGCTTCCTGTGGGAGGGAGTTCCATAGTTTAGTTATGGTAAAGGTAAACATAAAGGGACCCCTGAACATTAGGTCCAGTCGTGGCCGACTCTGGGGTTGCGGCGCTCATCTCGCTTTACTGGCCAAGGGAGCCAGCGTACAGCTTCCGGGTCATGTGGCCAGCATGACTAAGCCGCTTCTGGCGAACCAGAGCAGCGCACGGAAACGCCCTTTACCTTCCCGTCGGAGCGGTACCTATTTATCTACTTGCACTTTGATGTGCTTTTGAACTGCTAGGTTGGCAGGAGCAGGGACCGAGCAATGGGAGCTCTCCCCGTCGCGGGGATCTGAACCGCCAACCTTCTGGTCATCAAGTCCTAGGCTCTGTGGTTTAACCCACAGTGCCACCCGCGTCCCCTTAGCTATGGTAGGGTTGCCATATTTCAAAAAGTGAAAATCCAGACACAAAAGTTGTTGAGCTTTTCTTGGCCAAAGGAGTGGCAGTCCAGAACATCTGGAGGGCACCAGGTTGAAGATGGCCAGTTTATTTCATGATCAGTTTATGCTCTTGACAACTGGGCTCTCTCTCTCTCCTGTGACTGAAATATCATCATGTGATCACTTAAAAAGAAAAATGCCTTTGACCTTTTTGCCTTCTTCCCCAGAAAGAGAGGAGAGGAACTGGTACCTCTTTTCATTGGTTTTTTTTAAAACAGAGGCTGTCAGGGATTCTTTAGCTACGATTTCTGCTTCGAAGGGGGTTGACTTTGGGGGTCCCTTCCCACTATATAATTCTATGATTCGATGAGCCCTTAGCTGCTTCACAGGCCTGGTTCCCTGAGAGCTGCCTGGCTGCTTTCTGAATCTTTCTCCCCTCCCCTCTGCCTGCCCCCTCATCTTTTGTAATGACAGCAAAGCCGTGACAAGGTCTTGGCCTTAAGGTCCTTGGTCCTCAGTCACCCGCAGGTGCCACTGAACATACACCTCTCCCCCTCTTTGCTGGCCCGGTTTGAAGAGGCAGGCAGCATCCTGGCAGCGAGGCTGAGTTCCTGAGCCCGTGCCAAATTGGGAAAGCCTCTCGGCTTAACTGCTGCTTCAGGCCTTGATCTCCCTTCTTGGCTATTAATTGAGGATGGACAGACGGATTGCCGGTTGGGAGAAATCAGACTTTCAGATTTGTAACAAATCCCCGGTTTGATCCTAGCGAATCACTCCGATATTAACTTCCCTTCCTGGGGCTAGTCACACCACATGCCTGATTTAGCCAGAGATCCGTCAGCTATCCTTTTCCGCAGGGGAAGGGGGACTCTGGGGAAGGTGTTAATCCTCATGTGAGCTTTGCTTGGGGGCTTTGCCCGCTGGTGGGCATGACCCCCCTCCCCCCTGTCTTTTGCAAGAGCAGAAGGAGAAGGGCTTGGTTTTGTGGGGCGTCCAGAGGCCTGTGCTGGCTGGGGCTAATTTTGCTTACTTCCTTTTTTTGATCTACAATTAAATCAGGTGTGCGCTCAGAATCCAGCGGCTCTGAGAGAGGCACAAAGGGACAGACACACACACCCAACTGTCAGAAGGCAGTAATGGAGCCTTGGCCTGATCCAGCAGGCCCTTCTCATGTTAATATGAGGGTTCATGAGTGCCAAGGGAAAACCTTAATAGTGCCCCAGCACCAAAGGGTGCCCCCTGGGATAGTGTTTGTTAGGTTAGGCATGTCTGCGGACAATTCCTAAGGTAAGTATACCATCAGCTACCTGGCCATCCCATTTTTGATGGTCCCTGCTGATAAAGAATTCAAAGGCAACCTGCCTTTGGGTTCCAGCTTCTGAAAATAACAAGTGGAGAGTATGATGCTGTTGTGCTCAGGTCATGCTTGCTGGCTTTGCATCATGGGAATCTAGCTGGCCACTGTGGGAACAGGACGTTGGGCTAGAGAGGACTTCAGCCTGATCCACCAGGGCTCTTCTTATGGAGGTCTGCTGGGGTAGCAGAACCTCCATGCTCAGGGGCAGCCTACCCCAAAATACCAGATGGTGGGGAACAGCTGGAGAGTTGATGTTGTGCTCAAGTCCTGCTTGTGGGCTTCCCAAACTGGATATTTTGTTGGCCACTGTGGTAACAGGATGCTAGATGGGCCCCCTTTGGTCTGATCCAGCAGCCAGGCTCTATTCTAATGGTCTCACTGGCTGCACCAGCAACAGATTTCTCTGTTTCCATGAGGAGGGAAGCTTAATTCCCTCAGGGAGAGATGCAGGCAGAGCCATCAGGGTTTGCTCAATTTTGGAATGTCTCCTTTTCTACTGTCTCCTTTTCCTGCTCGGACTAATTTTACATATGTATTTTTAAAATTGTAAAGCACCTTGGCAGAAAAGATATATAAAAACACAGCAAATAAATAGATATATTACAGAAATCACCTGCAGAGGCTTCTGTGAATCTGTGTAGGGGGAGATAGCTGAGAACGCCTTAGCATGACTGAGACCTCTGCTTTGTTTGTTTCTCTGGAGTATCTGTAGGCCACTCTTCAGCCAAAAAGGTTCCTAGAGTGGCATACACACAGTCAGTTAAAACAAGGCAGCCTCTGCCCACAGGCTCTCTGTCTGAAAGAACACGATACACAAGGGAGAAGGTACAGGGAGGGAAGAGGAAAAAATTAAACTCAGGCACTAATTCTTAAACAGTTGCCTGCCAACAGCCAGGGCCAAAGATTAAGTCAGAGCCACTAGGCTGCAGGAAGACCTTGTCACCTGATCACAGCCAAGCCGGAGCAGGAAGCCCTCCAGTATTCCATCCTGTCCAGAAGCAGTCAATTGTCGCCATGGGTGGGTCGAGCCAGTCCATAGTTTGCCGCCTGCAGTTCAGCAGCTCCCCACACGGGGCAGCAGCATACACAGGGCCCAGCAATTTCTGCTTGCAGGGCCAGCTCAAGGCATTTTTCCACCAGAGGCCAGGAAGAAAATGGTGTGCACACACAGACACACACACACACATGAGTTCACATGCATACAGCGTCCAGTTCCACGACTGGCCATTGAAACTTACTTGACGAAACAGTTTCCTCCATAACAACAGACCAGCATAGCAGTTGTTAAGTGCCGGCGCAGAGTAATTTATCGGGAGTGATGCCTCTGGGGCAGCATTCTCACTCTGCCTAATGATAGGGCCGGTCTTAAGAACCGGACGCCCTGAGAACCTTGCCGCGGGATGTCTCTTGGGAACCATCATGGAGATCTTTGCTCCCAATAGATAGATACCCAGTGTTGGACGTGTTCCAACAAAACGCAGTCCCTCCGGGGAAATGCCTTGGGCATGAATTTTAAGGAGGAACACGTACGTACTTCATAAATATTTGCTGGGATGGATTTTTTTTCCTCCCCCTCCCAAGGATTGATCCATAAGCAAGATACTGGGGAGAGAATGAATGATTGTTCTCTCACTCACTCAGAAATGCCAGAAATTGAGGTGATCCAATGAAAATGATTGGCAGGAGGCCCAAGTCGGCCCGAAATGCAGGTACTACTTCATCTAAATCATAATTAGGAAAACCGCTGTAGGCAAGATGCAGCAGTCGATGTTCATCAAATTCTGGGAATCGCCCATACATCTGATATGCATGCAGAAGGTGCGCCCAGGTCCATAGAATCATAGAACTGGAGGGTACCCCAGAGACCATCTAGTCGACCCCCACTGCAATGCAGGAATCTCAGCTAAGTCCTGGTATGATATGTAGTATTCTAAACCACTTTGAGACTTAGGGTTGCAGCTATAGTTAAGTTGTGGCTCATTCAACCATGGAATAGGAGCACATTGTTAAACTATGGAACTCTCTGCCACAGGAGGCAGAGATGGCTACCAGCTTGAGCATAAGACCAGACAAATTCGTGAAGGATAAGGCTGTTAGCCACAATGGCTCTCCATGGGCAGCCATACATCTGAATCCCAGTTCCTGGAAGCCACAGGTTGGGAGATTTGCTTTAGTGCCCAGGCTTTTATGGGCTTCCCTTTGGGGCAGCTGGTTGGCCAACTGTAAGCACAGGATGCTGGCCTGACCCATCTGGGCTCTTCTTCTGTTCAGTGCCAGCCCTACTCAGAGGAGACCCTTTGAAAATAATGAACATGACTAACAGGCACATTATTTTCAAAGGGTTTACTCTGGGTGCATTTTTTAAAATAATAAAATGACCTACATAAAATAAAATGATAAATTGAACCAAATATCCAGGCAGGGACTAGGAACAGTCCCATGTTGCCTGCTGATATTGTTGGACTCCAACTCCCATCAGCCCTAGCCAATGTAGCCAATGGCAGTGAAGGATGGGAGTCGGAGCCCAAACATCTGGAGGGCGCCATGTTTACTAGAGTAGCTGGACCAATGGCCTGGCTCAGTATCAAGCATCTTCCCACATGCCCTTCTGAATCAGCACTTAATTCAGAATCATGAGGACCAGCGTCTTACTTTATATTGAAAGGAAGCACCTTAGGGAAGGCGTAGAGTCCTTACTTTTCATGCGGGGGGGGGGGTCCCAGGTTGAATCCCCATTTCACCTCCTTTGGGAATGCCTGCAACCCATGAGAGCGGCTGCTGCTGCCAGTCAGTGCCAACAACACTGGGCTAAATGCATTACTGCCTATGGGCTCCACAAAAGATCAAAATAATTTTGGTTTGATTTTGGAAATTGTGGGTTATTAAAATTGTGGGTTGCTAAAATAACAAACGTATTAGGAGATAATTTGCGAGGGCGGCGCGATATGATTCCGATTGCCTAGGGGCCTCCGCAGGGTTTAATCCGACACTGGCTAAGACTGGAGCCGACGGTCTGACTCCGTCTAAGGCGTCTTCGCACCTTCCTAAACTAACGACGAGCCTGGCGCGAGTTGTGCCGGCAGCCCCGAACCCCTGACTCAGTCCTCACCCGCCTCCGCGTTCATTTTGGGGCAATTAGCTGGTACTGTCTTAGCCGCTTTGCATATACAGTGGTACCTCGGGTTAGGTACTTAATTCGTTCCGGAGGTCCGTTCTTAACTTGAAACTGTTCTTAACCTGAAGCACCACTTTAGCTAATGGGGCCTCCTGGTGCCGCCGCGCCGCCAGAGCACGATTTCTGTTCTCATCCTGAAGCAAAGTTCTTAACCCGAGGTACTATTTCTGGGTTAGCGGAGTCTGTAACCTGAAGCGTCTGTAACCCGAGGTACCACTGTAATGGGGAGGAGAGGGGGGCGTCTTGGAAGCCACACGTGGCGGACAGCTGGCGCTTTCTTTCCCTCGGAGTTCCTGGGCTTGGTGCGCTCTGTTCGTCTCTCTCTCTCTCTCTCTCTCTCTCTCTCTCTCTCTCTCTCTCTCTCTCTCTCTCTCTCTCTCTCTCTCTGTGTGTGTGTGTGGAGCAGCTGGCTCTCAGCGGACGCCTCAGGGCACCAGAAGCGCGTCCTCGGGGGAGCGAGGACGGTGGGCTAACCTTTTAGCAAACTCCCGGCTCCTGGGATGGAGCCAGAGGAGAACTGCGCGCCATCCGGCATCTCCTGGGGCCAGGAGGCGAAAGGAACATGAACCGCTAAGTGTCGAAATCGCAGGTGGGGTGTGTGTGTGTGTGTGTGTGTGTGTGTGTGCGCGCGCGTGTATGTGTGTGTTTTAAAAGCCAAACTGGTGTCGCACATCTTGAACTCTTCTTGGGCGCCTTGGAATGGAGGGAGATAAATCTTGCTGGCAGGGGGCTGCTTTTGGGGGGGGAGGCGCGGGGGGGGGGGGCAGAAAGGGAGGGCGGAGCCACAGCCAATGAAAGGCGGAGCCAACTCATTTCTAATATTATTCTCCTCCTCCTCTTCCTCCTCCCTACTGACTCCTGCTAGGGGCAGCATTCACAACAAGCACTTAAAAGTCACTTTGATGACCGCCAGGCCTTTGGTTTGGACTCAGTCTGACCCTTATGTTGCCCTTCCCTTATAGTCTTAATCTATCCGCTACTTTTAAAATGAGGCTGCTTTTTAAATTGCATTTTAACCTGTATTTTAAATTGTTCTTTTTCTTTTTTCTTATTATGTTTTTACTGAAATTTTATTGGTGTTAGTCACCCTGAGCCCAGCTCTGGCCGGGGAGGGTGGGGTATAAATATATTATTATTATTATTATTATTATTATTATTATTATTATTATTATTATTATTATTATTTTCAGCAGCTGCTATTATTATTCAGCAGCAGCTATTATTATCACTTTCAGCAGCTTTCCCCCAAAGAATTCTGGGAGCTGTAGTTTATCAAAGGTGCTGAGAGTTGTTTGGAGCCCCCTCTCCCCTTCCCAGAGTTCCCAGAGAATGATGGCTGAGAACGGCTCCAGGAATTGTAGCTCTGGGAGGGAAATAGGGGCCAGGGATTCTTGAGACACGATTCCTGCGTTGCAGCAGCGGGTTGGACTGGATGACCCCTGGGGGTCCCTTACAGCCTTCCAATCCATGGCTCACATTGCTCTGCCTTCCCTTCTGCCCTCCCCACCTGGAGAGGCAAAGCTTGCTGGTGGACGTGCTTTGAGAGAGCTGTTAAACTTTCTGCAATAAGTACAAGCAGATCCCTTGTGAAGCTAAACGTTCTATTAAACAGCGAGCAGGGTTTCATAAAAGCGGACAGAAAAAGCTGTTGCGGCCCATTTAAAACACCCTGGCGGCTTTGGAAGCCCCCGTGGGGCAGCCTCTTTCAGAGCTGAAGGAATACAGCCAGAGGAACTGCAGTGGGGCTTTGAAGGCCGTCTCCTCAAGAGTCAGAGCACCCCCAGATTGAAGGCCGCACCCCAGTGACAGAGCCCCTATATCACCTTTGGATGGGGGCTCTCAAAGTGTGACCCATGGACCACCATAGCCCTGTGAGCTTCATTCGGGAGGTCTTTGTTAAACATCTACATTGATTTTGTTAAAATATATATATATATTTATTGCTTCTTTGATTCCTTCCATTGTCTTTTATTGTCCTACAGTGTGAAATCCCGTGGAATGCAAATTGTAGCACATTAAAATCCAATATCGGAAATGAAAGAAGCAAGCGAAATGCCATTAGGAATCACCCGGTCCCAGCAGTTGCTGCAGCAGGCAGTCAAATCATTTCACGGAGCAGAAGGCGATCTGTGGCAACTAGCCAGGATGCCTATGTTCTGCCTCTATGGTGGAAGGCAGCTATTATTATTATTATTATTATTATTATTATTATTATTATTATTTGTATACCACACTTCATCTGAAGATCCCAGGGTGCTTTGCAACAGAAAAATACAAAATGAAAATACTAAATACATAATGAAACAAAAACCAGCCAGTGAAACCCCCTCCCACAAACACATTTAAAAAGCCATGGAATGGTATTCGGCCAAATGCCTGGTTGAATCATAGAACTGCAGAGTGGGAAGGGACACCACAGGGTCATCTAGTCCAACCCCCTGCAATGCAGGAATCTCAGTTGAAGCAACCATGACGGATCAACAATCTCTTCCATTGTTGAACAACTCTTGTCGTCAGAAAGTTCTTCCTGATGTTGAGTCGCAATCTCCTTCCTTTTAACTTGAAGCCATTGGCCATGTGACAGCCCTTGAGATATCTGAAGATGGCCACCATATAATAATAATAACAATCTTATTATTTATACCCCGCCCATCTGGCTGGGTTTCCCCAGTCACTCTGGGCGGCTTTCAGCACATAAAAAATTGTAAAATATTAGACATAAAAAACTTCCCTGAACAGGGCTGCCTTCAGATGTCTTCTAAAAGTCAGATAGTTGTTTATTTCCTTGACAACTGGTGGGAGGGTATTCCACAGGGCGCCACCACTGAGAAGGCCCTCTACCTGGTTCCCTGTAACCTCACTTCTCGCAGGGAGGGAACTGCCAGAATGCCCTCGGAACTGGACCTCAGTGTCTGGGCTGAACGATGGGGCTGGAGACATTCCTTCAGGTCTGCTGGGCCTTTGATGCCGTTTAGGGCTTTAAAGGTCAGCACCAACACTTTGAATTGTGCTTGGAAACGTCCTGGGAGCCAATGTAGGCTCCAAAATATATCCTCTCAGTAGTCTCCTGTTTTCCAGGTTAACATCCCCAACTCTTTCAACCATTCCTCATAAAGCTTGAAATGTTTTCACCTTGTGCCTAAAGATATGTAACGAAGGCTTCTGAATACCAGCTGCTGGACACCATAGGAGGGGAGATTTCTCTTGTACTCAAATCCTGCTTTCTGGTTGGCCACTGTGAGAACAGGATTCTTGACCAGAGAGTTGCTGGCAGAGCAAAGCCATCCTGGCAAATAGCCATAAATAGCCACCATGAATTTGTCTAACCCTCTTCTAAAGCCATGTAGCTCAGTGGCCATCACTGCCTCCTGTGGCAGAGAGTTCCGTAGTCCAACTGTGCGCTGCATGAAGGGGTGTGTGTGTCCTTTTATCTGTCTTGAATCTTCCACCCTTCAACTTCATTGGAGGTCCACGGGATCTTGTGTTTCCACAATGGCAAGCCATGCCTTTGGTTCCTCTACACCAGGCACCCCCAACCTGTGGCCCTCCAGATGTTTTGGCCTACAACTCCCATGATCCCTAGCTAACAGAACCAGTGATCAGGGATCATGGGAATTGTAGTCCAAAACATCTGGAGGGCCGAAGGTTGGGGGCTGCCTGCTCTACAGCTAAACATACAATAAAATGAAATAAAATTCCACCTGCCGCCTCAAACTTTTTGCAGACTAGCTCACATTTTTGTAGCTGCCAGAGTGAAGTTTGCTGTGTGGGTGCATAAATTTGTCTTTGAGAGCAAGAAAGAGATACATCTTTTTTTCCCCAGGCTGTGGGTCCATTGTTTAGTGGGCTTCTATAAGAGGCAACTTAGTGATGTGCAGGCTGAGAAGGGGGCTTCAGCCAAGGAGTTCGGATCGCCACCCCAAGCATCAGAATTGGGGCGCATCACAGTGTGCCGCTGTGTTCACCTGGGACAGATCGGAAGATCACCTGAGGAGACCAGATGCTGGTCTGAGGAGGCCCTTTTGGCGCCTGAGGGGAATCGGCCCTGGCAACCCAGCAAGCAGGTTTTTCTCTGTGTGGAGGCGGTGGAAGAGGCGGCGAGGGAATGCGATGCGCCGGCAGGCCTGCGTTTCTCTTTCTGCTCTGAGTGCAGGAAAATTACAGCTTTCCAGAGATATCTGTATTTTTAGCTGGGGCCGGGCACCTCGTAATTAATCTCGCTAAGGGGATCTGGGGAGCGTGTTACATCTTTCTCCTTGAGAGCACAGGAGTGGCGTGGCGCTCTGACGGGCAGCTGCTTGGAGCGGGGGAGGGGTGTGGTCTCCCCCCAAAAAAAAACAACAAGGAAGAGGGAGGATAAAATGGATTATCTCATTATGAGCTTCCCAGAGGTTGCTAGAGGACCAGCTCTGCCATTAAACCAAGGGAGGCAGGAGATTCTGAGAGGAGGGGAGGGGCAGGTATGGGTCTGGGGGGCATTATTATTATTATTATTATTATTATTATTATTATTATTTATTATCATTGCCTATTAGCCAGCAGGAGTGCCTGGGGCCATGGGTGCCATGCAGCGTGCATGGCCCTGGCACTGAAATTTGTGGATGCCCAACGCTTTAATGGGTAATTTTGTGGGTGCCGGGTACCCAGGGCCCCTGGGAGTTGGCACCTATGTTAGCCAGGTTGGCTATGCTGTGCCCCCACAATGTTTCTGAATCCCAGTTGCTGGAAACTGCAGGAGTGGGAGTGTTACTGGTTTTCCTTTGGTGCTTCTGGTTGGCCGCCTCCCGTGAAGGTTCGGAAGGTGATTATGGAATTTATTTACTGCTTAACTCCAACATACTTGCCGAAGCAGCTTGCAAGGTGTGCAAAGCAGGTACAGAAATATCAAAAGGTGAGTCGCGAAAAACCCAACAACGAAATGATCCCTTCTAAAACGCTGAAATAAACGAGCGTAATTGAAGCAGGCAATCAGACAGCGCGGCAATTAAAACAGGAGGCTTGGGTCGGGAGATCAAGGGAATGCCTGGGTAAACAGGTGCTTCCTAAAAAGCCGGCAGGATGCCAATACTGGTTTGCTTGGGTGCCTCTTGCAAAGATGTTGCAGAAGCCAAGATTTTAGCTTGTCCACTCGGAGAGAAGCTGAAACTATGGGAACGATCCCTCTTCTCTAACTAATCTCGGACAAATCTTGGTTCCTCTCTGCTCCCTGTTTTTTTCCAGTCTTCACACAAATTCCCTGCATTTCTGCATCCATTTGCAAACCCATCTCGCTCCCCCTGCCCAGAGTCCTCGTGAAAATTCATCAGTATTTTTGTGCTAATTTCGTGGAGACAACTTTGCAAGCTATTTCCCCTGCCATAATTGCTTGCTGTGTGTTATTTTCACAAATATATGTAATCTGCTGCTTCGGGTCAGTGGCCCATCAATCCAACATCCTGTTCTCACAGCAGCCAGCCAGAAAGGAGATTCTTGTTAAACATTAGGAAGAACTTTCTGAGAGTACGAGCTGTTAAACAGTAGAAAAGACTTCCTTGGAAGGTGGTGGACTCTCCTTCCTTGGAGTTTTTTAAGCAGAGGTTGGATGGCCACCTGTCATGCATGTGGGATGTGAAACACAAGAGCAGTCAAGTACAACATTCCTAGAGTGAACATGTTTACACATGGGGAGGAATGTTTGTCCAGCCAGCAAGTAAACTTCCTGTTTCCTTCTGGGCTGGGACAGACTTCCTCTGCGTGTGACTAGAAGTGGGCGTGGCCTCACCTGTGCAGGTAACGACAAAAGCACAGGGCAGGAAAGCCATCTCTCCCTCTTTGACTACATGCATCGAAGAAGCAACATCTGCTTAGCCAAAGATGCTCTCTTGGCTCCAGCCAAGAGAGGACAAAGGGACTGTCTCCTCATGAGATAGTTTCCAGGTGTATGTCACTTTTCTAAGCTAAGTCTGCCTTCTGGGATCCTATTGTGAACAGAATGATGTGTGAGTAAACCTTTTTTATACTTTTATAGAAGACTGTGTCGTGTCTTATCTTTTATGAGGGAATAAGGGGGAAATACCAGCACAGTTATTATAGTGGCTTTAGCAAGCCTGAGCAAAGCATCCGCTGAGTTTAAAAAGGGGAATGTTACTCTGCTAAATTGTGAACTTGTTAACACAAGTTGGAAAGGCTATAACCAAACAATATATCCTCTCCTGCATCCCTGAACATTCCCACAATGCATACTTTAGATGAGATTCCTGCATTGCAGGGGCTGGACCAGATGACCCTCAAGGTCTCTTACAACTCTACAATTCTATGATTTGAGCAGGATTTGGGCACAAGAGCACTCTCCCTTCCTGTGCCTTCTTCCAGCAACTGGTATTCAGAAGCAGCTGTGGAGGCAGAGCAGAGCTATCCTGGCTAACAGCCAATGATCACCCTCTCCTCTTCCATGAATTTGTCCAATCGTCCTTTAATGCCATCTAGATTGGTGGTCATCCCTGCCTCCTGTGGGAGGGAGTTCCACAGTTTAACAGTGTGTTACACTGTAATGATAATAGATAGATGATAGATAGATAGATAGATAGATGATAGATAGATAGATGATAGATAGATAGATAGATAGATAGATAGATAGATAGATGATAGATAGATAGATAGATAGAGATAGATAGATGATAGATAGATGATAGATAGATAGATAGATAGATAGATAGATGATAGATGATAGATGATAGATGATAGATGATAGATAGATAGATAGATAATAGATAGATGATAGATGATAAATTGATGATAGATAGATATAGATAGATGATAGATAGATAGATGATAGATAGATAGATAGATAGATAGATAGATAGATAGATAGATGATAGATAGATATAGATGATAGATAGATGATAGACAGACAGGCAGATGATAGATTAGATAGATATAGATAGATAGATAGATAGATAGATAGATAGATGATATAGATAGATAGATAGATAGATAGATAGATAGATAGATAGATAGATAGATAGAGATAGATGATAGATAGATATAGATGATAGATAGATGATAGACAGACAGGCAGATGATAGATAGATTAGATAGATTAGATAGATAGATAGATAGATAGATAGATAGATAGATAGATGAAAGACAGATGCATTCATAGGTACAGTTATCCTTAAGAGACACATTTTTCTACCATTTTTGACTTGGAGCCATGGAACAGGAGGCCTGGAAGCCTTGCTTTGCTTTCAGGATAATGAACGCAGCTCAGCTCTGGAGCCGTGCGAATCTCAGAGGATAACCTGAGTTTCATTTCATGCATTGTTTGAGGAAGAGCGAACTGGGGGATTTCTGATACCAGAAGGAGACCTGGATGCAATTCCCCCTCTCCCGCCTTATCTGGAACCGGCGGCTGCCGTTCTTTGGCCTCTTGCTCCCGTTGCCCCTCTGTCCATCGCTAAAGCCTTTTTGTCTCTGCACATATGTGGCCAGGGACATCCCTCCCTCCCTCCCTTCCTCGCTCTGCTTGGCGAGGGCAGTCAAGGACATCAGTGCTGCAGCTTCCCCACGGAGGCAGGCAAGTGAAACAAAGCTAACCCTGGTTAATAGAGGTCAGGCAGGCTGGAATCCTAGGGGGGCGGGGGGGCGAGCGGAGGCTCATTTCCTCCAGCACATTGGCAGGTACTCCAGCTCCCGCTGCCCACCTCTCCCCACTTGCTTAGAAAGCTTTTCTGTTCCACTTCTCGCTGCGGTGAGCTTCCGAAATCCACCCCGCTCTTTCTCACTGCTGACCCCCCTCCCTGTGAAGGAGCTCCATGGTGCAGGGGGAGCACCTGCCTTGCATGCAGAAGGCCCCACAGGCACCTCCAGGTTGGGCTGGAGATATCTGAAAACTGGGTGAGGGTGTCTCCGTTGTCTGCTGAGGACTGGAATCTTACTTTCTTGTTAGGGATAGTGCTGAGCTAGATGGATGTGGCAAATAAATATTCTGAAGTTTGCATACATATTGTATAGTTAAAGCTATGGTTTTCCCAGTAGTGATGTATGGAAGTGAGAGCTGGACCATCAAGAAGGCTGATCGCCAAAGAATGGATGCTTTTGAATTCTGGTGCTGGAGGAGACTCTTGAGAGTCCCATGGACTGCAAGAAGATCAAACCTCTCCGTTCTGAAGGAAATCAGCCCTGAGTGCTCACTGGAAGGACAGATCCTGAAGCTGAGGCTCCAAGACTTTGGCCACCTCATCAGAAGAGAAGACTCCCTGGAAAAGACCCTGATGTTGGGAAAGATGGAGGGCACAAGGAGAAGGGGACGACAGAGGACAAGATGGTGGGACAGTGTTCTTGAAGCTACCAGCCTGAGTCTGACCAAACTGCGGGAGGCAGTGGAAGACAGGAGGGCCTGGCGTGCGCTGGTCCAGGGGGTCACGAAGAGTCAGACACAACTAAACAACAACAACAAATGCATACATATTATTGCATAACTGAAGAAAACCCACAGCACGAACCAAGGGTGAAAGGTAGCATTCTGTGTTCCTGTTCCAATCAGCCTTGAGTTCAGAACCATGAGGACTGGAGCCTCACTTGATTTGTGAGGGAAGAGCCACAGCACTTTGGTAGAGCCCCCGCTTTGTATACAGAAGCCCCGAGTTCAGTTCTCAAGGGCATCTCCAGGTAGGGCTGGGGGAAGACTTGTGGGAATGTTCAGGGATGCAGGAGAGGATATATTGTTTGATTATAGCCTTTCCAACTTAACAAGTTCCACAATTTAGCAAAGTAACATTCCCCTTTTTAAACTGACACAGTGGAAGTGTTTGCTCAGGCTCGCTAAAGCCTCTATAATATGTTTTAAATGTAATTCCCCTTTAGTCCCTCATAAAAAGATAAGACACGACAGTCTTCTATAAAAGTATAAAAAGAGTTTACTCACTCACATTCTGTTCACAATTGGATCCCAGAAGGCAGACCTGGCTTAGAAAAGTAACATACACCTGGAAACTATCTCATAAGGAGACAGTCCCTTTGTCCTCTCTTGGCAAGAGAGCATCTTTCGCTAAGCAGATGTTGCTTCTTCGACAAAAGTAGTCAGAGAGAGAGAGGGCTGGCAGCCAGTCCTATGCTTTTGCTACCTGCACAGATGAGGCCACGCCCACCTCTAATCACATGCAGAGGAAGTCTGTTCCAGACATGAGAAACAGGACGTTCTGACTGGCTGGTCCAGACATCCCCTTTTATGTCCACTCTAGGGATGTTGTACTTGACTGCTCTTGCGTTTCACATCCCACAAGACTTCCTGTTTGAGACCCTGAAGACCAGGTGTACTAAGTCATACCCTCGGTCCCTTTAGCTCAGTGTTGTCTGCACTGACTGGCAGCAGCTGTCCAGGGTTTCAGGTCAGGAGTCTTTCCCAGCCCTTCCTGAAGATGCTCTTGGGGGACTGAACCTGGGACCTTCTACCTTAAGTCCAAGTAACGCTAGGCAAGGTGGCCTAGTGGTCTGCTGTGAGGCTAAAACGGCTTCATTCATTCAGGGCGTGGCATTTGTGGACCCTGGCCTATCCTTCCCCATCTCTTTCCCCCTCTCTTAAAGGCCACATTCTCACCATCCATTTAAAGCACCTACTTTGAACAGTCATGGCTTCCCCCAAGAATTCTGGGAAGTGTAGTTTGTTAAAGGTGATGAGAGTCGTACGGACACACGCAGAGAGACAGAGACACACTCCAGTGCCAGAGCTACAATCCCCAGAGTTCCCTGTGATGGGAGATTGGTTCAGAAACCACTCTGGGAACTGTAGTGCTGCACGGCGTCTCCAAAAGACTCTTGGCACCCTTTACACAGCACGGCTCCAAGAATCCTTTGGGAGAAACCATGATTATTGCCTGTTGACCTCAAGCAGGGCCCCTTCCCTGCACTCTTTTTGCCACCTGCTAAAAACATTCATGTTTGGGCAAGGCTGTCCAGGGGCTTAGAAAGCTGAGGTGAGTTTTAGTTTCAGCATTTTAAAGTATTCTTGTAAATTGATTTTCTTTTTGTAAACTAATTTAAGGGTATGTTTGTTATCGGTTTCTTTAACAATCAAGCAATGCATAAATTTTATGAAACAAATAAAAAATAGGGGAAATTCCAGCTCTGGGAACTGTAACGCAATGCGGCATCTTCTAACAGTGCTCAGCACCCTTAATGCACAGCTCCCAGAATCCTTTGGGGGAAGCCGTGACTGTTTATAGGAGCATTGCTGGGCTGAAGCGCAGGGATGCTTTGGCTGTGATTCCTCCATTGCAGGGGGTTGGACTAGATGACCCTTGGGGTCCCTTCCAACCCCACAATTCTATGGTTCTATGAAAGGGGTGGTTTGGACATAACCAAATTCTGTGCAATGCTTTTTCAGAGAGCAAACTGGCTACGAATGGGTCGACTGTCCTTTTAAATGCTTACCTGACCTGCCTCAGAAGCCACACTGGGTTGCTGGCCCCCGACATGGCAACAGAGCGGGTCCCCACATCCTACAGATTCACCCACCCCTGGAGAGGGGACAGCACAGGTGTTGCGTTGCCATCGGTCTCAGGAGGGATATGTTGACGTCTTTAGCGTTGATCACAACCCTGGGATTAGCGCGGACAACATATGGCTTCTTTATGTAACGGGATCTCTGTCTTGACTGTGGCTCCTCCTCGCAGCTAGTGCTGGCGGGTCTCAGGGAACGGCTTGCGAGGGGGCTCCCGGGGCTTTAAGGGGGCAAGAGGGACCCCCCCCCTACATAACAAAGTTGTCCTGGGGTAACTGCCACTCTCAACCTCAGATATGCAGATGACACAACCTTGATGGCAGAAAGTGAGGAGGAATTAAAGAACCTTTTAATGAGGGTGAAAGAGGAGAGCGCAAAATATGGTCTGAAGCTCAACATCAAAAAAACTAAGATCACGGCCACTGGGCCCATCACCTCCTGGCAAATAAAAGGGGAAGAAATGGACGCCGTGGGAGATTTTACTTTCTTGGGCTCCATGATCACTGCAGATGGTGACAGCAGTCACGAAATTAAAAGACGCCTGCTTCTTGGGAGAAAAGCAGTGACAAACCTAGACAGCATCTTAAAAAGCAGAGACATAACCTTGCCAACAAAGGTCCTTATAGTTAAAGCTATGGTTTTCCCAGTAGTGATGTATGGAAGTGAGAGCTGGACCATAAAGAAGGCTGATCGCCGAAGAATTGATGCTTTTGAATTCTGGTGCTGGAGGAGACTCTTGAGAGTCCCATAGACTGCAAGAAGATCAGACCGATCCATTTTGAAGGAAATCAACCCTGAGTGCTCACTGGAAGGACAGATCCCGAAGCTGAGGCTCCAATACTTTGGCCACCTCATGAGAAGAGAAGACTCCCTGGAAAAGACCCTGATGCTGGGAAAGATGGAGGGCATAAGGAGAAGGGGGCGACAGAGGACGAGATGGCTGGACAGTGTTCTTGAAGCTACCAGCATGAGTTTGACCAAACTGTGGGAGGCAGTGGAAGACAGGAGTGCCTGGCGTGCTCTGGTCCAGGGGTCACGAAGAGGTGGACACGACTAAACGACAACTGCCGCTCTTAAAGGCTTGCAGAAGGCAGAGTTTTCATCAAGCGAATGGAAGGGACGTGTTTAGCGAAGAGAGTTGTAGCTCAGTGGTGGAGCAGAAGGCTCCCAGCTCAATTCCTACCAGTGGCATCTCCAAGAAGGGCTGGGAGCTGCTGCCAGTCAGTGTAAACAATACTGAGCTAGATGGACTTGGAATAAGGCTGCTTCCTGGGTTCCTAAGTGCCTTGGAAGCTGGCATACTGTCTCACAATGCCATGCTCATGCCATCGGGGCTGAGGGTGTGAGAGGGCTGAGCAGGCCAGCTCTGTCCCATGTGAAGTGGTAGCTCACAGCATCTCTGAGCATATGCAGAATGCCTTTGGGTGAAACATACAGGCTGGCATCCGTCTGTCTTGGGAGACAATGGAGGAATGTGCCTTTGGGGGCAAGGCCAAGCTGTCGGAAGGTTGTAGCGCCTGCTGTGGCTCCAGAGCAGGGGTCAGCAAACTGTTTCAGCAGGGGGGCTGATCCACTGTCCCTCAGACCCTGTGGGGGCCCAGACTATATATTTGGGGAGGGAATGAACAAATTCCTATGCCCCACAAATAACCCAGAGATGCATTTTAAATACAGTGGTACCTCGGGTTACATACGCTTCAGGTTACATATGCTTCAGGTTACAGACTCCGCTAACCCAGAAATATTTCCTCGGGTTAAGAACTTTGCTTCAGGATGAGAACAGAAATCGTGCTCCAGCGGCGCAGCAGCAGCAGGAGGCCCCATTAGCTAAAGTGGTGCTTCAGGTTAAGAACAGTTTCAGGTTAAGAACGGACCTCCGGAATGAATTAAATACTTAACCCAAGGTACCACTGTAGAAGCACACATTCTACTCATTTAAAAACACCAGGCAGGCCCCGCAAATAACCCAGAGATAGATTTTAAATAAAAGGGCACATTCTACTCATGTAAAAACACGCTGATTCCTGGACCATCCGTGGGCCAGATTTAGAAGGCGATTGGACCAGATCTGGCCCCTGGGCCTTAGTTTGCCTACCCATGCTGTAGAGCAGTGTTTCTCAACCTTGGGTCCCCAGATGTTGTTGGACTACGACTCCCATCATCCCTGAGCTCTGGCCTTACTAGCTAGGGATGATGGGAGTTGTAGTCCAACAACATCTGGGGACCCACAGGTTGAGAAAGGCTGCTGTAGATTCTGTGGCGGGAGAGACTTGTTTTGTTGCATTGCCGTAATAAACTAGATAGGACAATTGCTCTGAATCAGGATCTGCTTATGTTATGGGGGGGGGGCATCAAGGAAGCCGTTCCCGCACCAGAAAATAAGAAGAGCCTTCAGGATGAGGCCAATGACCCTTCTGGTCCAGCATCCTGTTCTCACAGTGGCCAACCAGATGCCCATTGTGGGAAAGCTGCAAGCAGGACTTGAACACAAGATCCCTCTCCCCTCCTGGGGTTTCCTGATGGCTAGTAGCCATCAATAGCCTTCCTCTTCTCCTCCGCTGTGAATTTGTCCAATCCTCTTTTACAGACCCTCATCCAAAAGGTGTTTTCAATGGAATAAAAATAAATAAATAGCCAAAGGGAGCAGGTTTGTGTATCCAGGCAAGGCCGTGGGGGTGGGGGTGTTGATTGGCGAGTGCCAATTCCGTAGAAGGGACGTGGGTCCCCCACCCCAATCCAACCGCAGCCCCAAGGAATCGTATTCGTCTGCAACTTTTGCGGCTGCTTTAAGGGAAAATTGGAATGCAGCAACGTGTGTGCGCGAAGCAGGAGGGTTCAGTTCCCCGGCTCTCTGGCTGGGACCAGATAAGGCGGAACAGCAAACGCCGCATTAGCTTAATCTGGAGATTAATTTGCGAGGGATGCACTGGGGCAGAGTCTGTTCCATTTCAATTTGGGTCGTATTGGGCACAGGCTGCTGTCAGCGGCCTCTGTCTCTCCTGCTCCTGCTCCCGTCCTTGGCAGCAAATCCATACTTTCCATTCAGCAGGACTTTCCTTCCCCCTGTCCCCACAACAGGCTCCCCATCTCCCCCTTACCTCCCTCTTCCCATGTTCTTCTTCCTTCTCCCTTTCATTTTCACCCCCTGGCTCACCAGCCTCTGCCTCCTCTTCCCCCCCCTTCCTGCCACAACTGACTCAACTTCCTAGGCCTGTGTGAGGTTTCCCCAGATTTCCTTCACCGTCTTCCTTCTTAGCCGCCTTTATAGGCAGAGCGATCCTTCACGGCTTCTGTCTCATACAGGAAAGCTTTTGGGGCCTGAGTGCCCCCCTTCCTTTCTGGGAAACCTTCTTGCCTGTGGTGGGTGGGACCAGAGGCAAAAGTGGGTGGAGCAATGTTCACGGAGAGCACCCCATTCCTGGCCACTTGACTGTGGCTCTGATGACGTGAGATGCAAATAATAATAATAATAATTAATAAATTTTATTTATACCCCACCCTCCCCAGCCAAGAGTGGGCTCAAGGCGGCTAAAAACCAATAATAAAAACAAGTTGATTGAAATATAACTTAAAAACATGATTAAAATACAACATTAAAACATTAAAATGCAGTTGAGTTGCAGAATTCTGCAAGCAGAATAAATTCCACAGCCCCGATGCATTGGCACCTCGTGCCGTTTGAGTTGCAGAATTTATTCAGCATGCAGAATTTGGCCTTTCTGGGGGTGAATGTGGATGAAGAAGGCAGAGAACTTAAAAAATAAATAAATTTGCATGCATGAAATCCAGCCCCAAACACGCACACACACACACACACACACACACACAATTTCCACAAAGTGGTTGGTGACGCAGGATATTTCCACATGCTTCTAAAATGCACATTAAATAAAATGAGAGAGAGAAGGGCGCGCATTCACCTGCCAGCCTCGGAGCTGTGGAATGCAGCGACATGAAGCAATCTGTGTCCTTCCAGGCACCAGCTCAGACCTGCCGAGCTGTTTCGTTCCCCCGGCGTCGCTGCCTTCATCCAGCCGGATGCCTCTCCTGCCTGAGGGACGTGTCAGCAGCCGCCCGGCGTGGGGTAGAGGCAGGACGGCCCCACTTCCTGCTGCCCACAGGGCTTTGGGGCGAAAAGCGCGGAGGGGCAGGAGAGTGGAGGTTGCCTTAATTGGAAAAAGCAGGGAGGTAGGCTGCTTGATGCCTGCTGCGTCAGTTTAATGATTTTTAATGAGCAATTACCTTTAGTCATTCTCTTAATTTCTGAATATCAATAAAGTTAATTAAACGCGGCATGTGTCATTCTCGGGCGCCGGCGATGGATTAAAGGTAGGCAAGGCTTTCTGGGGAGTGGGGAGGGGAGGGCTTTGATGAATGTGAGGCCGGAGAAAGATTCGGCGTGGGAGATAAAACGGGCTTGTGGGTAAAGGCAGGGAGAGAAGAGGGTCCAAAAAGGAGGGGAGAAATTGATGGAGGCAACGTGATGCCTCTGAGTGGCAGTTGCTGGAGACCCCAGAAGGGGAGAGGGCCTTTGTGCTCGGATCCTGCTTCCTAGTTTCCTACAGACATCTGGTTGGCTCCTGTGAAGACAGAATCCTGGACTAGATGGCCACTGGGACTGATCAAGGACACTCTTCTTATCTATGTTCTGCCTGCTGAAAGAGAAAATACCATATTTTTCGCTCTATAAGACGCACCAGACCACAAGATGCATCTAGTTTTTGGAGGAGGAAAACAAGAAAAAAAATATTCTGAATCTGCAAGAGGGATCGCTACGTAGTGAAATCAGCAATCCCTCTTGCTGTTCTGGCTTCTGGGATAGCTGCGCAGCCTGCATTCGCTCCATAAGACGCACACACATTTCCCCTTACTTTTTAGGAGGGAAAAGGTGAGTCTTATAGAGCAAAAAATACGGTATCTGTAAGGAAATTTAGAAGCATCGTATAAGGAAACTGTGATGGGGCAGGAGGTCTTTGTGGCTACTAAGCTACCTGGCCTCACCTGTGCGTCAGAGACTGCAAGGGGTTTTTTTTTTCCCACCAGGGTTCTCCTGGTGCAGTGAAACATATCACACACGCCTCCGAGTTGCTGGCCTGGAGGGCCTGGGTGATCAGAAGCTGCAGTTGACCCCAGGACCTCCTATGCCAGGGTCGGCTTTGAGTTCCAGCTCTGCCCTCCGGTTAAAAGCTGGCACTTCTCTCGGAAAGGAAGGTGGCGCCACGCTTCAAAGACTAGACGCTGTGGAGGAACACACCCTGAAAGGCTAAGACAAAACATGCCTTCAGGCTCTAGGCTGCGTGTACCCCCTTTGTGTCATTTGATGAGGACGGGGAAGAGGGAAGCCTGCCCTGTCACTCAGGGGCAGAGAGGACCTGCGTGGCATGCAGAACGCCCCCGCTTGCCAGTTCCTGAAAAGCTCCTGTTAAAAAGGGACTGCCAACCCAAGATTGGGGGGGTGGAGGTAAACCCCTGGTGGCCTGAGAGGATGATCCTGAGCACAAGGGATGTAATGTGGGCAGACACGACAGCTGGCCGTCTGAGCCCCTGCTTGGCATGCAAAAGGACCCACATTCGATCCTTGGCAGCTCCTGCTTAAAGGAATGAGGTAGCAGGTCACGGACAGAGGAAGTTGCCTTATATTGAATCAAGCCGCTGGTGCATATGGCTCAGTGTTGCCTGCACTGACTGGCAGCAGCTGTCTCTGGGATTTCAGGCAGCCCGACCTGGAGATGTGAAGGTTGGACCTGGGGCCTTCTATACCAAATCAGGCCAGGTGTCCACCTATCTCAGAACTGTCTATACCAACCAGCGCCCAGAGATGGGAGGGTTGGATATGGGGCCTTCTGCATGCCAGGCAGAAGCTCTGGGCCTGAAAGAAGGCTTTGGGGTGCACTGAGAATAGCAGGTAGCTGAAGACAGGGAGGCAGGACTCAAGACCATCTCAAACCACCACCAGCAGCAGCAGTCACCAAGGCAATGCTTCCTCATCCCCATTTACGACCACCCGCCCTGGGAAGCTGAACGTTCTGCATCCGGCTTACCCATGGGACAGTTTGGGGATTTTGCACAGATGCAAATGAGTTGTCAGGCGGAGTCCTCCAAGGAGGCTGCTGCAGCAGGAGTAACGCTGGGTCCCCTCCTCTCTCCTCCACCCCCTCTCAACCGCCGCCGCTGCTGCCGCCTCCGTCTCCAGCCATTAGCAAGGATGTGGAAAATGCTAAGCTGTTTTATTTTAAAGAGCTGGTGTTAAGTGCATTTAATTCCCTGAAATGAGAGAAAGAGAAAGGAAGGGGGGAAATGAAGTCTCCCAAGGGACTTTGACAGCCTTCAATCTGTAGGAAATTTATTGGCTGTTGATAGGCAATCATGCCTTGAGGATCCTGGGAGAGGAAGGGTTAGTGTGGCCAGAGAATGACCCCACCCAGCTCCCTGTCACCCTTCCACCTCCTCACTGCTTTTCAAGCCAGGCTATCTGTCTGTCTGTCTGTTACATATCCATCTGTCTATATTATTTATTTATCTATCTGTCTATTGCATTTATAGTCCAGCTATTTCTCCAAGGGATGCGGGTGGCGCTGTAGGTTAAACCACAGAGCCTAGGGCTTGCTGATCAGAAGGTCGGCGGTTCAAATCCCTGCTACAGGGTGAGCTCCCGTTGCTTGGTCCCTGCTCCTGCCAACCTAGCAGTTCAAAAGCACAAAAGTGCAAGTAGATAAATAGGTACAGCTCTGGCGGGAAGGTAAACGGCGTTTCAATGCGCTGCTCTGGTTCTCCAGAAGCGGCTTAGTCATGCTGGTCACATGGCCCTTGGCCCTCAGCCAATAAAGTGAGATGAGCGCCGCAACCCCAGAGTCGGTCATAGGTGGACCTAATGGTCAGGGGTCCCTTTACCTTTACTTATTTCTCCAAGGAGCCTAAGGCGTCATGCACGGTTCTCCCCTCTCCTCATTTAATCTCCACCACAACCCTGTGAGGTAGGCTACGCTGAGAAGCAGTAACTGGCCTCATGGCTGAGTGTGGGGATTTGAACCCTGGCCTCTCCCAGGTCCTCCTTCGATGCTCTAACCCAGACACAACAGAAGCTCAGGAGGAGCCCAGATTATCAGCACCATGGATAGCTCACTCTATATGTGGAGTCAGGACTGCGGACAGTTCACTCTATGTGTTCGGGAAGGTGGGCTTTAAGTACAGTGGTACCTCGGGTTACATACGCTTCAGGTTACAGACTCCACTAACCCAGAAATAGTACCTCAGGTTAAGAAATTTGCTTCAGGATGAGAACAGAAATTGTGCAGCAGCAGCAGGAGGCCCCATTAGCTAAAGTGGTGCTTCAGGTTAAGAACAGTTTCAGGTTAAGAACAGACCTCCGGAACGAATTAAGTACTTAACCCGAGGTACCACTGTACAATAAAATCAGTGACATCAGGAGGGTGGTGTGCTGGGTGCTCCTGCTCTAACCACTGGACCACACTGCTCTAGTTCAAACTGCTGGCCTTCTGAATGCTCAGCTGGGAGCACTCCAAGCCTCAAATCCTGTGGTGCTCATCTGTTAAAGAGGCTGGACCCTGGACCCACCGAATGACACCCCTCAAGGAAACTGGGAGCCCCAAGGAGAATAGGGGCTGCCCCTCCAGCAGCTGGAGAGAGGGAGGGAGAGGGAGAGGCCCTTAAACACTGGAGATAATGTGCTGTTTCTCAGCACACTCTGGGAGAGGGTAATTTGGCCTCCAATCAATTCTTTAAACACGCCCGATTGAAAGATTGCCTTTTGAAACGCTGCCCATAAACAGCGCAGTAATGGGTTCAGCTCTGGAAATAAGCAGCAGGAGGAATAAACCTACATGGCAGGGCTCCCTGGCGGTCCTCCGTTTGCGGAACGGAGGGGGAATAGAAGGGGACGTAAGTACGAGGCAAAGGCAGAGAGAGGGATGCAGTTTCTGGTGCGTCAATTCTCCAAGTTGCTGTTGTTGAGTCGTTTAGTCGTGTCCACCTCTTCGTGACCCCCTGGACCAGAGCGTGCCAGGCACTTCTGTCTTCCACTACCTCCCGCAGTTTGGTCAAACTCATGCTGGTAGCTTCGAGAACACTGTCCAACCATCTCGTCCTCTGTCGTCCCCTTCTCCTTGTGCCCTCCATCTTTCCCAGCATCAGGGTCTTTTCCAGGGAGTCTTCTCTTCTCATGAGGTGGCCAAAGTCTTGGAGTCTCAGCTTCAGGCCCTAGTCCTGTCTTTGGGCTCATGAAAGAGTGAGGAGGTACATTTGAGCATGCACAGAGTGAAAGGTCCAATACTCATTGATGTCTCAGGGAGGGACTCTGGGGTTCAGCTCAGGCCCTAGTCTTGGCTATTGCATGGTCTGCTTCAGTGCCCTCTTCAGGCAAAAAAGGGAATAAGGAGTGCGTGCAGGACACCAGTCCCTGTGATTTTGTCACAACAGGCTCCCTTCAGTGGATTGGCCAGGCCTGCTATAAATCCCTCCCCCTCCTCCTTAATTTCAGGCCTATCACAGCTAAATGGAACCTCCTGAGTCAAGTGCAATCTACCTTTCTGAGCACCAGGGGGAGACTTCCTGGTTTTTAATATCTGATTTTAGGTTGTTTCTTTCTGTTCTGTTACATTTGTCTCTATTTTAACAAACCATTATGTGCCGCTTCCTCAATGGAAAACCTTTACAAAGGGAGGGGGTGGGAGATGATAATGCTACTTTAGACAAAGTTACGTAAGCCGCCCTGGTAAGCCTTATTTGAAGGGTAAAGGTAAAGGGACCCCTGACCGTTAGGTCCAGTCGTGGCCGATTCTGGGGTTGCGGCGCTCATCTCGCTTTATTGGCCGAGGGAGCCGGCGTACAGCTTCCGGGTCATGTGGCCAGCATGACTAAGCCGCTTCTGGCAAACCAGAGCAGCGCACGGAAACGCCGTTTACCTTCCCGCTGGAGCGGTACCTATTTATCTACTTACACTGGCGTGCTTTCGAACTGCTAGGTGGGCAGGAGCAGTGACCGAGCAATGGGAGCTCACCCTGTCGCGGGGATTCGAACCGCTGACCTTCTGATCGGCAAGCCCTAGGCTCTGTGGTTTAACCCACAGCGCCACCCGCGTCCCTATTTGAAGGGTAGGCTGTAAATAAAAATGGCTGACCTCTGTTGGGAACAGGGCACCAGGCTGCACAGACCTTTGACCTGCCTCTGATGTCACTCAGTGTTTGCAGATAATTCAGAATCTGGTTTGAGGGGTTTTTCATGCCCAGTTCCCCGTTCAAAGTGACATGTTCTTAGACCATGCGCTCGAGAGCAAGGGGCTGCCAAGGCACACTCAGTCTCTGTTCAACACAGCTAGGTGGAGACGACAAAAGCACACGGTGCATTTATGTGTGCTGTGTTTATCTGCATCAATATTCCCCCATGCAAATCATGCGCCAACAAATGATAGAATAGTTACTGTGCCACGCAAACACATGCCCTTGCGTGGCTCAGGGCCACAGAGCAAGACTGCCTTGTTGCTGAGGACCCGCTGGCGCCCAGGTCCCCTGCCATGCCCGTGGCCTCTTGCCGTTGCAGAAAACATCTTTTGCTTGTTATGTGATGAGCGCCCGCGCTGAATCTTCCTGAATGCGCTGAAAGGCCATAACAGAGCAGCTTCCCATGCTCCGAATCTTGGCGGCTGCCATAGCATCTATAATTCAAATCCGGTAACAAGATGTGCCGGAGGGTTAAAATATTAATCAGCTCCGAGAACGGCGCTCTGACCCAAAGGGAGGATGGAGAAAAAATGGAACAAGGTGCTTGAAAATTCAAGGCCGGCTGTTGCTCGGGCGATCGAAGCCGTGCTTTGCCCTCTCTGCCCGCCGTCGTCCGGTTCCTCGTCTGACTTTGCGCTGGGCTTTTCCAGGTGGGGAAAGTGGGGAAGAGGCTCCTTGAGGAAATGAGGAGTTTTGATCAGCAGCTGCAGCTCAGCCTGGCTGCAAATGATCTCTCACCCTTGTGCGCGCGAGAAGGCGAATTATTCCTAAGCCGTACTCCACTACCCTCCTGGCTTTCCAGGGGGTTGGGAGAATACAATAACTGAATAAGCAAAAAGAGCTCCTGGGAGCCCATGGCGCTTGCTGGCAGAGGAGGCTGCCCGTTGCTTCCCTGCCAGATTTGCTGCTCCGGGCCAGAACCTTTCTGATAATTCTACAACAGGCGTCGGGCAGATCTTCCTGGTCACTGGGTGTGCGGCAAAGCATGGGAGAACCGAGAGTCACTGATGACACCTTCCTGCAGGCAGTGTGGTGTAGTGGCTAGAGTATATCTGGGAGACCAGGGTTCACATCCCCACTCCACCACTGGGTGGATCTTGGGCCAGTCAAACTGCCTCTCAGCCTAAGCTCCATTCCCGGAAAAATAAAGTAAGATTCTAGTCCTCATGGTTCTAAATAAATGTTTGAAATAGGAACACAGAAAGCTGCCTCATCCTGAGTCAGGTCATTATTGTCTGGCAGCTGCTCTCCAGGATTTCAGTCGGGAGTTTCTCCCATGCCTACCTGAGAGGCAGAGTGGCCTAGTGGTTAGACCCTGGGAGAGACTAGGGTTCAAACCCACACTTGGCCCTGAAGTTCACTGGGTGACCTTGGGTCAGTCTTCTCTCAGCCTACCTTGCAGGGAGGGTTGTTGGGGGGATAAATTGAGGAGGCGGAAGAACTTGACCTCCAGTTGGAGAAAAGGCAACCTGTCAGTCTATTTGCATAGGCAAATTTGCATCACACACCCCACCCCATAAATCCTTTTTTTTTTTTTGCTGTTTATTTATTTTGCTTCGTTTCATTCTCATTCTGCTCTTCATCAAACAAGGGGTCCCCGAGTGAGCTGCATCAATAAAACATTTTTTTTAAAAAAACAAACACCTGTATAAAATTCATAAATATTACATCCATTTCTTTTACTCTGCAAAAATACTTATGGCCCCAAACACATCATTATGTGGCCTCGTAGGACTAGCAATTTACTTACTTGTTCATGATATTCTTTCCCCACCTTTCCTCCAGAGATTCTGAAGTGCTGGGCAGGATTCTCCCCTCCCCTCCCCCACTTCCCTCACAACAACCCTATGAAGTAGGCTAGGCTGATAAAGACAGTGACTGGCTGGCCCCAAGGTCCCCTGGTGAAAGCTTCCTGGCTGGGTGGGGATTTGAACCCTGGTCTCCCAGGTCCTAGTCCAGCGCTCTAACCACTACACCACCGCTGCCTGTCTTGGTTGGATTTCCATGGGCAAGGGAACTTTGGAGTCCTATGCAGATTCCTGCGAGGGCTGGACCTGGCAATATCTCATGATGCTCCCTGCGTGGCCTTGGGGGCCAAGTCACTGCCTCTCAGCCTTACCTACCTCGCAGGGTCATTGTGCGGATTAAATGAGGACTGGAACCATGTACGTGCCACCTTGAACTCCTCGGAGAAAAAGGTGTGATACAGTAGATCTAAAAGGCACAAATCAATTGCACATAAGGCAGAGCGCTTAAAAGCTCCTTTTTGCGCCTGGTTTTCCTGGCGTGGAAAGGTGCTTTTAAGCTCCTCACCTCGCTTTCCGGCCTCTGGGGTGTTCTCGCAAGATCTCGGATGGCTCCGCGAAATCTCACAGGGCAGCCCAGAGCCCAGGGAGTAAGTCTGAGAGCTCAAAGGCCTTGCTTGGAAGGTAAGAATGGGAGTGGTTGAATATACACGTTTTTGCATATACGCGCTCTCCCTGGACTATAAACCTCGCGCAAGACGCGATCGCATTCCAAATCTGCAACAAACAAATAAACTTTATGTATGCCTGTTTGGGGGAAAATAAACTCTAACCTTCCCCACCCCCCGCAAAAAAATAATAATATGTGCTGACTTAGGTCAGGAAAATGCTAAAGGACAGGTTGATTCAAAGCCTTATCTGTATATGTATTTAAAAGAAGCTTTAAATTGTGCAATGCCTAGTAAATAACCATGCCTCTCCGTACCATTAATAGAGGAGCATCTTTGGGTTATTAACTGGGCGCTCCGCGGACGGAGAGGCGACATGGAACGCGCATCGATTGTTCTTTGCAAACAGGAGCAAGCGGGGGAGAGAGACGCGCGCCTCCCGCCGCCGACGTGTTTATACCCGAAAATAATCAGGACGGCAAATTGCTGGACATGTTGCGACGCGCCTGTCTTGCGGAGAAGCTTAAGAAGGGGGTGAAATATGGGCGAGGCGTCGAGCGGGAGAGAGGACACAACAATGGCATTGGGGGGGTTGTTCCCCTCGAGGAAATGTGCGTTAGGCGACGGGCTTCCTAATGAAGCAGCGTCGTGCGCCTGTGTTTTCGCAGGCTGAACAATAAATAGCAAATGCGGAGACGCGTTCGGGGAAACGGCGCCCTGCCTGAGCCGAGACGACTTGCTCCGGGAGGAGAGGGGAATTGTGCGAGGGACGGTTTCCCTTTGGCAGAATATGTCTCCAATAGTATTATTATGGGGTGGAGGGGGGGTAAACTATATGCATTCCATCCTCACCCCGGATCATGGCCCTGAGCAGAAGGAATTTGGGAGCACGGCCTCCAGAGCATAGCTGTCAACGTTTCCCCTTTTTTAAGGGAAATTCCCTTATTCCGAATAGGATTCCTCGCAAGAAAAGGGAAAAGTGGACAGCTATGCTCCAGAGACACATTTGCACGTATTCTTTTATGCGCGTAGGTACAGATGTGGGATTTGAAATGTTGCAGAAGGCAAGTAATTCCTCTAAATTCTCTAAATTCTAAATTCTTTTATCGTTGGGTTAGATCTAACTAAGATTTAAATAGAGTAAATCCAATGAGATTAGTGGACCTAGGTTAGTGATGGCCATTCATTTCAATGGGTTTACTCTGCGTATGGCTAACATTGGATGCAGACTATTATTACTAGTACTACCATTGTTGTTAGGAATATGCAATTATTCCTCCCAAGAGCTCAAGGGGGCCTTCATGGTTCCCCCCTCCCCATTTTACTGCTCACAACAACCCTGTGAGATAGGCCAGGCAGTGACTGACCCCAAGGTCACTCAGTGGGCTTCCTGGCAGAGCGGAGGATTCAAACCTGGATCTCCCAGATCAGATCCCAGCCCAGGACTCCACCTGCCACACCCCAAATTCCTTTGCCCCCAAGTAATTATATTAATTTCTTCCAGCAAATTAGCATTCTGCTTAGTAAAACCAGATTGCAAAAAGCCTGATTCAATCTCTGCTGGATTTCTCGCCCATTCAGGGCAGTTAGAAATGGGTTCAAGGGAGAGGGCAGTTTCCCTTAATGATGCTGCTTGAATTTGGCAACAGAAGATCGGCTCCTTCAGAGCTCATTTCACAAACCTTTCGAAGTTGCCACCACCAGAAAGACACCCCGCAAAATATATTACATTCCTAGGCCTTTTACTCGTCTAAATGCGTCGGCAGTGGGGGTCGTAGCACGCCAACAATTTTATCCGCGTGTGTTTGCAAAATGATAAATGCCTCTTTCATTACTTTTCCATCAGAGGAGCCGTCGAGTTAATAATCCAGAGCTTTTTTCGGTCTTAATGATTTGGAACAATTTGCCCCATTTTATTTAACAGACGCATCACGTTTTAGAAGATTTGTTGCTGTTTTTAAATGGAGGGAGGGGGCCCACTGCAACTTCTGCAAAACTGGTCTCCCCAGCCCTGCCATTAGACAGAGAGGGATGGCCACTTCAGGTTGCAGAGGCAGCCACTGCCAGCCTTGACTCTTCCTCCTGAACCTCCTCCTTCTCCCACTACCAGCCTCTCATCCCTAACCCTGACCTGGTACCAGTTCCAAGGATGAATCAGACTGATACCTCATGGTGTGAGGACCTTTAGAGGAAGGCAGGCTCCCCTAAAATCAGTACTGAGGACCCCCTTGAGGGGTTTGGCTGGAGGGTCCCTGGAGCTGTCAGAGGAGGAAGCACCCCACACTCCCCGAAAACACCCAAAGGTTGAAGAGCGACATCCTAATATGCTCCCACGAACCCAAAACAATCAGGCTACATGCAAGCTGCACTGGCTCCCAGTGGAGTACAGGATCAGGTTTAAGGTGCTGGTTTTGACCTTTAAAGCCCTATACGGCCTAGGACCCTCGTACCTACGGGACCGCCTCTCCCGTGACGGTCACCTCCAGACTGGATTATTGTAACTCGCTCTATGTGGGGCTGCCCTTGAGACTGACCCAGAAACTCCAGCGTGTGCAGAATGCCGCGGCGAGGCTCCATACAGGGTCCTTGCCGTGGGATCACATTCACCCAGTGCTATACCAGCTGCCCCGGCTCCTGGTGGAGTACAGGATCAGGTTTATGGTGCTGGTTTTAACCTTTAAAGCCCTGTACAGCCTAGGACCCTCGTACCTACGGGACTGCCTCTCCTGGTATGTCCCACGGAGCACCTTACGGTCTTCAAACAAAAACATCTTGGAGGTCCCAGGCCACAGAGAGGTTAGGCTGGCCTCAACTAGAGCCTGGGCTTTTTCGGCTGTGGCCCCGATCTGGTGGAACGCTCTGTCACAAGAGACTAGGGCCCTGCGGGACTTGACATCTTTCTGCAGGGCCTGCAAGACGGAGCTGTTCCTCCAGGCCTTTGGCCAAGGCACAGCCTGACTCCCTCCTTTGGTAATCCTCACAGACTCTAGCCCAATGGTTGCCATTAATTTGATTCTGAATTGATTTTAGAATGAATTGATTTTAGAATGCTGTGTTACTTTTACTGTTGTTAGCCGCTCTGAGCCCGGCTTCGGCTGGGGAGGGCAGGATGTAAATAAAATTTTATTATTATTTTATTATAAGCAAGCCCTGGACGTGGTCAGGGTGTGTTGCAGGACACCAAAGTGCATAAAGGCTTCCTCTTGAGTCCACCAGTTAGAATTGTAGGGCTGCAAGGGGTTTCCCCACTGTCATCTAGTCCAACCCCTGCTCCACAACGCAGTTGCTGGAAGCAAAAGGCAGGTCTCTGGCTCCAGTCCCACCTCCTTGCTCTGTTGCTCCTTCTGCGACGTTGACCTTGCTTCTGGGTTGTGTTCAGAGCCGTCCTGATCCCCTGTGGTTTCACCTTGGTTTGTTTGCAGTGCGCTGCATCACAGACCCTGCCTGAGTTGGTGAGAGGCTAATACCTCCTGTGACTGGGACCTTGGCCTTAGTAAAGCACCAGCTGGAATAGAACATTTCCCTCCAGGGTGGCGCTGTGGGTTAAACCACAGAGCCTAGGGCTTGCTGATCAGAAGGTCGGCGGTTCGAATCCACGTGACTGGGTGAGCTCCCATTGCACTGCCCCTGCTCCTGCCAACTTAGCAGTTCGAAAGCACGTCCAAGTGCAAGTAGATAAATAGGTACCGCTCTGGCGGGAAGGTAAACAGCATTTCCGTGTGCTGCTCTGGTTCGCCAGAAGTGGCTTAGTCATGCTGGCCACATGACCAGGAAGCTGTACGCCGGCTCCCTCGGCCATTAAAGTGAGATGAGCGCTGCAATCCCAGAGTCGTCCGTGACTGGACCTAATGGTCAGGGGTCCCTTTACCTTTTTTACCCATTGCCACATGACTTCTGATTGGCCCCTGTGAGAGCAGGATGCTGAACTAGATGGGCCACTGGCCTGATCCAGCAAAGCTCTTCCTATGTTCTTAAGCGGAAACAGCAGGAAGGTGGGAGAGTATCGACCAGCGAGGCTCCGAGTTCAAGATTCCTGTTTCGATGACACTTCTGCAGTGGCAACTGGTGCCCTTTGGGACGGGTAGGGCAGAAGGCAGGGAGCCCAACAGCAGGTGGCGCCACAGCCAACTTACTCTCGCTTTGTCCCCATCCTCCTCCTCCTCCCTGCTGAGTTCTCCAAGCGGCAACACTGAGGCTGAGGAGGAGGAAGCTGGCAGCCCCAGAGACCGGCAGGCAGCAAGAAGGCAGCTGGCTGGGGGCTGGCTGAGGGCAGACCGAGGTTGGTAGGGCCCCATTCGCACTAAAAAAGTGGGTGCGCTTGTACTTATTCAGTATTGGAGCACCAGTGCAGTGAGAGCCTGTGTGGCATAGTAGTTAGAGTGATGGTCTAGAACCTGGGGGACCAGGGTTCAAAACCCTGTTCAGCCATGAAGTTCACTGGGTGCAACCTTGGGGGCCAATCACTCACTCTCACCCTAGCCTGCCTCGCAGGGTTGTTGTGGGGATCAAATGGGGAGGAGAAGAACTTGAACTTCTTGGGGGAAGGTGGGATAAAAGTGCAATAAATAAATAGGTAGTCTGCAGGGATTTTGCCCAAACGGAGCAGCCTCCTTCTCTGGACTCAGCGTGTTAAATTGGGTTCTTCACATTCGTGCTTTGGGTTTTTAAATTTGTTGTATGTGGGGGCCCCCACCCCCAGCCACAGGATGCCATTGAGAAATCCCTTCCTTTTTATTTCTGAAACACAGAATTGTTACTTGCACCGAGAGAATGTGGCAGATCCTGGCAGCTGGCATGCCTTGCCCGTCTGTGCAGCTGACAGACGGCCCAGCTGCCAGGGTGGAGGCTTGCCAAGACGGCGTGCGATGGGAGAGGTGGCTGGCATGGAGATGGGGGGGGCTTTTCCTTTGCGGGGGGGTGGGGGTCTGCTTTTCCACATACCCCACGTCTGGCAGACTGGAAATTAAAAAAAAAACAACCCAAAACACCAACATGGAAAGGGAGTAGACAGGCAGAGGAGGAAAACTTAACACATTAACTGGAGGGGAAAAATCGTTCTTTTGTTTATTGTAGCGTTGGAAGTTTCAGTACAGATAAAAGGACTTGCTCACGCTGCAGAGAGTTAAACTGTGGAACTCCCTGCTGCAGCGATGGCCGCCAACTCAGGTGGTTTTAAAAGAGGATTGGGCAAATACATGGAGGGTAAAGGTAAAGGGACCCCTGACCGTTAGGTTCAGTCGTGGCCGACTCTGGGGTTGCAACGCTCATCTCGCTTTACTGGCTGAGGGAGCTGGCGTACAACTTCCGGGTCATGTGGCTAGCATGACTAAGACGCTCCTCGCAAACCAGAGCAGTGCATGGAAATGCCATTTACCTTCCCGCCAGAGCGGTACCTATTTATCTACTTGCACTTTGACGTGCTTTTGAACTGCTAGGTTGGCAGGAGCAGGGACCGAGCAACGGGAGCTGACCCCGTCATGGGGATTCGAACCGCCGACCTTCTGATCATCAAATCCTAGGCTCTGTGGTTTAACCCACAGCGCCACCCATGTCCCTACATGGAGGAGGAGAGGGCTATTGATGGGTACTAGTCAAGGTGGCTGTGGTCAGGAATCTTTCTGAATACCAGTTGCTGGGATCCTGTTTGTGGTTTTCCTACAGGCATCTAGTTGGCCTCCATCTTCTGTGTGACAGTCCTTTAGATACTTTGCAGGCTTTCAGGCTGATGGGCATTACTGCCTCCTGATGGAGGGAGTTCCATAGTTTAACTGTGAGCTGTGTGAAGAAGGACTTTCTTTTCTGTGCCCTGAACCTTCCAACATGCTCACCAAGGGGGCAAACAAGAGAAGAGAGCTGCTCTTGTGTTCGAATCCTGCTTGCAGGTTTCCCATAACGGGCATCTGTTTGGCCACTGAGAACATGAGGCTGGACTAGATAAGCCATTGGCCTGTTCCCGCAAGCTCTCCTTATGTTCTTAGTAGAGAAGGCAAAAGATATATTATTATTATTATTTTGCCTTTCTACAGGAGGCTTGTTTCTGCACGTACTCTTCTTTCCCTATCCTACTATTTTTTAGCCTCTGGGGTTTTCTCACTTGGGGGGGCTGCCCCACAGATTGCACCTGCTGGACCACGACAAGTGTTTGTCTGTTTTTGCATGGCCAGCAGGTAGCCTCCTGTACAAAAGTAAGAGTTGCCCCGCCCACTTCAGAATTTGGTCACACCCCTCTCTGGCATGCGGCCCCTGGAAGGTTTCCCTATGCTGGGGTGCGACCCTGGGGCCTGCAGCCAGAAGGTAGATCAGTATTGTCATCTGTCCATGGCTTTGACAGCAGGGCCTTCTCCACGGTGGCTCCACACCGCTGTGGAACTCTGTGTGTCTTCGGTGAGTCTCCTCTGCTGGAGGCTGGTGAGGCCAGGCAGCAGGCAGTGTTGGCCTCAGATCCTTGTCCATCACAAAACGAGTGAAGAGGTAAGAAATTTGGGTTTGATCTGCAAAACACTGCAGAATCCGTGTTTTGCCGGCGCGGAATTCAGAAGGCAGAATTTTGATTCCAGCTCCTTTTCAGTGAGGATGACAACGCATCCGTTGTGGGTAAGGCGGAAGTCGCTCAGAAGCTTTGTAGGCGCTCGCCTTCTCTTCAGCCCACCACGTGTTCCCGCTTTTAGCTTACAAGGTCAAAACTGTATTGCTTTCTCTCCTTTCTCCCCCCTCCCAGATCCCCCCCCCCGCCCTGAATGGCTTGCTTATCTCAAGCACACATAACCGCACAGGGACTTTTGTTGCTGGAGAGCTGGCAGAACGCAGCCTCTGATGCCAGGAGCAAAAGCCATTGCGCCTCCCCCCCCCTCCATCCCACTCCCCGGCTAACCTCACAGGCATTGCATCCTCCAGCCAAGTGGAGCAGGGGGGAGGGAATGGGGGGGGGAAGAAAACTCTCTCATTCTTTGGCCTCCTGGAAAAAGAAGCCCATCGCCTCTTCTCTGCCTCCGCTTGCAAAAAAAAGCAGATTGTATGTGGGAAGGAAGTGTTGTATAGTATAGAGGAGAAAGCCAGGCACGGCGCAGTAGTTTTGCAGAGTAGGGAGAGGGTAATGATTTTGTGCCAAGTTTGCAAAGGTCAGAAGGAGCTGGGCTCTGATGTTAAAAACAAATCAAGAGTCTAGTCCTCATGATTCTGAATAAATGGCTAGTTTTAAACAAGGACGTTTTCACCTCTGCTCCTCCTTTCTCCTTTCTCTTCATTTCAAATACTGATCTTCCCTCCAGCATAGGAAGCTACCTCATACGGAGTCAAGCCACTGGTCCATCTGCCCGAGTAGTGTCAACACTGGCTGGCAGCAGCTCTTCAGGCTTTCAGGCAGGGGGTCTGCTGAGCCCTAGCTGGGGATGCCATGGGGTTGAACTTTGACAGAAAAGTTTCTAGTGCTCCTCTAACTATCTAGAGAAGAAGGAGGCAGTTCTGGTAGCTCCTTTGTTCTCAAGAGGGAAGGGGAGGGAGGGGGAATATGGCAGCAGGGTGCAGCCTGAGAATATCAGTCTGACATCAATAATAATAATAATAATAATAATAATAATAATAATAATAATAATAATTTTATTTATTCCCCGCCCTCCCTGGTTCAGAAAACCAGGCTCAGGGCGGCTAACAACAAATTTTAAACACTTAATTGATGCAACAAAAAACAGCATAAAATACAGTATAAAACGTGAATAACAATAAATTCAGAATTCAAAAATCAATTTAAGGGGAAAATCCATCTAATAAACATTAGATGATCACCAGGGCTAGCTGGCTAAATTAGTCCTGTTTGGGCCAGCGAGGAGACCAGGGGAGAATTAGCTGTGGGATTCCAGAGCGGGTAATCTTCATAAAAAGGGGAGACAGAGAGGTCAGTTCAAGAGGTGAAAGGTGCAGGGGCAGTCCTGGAATCTGGGGGTCCCTATCTCTCTCTGTTTTAACCCTTGCAAAACCCCACTTCTGTGACCTAGCTTAGTGGTTGGTGTCAGACTAAGACCTAGGGGAGACCAGACTTCAATTCCCCCCCCCCCGGGTGTGCCCTTGGGGGCCAAGTCCCTGCCTCTCTCAGCCTCCCCGACTTCACAGGGTTGTTGCGGGGATTGAATGAGGAAGGGGAGAACCAAGGCACCTTGAGCTCCTTGCAGAAACAGATGGGGTTATAAATGCAGTTAATAAACTTGCAAGCCTTCCTGGTCCCTAAAAGAGCGAGAGTCTAGCCTGGACAAGAGAGGCTTAGATGATGATAGGCAGGCAGGCAGGCAGGGTCAGATGGCTGCTTTTGTTATGCATTTATTTGCTCCTTTGGCTGTTGATTTGGCATAAGCCCAGGCGTTCTTTCCAGGGACTGTTTTCAAAGCGGGCAACGATAAAAGCAGCACCCAATAACACAAACAGCCATTAGAATGAAACATTTTCGCAGGAACTGTCATGAAGAGTGTTAACAGAGAAATCTGAGGGCTCCCTTGGACAAAAAAACAAGGACACCAGCCAGGAATACCAGAGCAAAACAGCAGCCAGTAGGCTTGGTCTTTGTTGAAGACTGTCGCGACAGGACTCCCACCTGCCACCAGGTGGAACAAGATGGAAGCCCCCAACAAAAGAGAACCCAAACTTTTATTAGCTGCTAATCCCCATGTTACACCCCCCCAAACTACATCACGGTTACATCACGAAAGGGGAGGTCTGGTGGCAGCAATCTGAGCATCCTGGACCCTGCCCCATGGTTCTCCTTGCCCTCCACCAAACACCCATCAAGTGGAACAAAAAAGATATTTACATTTCCCTGTTTCCCAGCCAAGTGAATCAGACTCTTTTGTCTTTATCTGGGTTGTTTCTGGAATGGCTACCTGTCTGGCACTCAGGTACCAGGAGGCCAGGGATTATCACTCAGGCAGAGGGGCTGCTGAGTAGCTGAGCTCACCTGTCTATATGAATTTCTGAAGTTTTCCCAGTGAGCCAGAACATAGATACATTTATCAGTGAATTGTTACATTTGGTTGTTGTTGTTGTTGTTTAGTTGTTTAGTCGTGTCAAACTCTTCGTGACCCCCTGGACCAGAGCACACCAGGCACTCCTGTCTTCCACTGCCTCCCGCAGTTTGGTCAAACTCATGCCGGTAGCTTCAAGAACACTGTCCCACCATCTCGTCCTCCGTTGTCCCCTTCTCCTTGTGCCCTCCATCTTTCCCAACATCAGGGTCTTTTCCAGGGAGTCTTCTCTTCTCATGAGGTGGCCAAAGTATTGGAGCCTCAGTTTCAGGATCTGTCCTTCCAGTGAGCACTCAGGGCTGATTTCCTTCAGAATGGAGAGGTTTGATCTTCTTGCAGTCCATGGGACTCTCAAGAGTCTCCTCCAGCACCATAATGCAAAAGCATCCATTCTTCAGCAATCAGCCTTCTTTATGGTCCAGCTCTCACTTCCATACATCACTTCTGGGAAAACCAGAGTGTTAATTATATGGACCTTTGTTGGCAAGGTGATGTCTCTGCTTTTTAAGATGCTTTCTAGGTTTGTCATTGCTTTTCTCCCAAGAAGCAGGCGTCTTTTAATTTCGTGACTGCTGTCACCATCTGCAGTGATCATGGAGTCCAAGAAAGTAAAATCTCTCTCTGCATTGCTGCCATAGCAACCATCAATAGCCCTCTCCTCCAATGCTCTTTTGAAACCAAGTTGGTGAACATCACTGCCTCCTGCAGCAGTGAGTTCCCCAGATTAACAATGAGTTTTCCATGTCAGAAAGGGCATGCATGCCTTCAAGAAGGAGGCGCTTGAGGGTTTGTTGCCTGAGCTATTGCGAAGGCCTGCGCTGAGCCAGGATTCGCCTTTGTCATTCCAGCCCCGCTTTCTGATTGTCTGCTTGGCACAGCGGCTGATTTGGGGGGGGGCTGCCTCCCTCTCTCTTGTGCTGTTTGAACAAGACCCTTTCAAGCCGGCTGGGGAATTTAGACTCCTGAGTAATTTTGCTTCAAAAGGATCCTGTAGTTTCAGGAGCGAGCTGTAATTATTTTTCCCTTATCTCTTTCTCGCTGGCTTTCTTCCTCGCTCCCTCTCTCTGGCGCCTGCACACAAAGGGTTTTGTGGTGTGTTTTTTAAGAGAGCCAAGCTGGCCAAGGAGAGGCATCGCTTTCAAGGTGGCTTAGGGGGGGTTCCCTCCAATGAATCAGAGAATCGTAGGGTTGGGAGGGGAGCCAAGGGTCATCTAGTCCAACCCCCCACAACGCAGGACTCGCAGCTCAAGAATCCCTCCTAGAGGGCCGTCCAGCTTCTGCTGAGAAACTTCCCATGAAGAAGATGTAATAAAAATGTATTTTATTATTAAAAATGCATTTTGTGGAATGACCTCCCATCAGATGTCAAAGAAATAAACAACTATCTGACTTTTAGAAGACATCTGAAGGCAGCCCGGTTTAGGGAAGTTTTTAATGACTGATGTTTCATCATGTTTTTAATATTCTGTTGGGAGCCCCCCAGATTGGCTGGAGAAACCCCAGCCAACAATGTCATGTATTTTTGTGTTTTTATACTGCAAACTGCCCTGTGATCCTATAATAAATTATTATTATTATTATTATTATTATTATTATTATTATTATTATTATTTAGACCCTGCGCATCTGGCTGGGTTTCCCCAGCCAATCTGGGCAGCTCCTAACAGAATATTAAAAACACGATGAAACATCAGCCATTAAAATCTTCCCTAAACAGGGCTGCCTTCAGATGTCTTCTAAAAGTCAGATAGTTGTTTATTTCTTTGACATCTGATGGGAGGGCATTCCACTGAATGTATTTTTAATGATAAAATACATTTCACAAACTAAAAATTCTCATGAATTAAATGCCCTAGGCATCATACTTGGGGGGTGGATAAATAAAATGCAACAAGATACCAGTGCAACAATAAAAACACATACATACATTTATTTATTCATGCATGCATTTTTATATGCGCCCATGTGATTGGGTTTCCCCAGCCACTCTGGGCGACTTCCAGCACATATAAAAAGATAATAAAATGTCACACATTAAAAACTTCCCAATACAGGGCTGCCTTCAGATGTCTTCTCTTCCAAAAGTCAGATAGTTCCTTATCTCCTTGACATCTGATGGGAGGGTGTTCCACAGGGCGGGTGCCACCACCGAGAAGGCCCTCTGCCTGGTTCCCTGTAACCTCACTTCTTGCTGGAGCCTGACTCACCGCAAGGCAGCTTTCTTTGTGCGCAACGGAGGGCTGCCTTTCTCCTCTTCCCTCTTATCTTTGCATCTCCCCACAACTCACCGTAAATCCCCCCAAACCATTTCATTATCTGAGACCATCTCTCTCTCTCCCCGTCGAGAGCATTTCAGCTTCCCTGCGCTCTGAGATGCTGCAGACGAGAGAGATTTGAAGCCGGCGTCCTTAGGTGGCATTTGGACAATTAAGAAGTGATCCCTGGCTTAGGGCTGAATCGTGCAAGTAGCCGGATTTATATCCGTCCGGGAGATCGCATCGTCGATATTTCTGCTGCACAGGCCGCCTGAGACCCAGCTATTAGCTGCTCTCCTGGGAGGGGCACTGGCTAGGCCCCAGCTCCCAGAGAAAGGGCCTGGGGAAGGAAAGTCTCCTCTCCTGGGGGGCAGGAGGGGGGGAGAGATTTGCAAATATGGGTCAGGAAGGGCAGGAGAGAGAGAGAGAGAGAGAGAGAGAGAGAGAGAGAGAATACCAGTCTGGCCTGCAGTGTACAATTTACGAAGACTGCTTCCTCCACAGCCCCATTAAAGGAAATGGCGATTTGCACTGGGTCCACATTCTAGTCCTCATGGAGGGTTGCTTTCGATAGTTGGCCTCTGTGCCACTGGCAGGCCAGACTCTCCAACCGTCCCAGGTTCTGATTTGATCCCCGAACATACCACTTTTCCTTAGGATGTCCATCGGAGAAATGTTGGAGGGTACAGAGTTATGCAATCCCTGAGCCAAGGAGATATATAACTACAGTGATACCTCTGGATGCGAACGGAATCTGTTCTGGAGCCCCATTCGCATCCAGAAGTGAATGCAACCCGCGTCTGCGCATGCGCGGGTCACGATTTGCGTGCCGTCATTTTGACCGTCTGCGCATGCACGAGCGGCGAAACCCGGAAGTAACGCGCTCCGATACTTCCGGGTTGCCACAGCACGCAACCCGAAAATACCTTTCCCTAAGTTCCTTCAACCTGAGGTATGACTGTATACAACTTTTAGAAGACATCTAAAGGCAGCAATGTATAGGGGAAGTTTTTGAATGATTTATGGTGTTTTTATATATGTTGGAAGCTGCCCAGAGTGGCTGGGGAAACCCAGTCAGATGGGTGGGGTATAAAAAATAAAAAAGGTTGCTGTTGCTGCTGTTGAATAGGATGTCCCTATTTTCACCGGAGAAATGTTGAGGGGAATAACAATAACAATAACAATAATTTATTATTTATATCCCACCCGATCCAGCAGGCTCTTCTGATGTTCTTATGTGCAAATCTGTGTCCTCTTTTTTTCTTCTTTTTGGGAGTGATGCGACTACGCTACCCATCAGGGCTGGGAGACACCTGTTGTTGAAGACCCTGGGCAGCCGCTGCCGGTCAGAGCGGGCGATGCTGGGCTAGATGAACGAACAGCTTAGCTTGCCGGAAGCTTGCAAAATGTGCTCTAACCGCCACTGGGCCCCTGATGTGGCATCAGCCGGGCCTGTCTCTTTTGCCATTCTGCCGCTTACAATTTCCCCTAGTGGTGCTCTGCTTCCTCCCTCCTCACATCCTCTCAAACGAGGCCCCGCGGTGCCAATTCTGCTCAGGTGCTGGGGCCCGAGAGGGGAGACCCCCCCTTTCCATGCCGCCCCTCCACCCACGCCAGACTATGGAAGGAGCGAGGAGGCGGGGAAGCAGGAGCCAGGAGGAGAACCTGCCAACACGCAATCTCTCATCTGCGCCGCTCATGGAAATTGCTGTACAAATGCATTAGCTCCGCAGGGAGGGCCGTTGAATTGGGATTTCGCGGGTGGCGGGGTGGCGGGGGAGGGGAGGGGAGGGGGCAGGCGTCAAGGTTGCAGCAAGCGCATCGGATTTGCTGAGCCGAGGCTCTGCCCTTGGCACCTGGGGGAAGGCCGCCCTGCTCCCCATGTCTTAAATAAGGCCACAGTTTTGCAGGAGGGCAAAGGGCAGGATGGGGCCCCGAGTCAGGGATGGAGGGATCCGTTCCCTCTGGTTTCTGTCAGCTCAGAATCATAGATCGCAGAATCATAGTCTCCCCAAAGGTCATCCAGACTGACCCCTGCTACGGAGGAATTTCAGCTACGCTACAGGATTGTTTTAGCGCTGTATGGATGACGGCATACAAGACGTAACACCTGTATGTGCATTTGTCTTGGAAGGAGCTTGAGGCGGCATACGTGGCTCTGCCCCTCCCCATTTTAATCCCCACAACAACCTTGTGAGGTAGGTTAGGCTGAGAAAGGCAGTGAATGGCCCCCAAGCTCTCACGCAGTACGAGCTTCAATGCCAAGTGAGGATTCGCACCCTGGTCTCTCCCAGGGCTTTATCTGATACCCGAACCATTAAATCCTCAGGAACATTTATCAGCATGCAAATCCGTCCCAATATTTTTGCATTTTGCATGCAGTTTTTAACTGATATAGATATTTTTACAATCCGGCCTCTGCTAACGTGATGCATTTTTTTTATAGACCGGTTGAAGATCTGCATTGCAAAATTCAGAGCTGCGCAAATTTCAAAGGATCGCTGTGTTTCAGTTTGTGCTTTGGTGTGAGAAGTGTGAATTGTGCAGTTTCTCGTACAAATGCAAACAGAATTAAATTTATCCCTCATCCCGAGCTGTGAGTGCAGAATTCAGCTTTCTGTTCTGGAAGCAAAAAGGAGAGGGCAAGTGTCTAGTCCTCAGGGGTGCAAAGAAAGGCTTTGCAGGGAGGGGCCGTAGCACATGATCTGCATATGGAAAGCAGGTCAGCTGACTGGTATCTTGAGAGAGGGTTGGGGAGAAACCCGTCTGAATCCTTGGAGAGTCGCTGCCAGCGCTGAGCTAGGGGGAACCAATGGTCGGATTCTGCGTGAGGCAGTTTCCTATGCCACGTGTGAGGGACTCCCTGGTCTTGAATGGGGTAACTGTGCCCCTGTAGGACCAGGTGCGCAGCCTGGGAGTCATTTTGGACTCACAGCTGTCCATGGAGGCGCAGGTCAATTCTGTGCAGGGCGGCTGTCTAGCAGCTCCATTTGGTACGCAGGCTGAGACCCTCCCTGCTCGCAGACTGTCTTGCCAGAGTGGTGCATGCTCTGGTTATCTCCCGCTTGGACTACTGCAATGCACTCTATGTGGGACTGCATTTGAAGGTGACCTGGAAACTACAACTAATCCAGAATGCGGCAGCTAGACTGGTGACTGGGAGTGGCCGCCGAGACCACATAACACTGGTATTGAAAGACCTACACTGGCTCCCAGTACGTTTCCGAGCACAATTCAAAGTGTTGGTGCTGATCTTTAAAGCCCTAAATGGCCTCAGCCCAGTAGACCTGAAGGAGCGTCTCCACCCCCATTGTCCAGCCTGGACACTGAGATCCAGCGCCAAGGGCCTTCTGGCGGTTCCATCCCTGCGAGAAATGAGGTTACAGGGAATCAGGCACAGGGCCTTCTCAGTGGTGGCACCCACCCTGTGGAATGCCCTCCCATCAGATGTCAAGGAAATAAGCAGCTATCCTATTTTTAAAAGACATCTGAAGGCAGCCCTTTTTAGGGAATTTTTAAATATTTAATGCTGTATTGTTTTTCATATTCGTTTGGGAATAAATATATTATTATTATTATTAGGCCATCTCTGAACCGTAGGATTTCTATGCCTGTATATCACACAACCATGGGATTTTCTCCTGTTGTTGACGGCAACTAAATCTTCTAGTCCTCATGACCGCTGAGTGATGCAATGAAAGCAAGGGAGCAACACCAGTTGCAACAGAACCAAAAAGGTGTCCCAACCAGCTATTTCATCCCTGCCCATTCCCTGACAGTGCATAAACGGTAAAGGGACCCCTGACCATTAGGTCCAGTCGTGGCCGACTCTGGGGTTGCGGCGCTCATCTCACTTTACTGGCCGAGGAAGCCGGCGTACAGCTTCCGGGTCATGTGGCCAGCAGGACTAAGCCAATTCTGGCGAACCAGAGCAGCGCACGGAAACGCCGTTTACCTTCCCGCCAGAGCGGTACCTATTTATCTACTTGCACATGATGTGCTTTCAAACTGCTAGGTTGGCAGGAGCAGGGACCGAGCAACGGGAGCTCACCCCATAGTGAGATTTGAACTGCCGACCTTCTGATCGGCAAGTCCTAGGCTCTGTAGTTTAACACACACCGCCACCCACATCCCTCCCTGACTGTGCATAACCCAGAACAAATTAGGCACAAATGAATTAATGCACATTAATTCAATTTGCATAATATAGGCAAGATTTCCCTTTTCCTAGGGTGGATTTGGGTTGCAGGGGGTTCTGGGACCACAACAGTACAGGATTTTGGCCTGGGGTGTGGAACTCGGCATCTTAAGGTTGAATTCCCTCACCTGTGCTGGATTTCAAGTTCCTAGTCTTCATGGAGGCAAAGAGAGTCACAAGTTGTTCAGCATTGCCTGCTGAAACCTCTAAAGTGTGGGCCCTCAAGAAATTGCTGTGCTACAGTTCCCCTCCTCTCTCACCATCAACCAGGGTTCCTGGGAGTTCTAGTTCAGCAGCGCCTGGAGGGCCACCAACCCGCTTGGCTCAGCACAGTTTTCATCAGGCAGCTTTGGCCATCGTAACTCCTCCTGGTGATTAACAGAAACAGAATCAATTAAGGAAAATGCGAGCGTATTTGCATGATTTATGCACAGGCCTGGAGACTTTCACGTCTCATGCTGCAGTCTGGCTCTTACTGGTTTTTTATTTTTAATTATTATTATTTGCATAGCGCGCATCGTATACAACGGCTCTGGCCAGCGACTGGCAAAGTGCCACGGTGTAGCTTTGCAAAATTGAGAGCCCTGTGCCACCACAATGCTGGATTGTCAGGAAGGGAGTTGGAGAGGGATATAAATGCAATTCCGCTAGCATTTAAAGACAAATCTCCCAAATTTGCACTTTTCGGAATGATGCGGGATCTGAAACTCAGCCTTCCTTTGATATTTGGGGTTTTTTTACAAAAGGGAAAGGACTTTTAATAGTGCTGTGCTGGTTTTTTTATTATCTGTGGCTTTTAAAAATATATGTTTTTATTAATTTTTGAGAATGCGACTGCAGAGAGTCAGCCGAGTGTACAAATCAAAGACAAAGCCATAACTGTAACCGTGACTGTGACTGAGTGAAGTTTCAACAGATTTGTCTTTTAATATTGTTTTCATGTGATTAGAGTCTAATTACTTTTGTAGTAATTATCTATATATATATATGTTTCCAGCTTTTTCGTATTTTATTTCTGTCATTTGGATTTGTGTAAGCCCCCTTGAGGCGGGATGTTAATAACAGTAGCGTTATTCTGGCTGAATAATGGGTGCAAAAATGCACTTCGGGGAACAAGGAGACTGAGAGAGAGCAAGATTAACCCCAACACGATGGGATTTCATGCTGTTTTGCTTTCAGGGTCCTCTGGGTCTTGGAAAAAGTCAACTGGGATGCAGCAATAAGACATCATCTGGGGGATGTGGGTGGGTGGGTGGGTGGGTGGGTGGGTGTTTCTGTTTTCTGTATGCTGCTGTTCCTTCGGTCAGACCCAGCCAAGCAATTTATATTTCTTGATTTTACTCTCCCCAATCAGTCTGCGGTTCAAAAGCCAGGCGACTGATTCCCCACTGGAAAAAAATATTCTAAACCTCTGGTGCTGCATACCCTCTGACATTTCTCTGGTGAAAATGTGGGTTGGGACGCAAGTGGCGCCGTGGGTTAAACCACAGAGCCTAGGATGTGCCGATCAGAAGGTCAGCAGTTCAAATCCCCACGATGGGGTGAGCTCCCGCTGCTCAGTCCCTGCTCCTGCCAACCTAGCAGTTCAAAAGCATATCAAAGTGCAAGTAGATAAATAGGTACGACTCCGGCGGGAAGGTAAATGGCGTTTCCGTGCGCTGCTCTGGTTCACCAGAAGCGGCTTAGTCCTGCTGGCTACATGCTGGCTCCCTCGGCCAGTAAAGCGAGATGAGCACTGCAACCCCAGAGTCGGCCACGACTGGACCTAACAGTCAGGGGTCCCTTTACCTTTACCTTTAGGGAAAAGCAGGATCAAATCAGAAACCGGGACAGCTTCTGTAAATCCGGGGCTGTCCCTGGAAAATAGGGACACTTGGAGGATCTGGCAGTGCTAAAAGAGGATCAGACAAATTCATGGAGGGGGGGTTAGAGGCTTTTGAATAGCAGTCGCTGGAAACCATGGAAGGGGTCCTGTGTTCGAATCCTGCTTGCGGGATTCCATAATAGGCATCTGGTCTGCCACTGTGAGAACAGGAGCTCAGAGCCAACTCTCTGGCCAGCTTCTCCTCTCCCCTTCTGCTCCTGTGCAGTTTTCTGCCTTGGCCCAACAACAGGCCTGAAACTGAGCAGAGAACAAATGTTTGCTGCCCCTCACAGGGAGAACCTTTCCTCCTGCTACTAAATTTCCTGGAGGGTGTGTGTGTTAATGTCATGAGAAGAGGGCGAAGGTAGAAGGACAGAGCAAGCGAAGAGCAGGCTTCCCTCCGCCACCGCCACCTCCGATGTCCTCCACGGCCCCATCACGGCCGGGCGAAGGCAGGGCTGGATCCGTTTGCCGGTTGTTAACCGTGCTAATGTGTAGAATTCCCACCAAGGCCATAAACAAGGTTCAATGGGTTGTAAAAAACAACAACATTTAATTAATGCGCAGGCGACGGCACGGCCACCTGGCTGGAATTATGGACAGCTGGAGGGAACGGAAAGCCGCTCCCTCCCTGACAGGTCGCCTTGGGGGTGGATGGGTGAGGGCTAACCAGGGGGGAGCAGGGGGGGACGTTGGGTTTGGAGACCCGGTGCAAAGGGACCCTCAAATACAGCAGCTGTGCGCACACCGGAGTGGGTTGTGTACAGATCCGATATTTTCCTCCAAGTAAGCTTTGAAAGGCAGTGTGGTGTAGTGGTTAGAGTCCTAGACTAGGGCCTGGGAGATGCGGGTTCGAATCCCCACTCATCCAGGAACCTCCCTGGCTGTGACCTTGGGCCAGTCACTGCCTCTCTCTCAGCCTAACCTACCTCACAGGGTTGTTGTGGGGATTCATAGAATTGGGGAGTTGGAAGGACCATAAGGGCCATCTAGTCCAACCCCCCTGCAGTGCAGGAATGTATTAGCTCAACACGGATTGAATGAGGAGGGAGAGTATCCTGTACATCACTTTGAGCTCGTCAGAGAACATAAATGGGCTATAAATGCATTGCAGTGCATCTGTTCATCTGCGCATGAGCACATTCAGTCAACACCATCTTGATGCTTCGTGTCCATGCCAGCTGAAGTGCTGTGCATCTCTGACCCACCCCCTCAATCGAGGCCCCCCCAATTTCTGGCAACCAGAGGCCCATTGTGGTTAGGTGCACAAGTTATCTGCCTCCTGGGGTCAATTTTGGAATTATTTTTGAGTGCTCTTGTGCATCCTTAGTGATTAGCCACTGTGAAGACAGGATCCTAGACTCAAGGCTGAACCCTTTGGCCTGATCCAGCAGCCTTGTCCTTATGTTCTTAACCAGATTCTGGCATTGTATTTGGGGGAATTGCTTGTCCAACCATGTCTATTAGGCAACATGGAGCTATCCGGTGGAATATGATGAGCTGGGTCCAATAGCTCACGTATGTTAGGGTTGCTACGGAAAGCGGTGGAGGAACAACTGTAGGGTTTATGGGTGCTGAAATCCTGAAACATCTGGAGCAGCCCAGCTGTTCCCTAACCCTGCTCTAAGAAAGGCAAAAAGGTAAAGGACCCCTGGACAGTTAAGGCCAGTCAAAGGCGACTATGGGGTTGCGGCGCTCATCTCAGTTTCAGGCCGAGGGAGCCGGCGTTGGTCCACAGACAGCTTTCCGGGCCATGTGGTCAGCAGGACTAAACCACTTCTGGTGCAACGGAACACAGTGATGGAAACCAGTGCGCATGGAAACACTGTTTACCTTCCCGCCGGGGTGGTACCTATTTATCTACTTGCACTGGTGTGCTTTCGAATTGCTAGGTTGGCAGGAGCAGGGACAGAGCAACGGGAGCTCACTCCGTCGCGGGGATTCGAACCGCTGACCTTCTGATCGGCAAGCCCAAGAGGCTCAGTGGTTTAGACCACAGCGCCACCCACGTCCTAAGAAGCAGTATTCTGTGCCTTATGCAAGGGAAAGAATCACAGAATTGGAGAGTTGGAGGGGCAATGGAAGGATGCCACTATTTAGGAAGCAACATTTGCTTCTGAGAGGGCAAGGATGCCTCTTAGAGCAGGCTTGGAGAACATCTCCAGGTGTTTGATGCCTGAACTACAACTCCCAATGTGGCTTGCAGTCGGGCGTCACGATGGGAGTTGTAGTTCAGACGCCACCTCCCACCTGAGAGCCTCTGCCGCCTTGACATTGCCTTTCTTTTTGCGGCACGGGACGCAGGATGCTCTTTCGGCGCTCCCTGGGTGCGCCTTTCCCTGCCGCCACCACGGACAAAAAGTCCCACCGCCCCTCTCTGGGCTCCCATCTCCCCAGCCTCTGCCAGCAGGCGCCTCCATTACGGCAACACGACTGTAATTTCAAAACACGGCGTTTGATCTGCCATCCGTCATGTGTCATTTATGCCTCTCCTCTCTGATGCTCCGGGGAGCGCAGGGAGACGGCTGGTGACAAGTGTCAGCGGGTAAGCGACTGTTCAATTCAAGGAGAGTCACGCAACATACAAGGTCAAACGCATCCCAGAGAGGCGCCGCATGAATATTAATCCGGGAGAGAGCCGCGCCGGAGGGGGGGTGAGACGGGGAAGGCCGAGAAGTGAAGAGGAGAGGGAGACTGTTTCGGTTCCTGCTCCGCCAGGTTCGAGGGTGCTGTGCAGGTCAGCCCTTCCTCTGTCCTTTTCCAGACTGGGGGCCGCACGACCGTCCAGGGAGCCTCCCAAGGGCCGCATGCCAAGGGTAAAAAGGGGCGAAGGAGCGGGTGCAAATTTTACAGCGCATTGTTAGACTGTGGAACTCAATCCCACTAGAGGCACCAACTTGGATGGCTTTAAAAGAGGACCAGGCAAATTCAAGTAGGAGGAGAGGGCTATTGAAGGTGCGGCGGGTCAGTGTGTTAACCAGAAGGTTGGTGGTTCGAGCCCACTGAGGGCAAGATTCCTACATTGAAGGGGGTTGGACTAGATGACCCTCAAGGTCCCTTCCAACTCTACAATTCTAGGATTTTTTGCCAAGGCAAAAACCCTCATTCAAGGAGGGTGTCAAGCAAGGTTGATGAGGGATGTAACCTCAGTGACAATGACAGTCAGGTGCTATAATTCTAAAGCGGCACAGAATCTGTCCTTTACCCAGAACTGTGGAACTGCACGCTGGAGTTAGTTGTCCTGAGGATCTCAATAATAATCAAATTTCTAGCCCTTAATGTTCTGTGAAAGATCTCTGGCAGGTAGCTGGATTTGATTCCCTGCTCCTGTCAGGTAGGGGGGGGTGCTGATTAACAAAGCCAAAACAGATTATGTGGAACGCTAATAATGGTGGAATGTATTATGCAAATTGGGTGGCAGATATTGGATTTGGCAGGCTGAGCAGAGCAGAGTTTAAGCCTGGGCACAAGAGCAGCCATTGAGCCCGTCAGCATTTGTCTTGTTAAACCGGGAGTTTTGCTGTTGCACAAAAAGAGAAATGTTCACACAAGCAAGAGATGGGGGGAAACGGAGAAGGCCCTGCTGACGCTGTGGTCAGAGCCAGGTGGGGGAGCAGAAATTGTGTGGCCTTGTCTGCTTTGGCCCAGATACTGACACTTCAGCTCCCTTCCAACTCAACAATTCTATGATTCTATGTTCAGAATTTGCAGCCTTTAAAAAGAAAAAGAAAAAAATGCAACAATGCCTTCGGGTTTTGGGGAATAGATTTTGCTTGTTGCTTTTATGCATGGTATCTGGTCATCAGGGCCAGTGGCAGACACCTGCTTTGCGTGCAGAAGGTCCTAGGTTCAATCCTGAACAGCATTTAACAATAATCTTTATTGTCATTGTCCCATACAGAGCAACGAAATTGAAAAAAATCTACATCAGACATTCAGAAACCGACAAGCCTGCTATCCCAACTATCCCAGCCTGTTACAGAAAGGTAGCCGTGTTGGTCTGCCATAGTCAAAACAAAAAATTTTTTTCCTTCCAGTAGCACCTTAAAGACCAACTAAGTTAGTTCTTGGTATGAGCTTTCGTGTGCATGCACACTTCTTCAGGTATCTGAAGAAGTGTGCATGCACACGAAAGCTCATACCAAGAACTAACTTAGTTGGTCTTTAAGGTGCTACTGGAAGGAAAAAAATTTTTTGTTTTATCCCAGCCTGGTTAGCCCCTAAAAACTCCAATACCCTATAATTGAATACAATTTCCAAGGTTGGGGGGGGAAGAAAAACTCCAGTCCAAAACCCTGAGAGTCACCCTCGAAGGCAGCTTCTTTTGCAAACCTTTTATCCAGGATCATGAGGACTAGCTCCTTACTTTTTCCCCCCATCGGGACATTTCCTAGCTTAGCGGCAGAGAGTCAGCTTTGCCTGCAGCAGAAGCTCCCAGGTCCGCTCTCTGGCATTTAGCTGCGAACCAGAAGGTTGGTGGTTTCATCCCACCCTGGGATGGCTGTGGGCAGGATTCCTGGGGCTGGACTAGATGGCCCTTGGAGTTCCCTTCCAACTCTACAATTCAGTGATACCCAATTGAAAGCACAAGGCAGGTGATGGGGAAGACATTATCCCTCTCTCTCAGTCCCTGAAACCCCAGAGAGCCGCTGCAGGGCAGGCAGAGGAGAGCAGGGTTGGGGGGGGGGAGCTCCTGATGGGAGTTGTAGTCCAACAGGAGCAGCAGGCCGGTCACAGCCCCCCAGGGCCAAGAAGCCTTCCATGCCCCTGGGTATATTTTTAGAAGCAGCTGCCCACAGATTTAAAAATTCTTAGCCCATTGGTTTGTCAGGAAAGAGGCAGATGGTCAGCCAGCTGGACTTGAGCACGTTTGCACATTGCTGAAACCTCAGCGTAGGTGCCTCTCTCTCTCTCTCTCTCTCTCTCTCTCTCTCTCTCTCTCTCTCTCTCTCTTTTCCTTCTCTTTTTAAAGATAACTGCAGGCAGCATGTAAGGATGGCCAAACCTGTCAATTGTGATTTCCCGTTTCCCCCCAATCTTAAATTCAGCTTGCAAATGTATTCATTCCTTTTTAAAAAAAAAAAGTCGTCCCCTCCACACACACAAATACACACATTTCTATGGACAACTTAACCTTAAAAAGGTAAAGGGACCCCTGACCGTTAGGTCCAGTCGTGGCTGACTCTGGGGTTGCGGCGCTCATCTTGCTTTATTGGCCAAGGGAGCCAGCGTACAGCTTCCGGGTCATGTGGCCAGCAGGACTAAGCCGCTTCTGGCGAACCAGAGCAGCGCACGGAAACGCCGTTTACCTTCCCGCCGGAGTGGTACCTATTTATCTACTTGCACTTTGCCATGCTTTCGAACTGCTAGGTGGGCAGGAGCAGGGACCGAGCAACGGGAGCTCACCCCATCACGGGGATTTGAACCGCTGACCTTCTGATCGGCAAGTCCTAGGCTCTGTGGTTTAACCCACAGCGCCACCTGCGTCCCTAACTTAACCTTAGAGTATCCATTTTTGAAAAATTCAGAGAATCCCTGCTCCTCAGCACCTGCCGCCTGAGGCTGCTACCTCACCCCACATAATAGGACCGGCCTTACTTGCAAGCTGGTAAAGTCGAGAGGCGACCCCCTTGCAACTGCAGACAGACTGCTTCTGAACATGGAGGCTCATCATACTGCAGTAGACTGGGGGGGGGGGTCTGTAGCCCTCCAAGCCACACTGGACCCCCAACCTCCCATCAGTCCAGCATCATCGGGGGAAGCGGGTTGCAGGTTCCCCCACCCCTGTGATAAAACCACCCCTGTTTGATTATGCCCGTTCCCTTGAAAGATTGTTTTATCTAGGTACATCTTTTGACTCTGCCGATGCTAACAAGCCGGCGTGTTCGAATTCATGGTTGAAAAACCCTGGTTGATTGAGGTAACGGGGGCAGAGCGCTGTCAGCTTCGCCTGTCTTGGAATCGCAGGCTTAACTCATAAACCCGCTTCCTTCTGTGATGTGAATGACAAAGGGAGCGTTCCCTTTCAGCTGAGGCAGGAAGCAGGCCCAGGAGATGGCAGCGGCCCTTCAGACCTCTCCACCTGGCCCTTGGGACTCTCCCCAGGCCACGCCCCCTCTCCTCCAGCCACACCCCCTCGCCTGCCCTGTTCCGCACCCTCCTGGGGGGCTGTGAGTTGGAGAACCTGAACTTCAAGTGGCTGAGAGTCATCCCACTGCGGGTAGGCGAGAGTCGCACTCGTCGCTTCTCCCGCTTTGGCCAACAACCCCCACCCAGAGATCACACTCAGGGAGCTTCGTGGCTGAGTGGGGGATTTGAACTCGAGTCCCTCCCGCATCTGACACTCTAAACACTACTCTAACCCTGGCACTTTGTAATTGGAGCAACAAAGCTCGTGTTGCCATTTGCAAGGCGGCATAGGAGCCAACTCCCTGGGGGCCCCCCTTAAAATATTTGAGGGGGCTGTCACCCCCAAAGTTGATGGGCATTGCCATTCAAATGGTGAGCATGTGTTGCGTCTTCTGATCGATTCTGCGGGGCTTACCTGGGCCTCCCCCAATATTTTTTCCAAGTTGGCACCCCTGTGAGGCGGACAATGTGACATTGGGACAGATCCAGTGCTGGCTGGTGCCAGCTGCAATTGGCAGAAGGCAGGGAGCCCAACAGCAGGTGACGCCAGAAGCAATGACAAGCAGAGCCGGTTTTGTCCCCATCCTCCTCCTCCTCCTCCCTGCTGAGTTCAACAAGGGACAACACTGAGATTGAGGATGAAGCTGGCAGCCCCAGAGACCGGCAGGCAGCAAGAATGCAGTTAGGTGTGGGGCTGGCTGAGGGAGGAGTGAGATTGGGAGGGCAGTGCCCCATTCGCCCTAGACAACCAGCCTCCACTGGACACTCCACCTGGAAGGAAGCTTTCCGTACAAGCCCTATCCCCCTATCACGCTGACTTCGACAAGGCGTGATACTGAAATTGAGGAAGAAGCTGACAACCCTAGCAACCGGCAGGCAGCAAAGAGGCTGTTAAGTGTGGGGCTGGCTGAGGACAGACTGAGGTTGGTAGGGCAGTGCCCCATTCTCCCTAGGCCACCAGCCTCCACTGGGCTGGCAACTCTAGTTGCTAAAGGGTGCTGAAAGTCATTAGGAGACCCTTCCACACCCCCTTCACAGAGCTACAATTTAAAGGGTTTCCTAATCAGAGATAATAAGCACTCTGAGAACTGAAGTTTTTTTGGGGGGGGGTGAGGGAATAGGAGCCTTTTAACAACTCAAATTTTTTAAAACTACTCCCTGTCTAACTTCTCCATATACCATTCAAAATATCTTACAATATTGGAAGACAGGGGAATCATCCCATGAAACTGAATGCTGGAAGATTTCAGGGCAGGGGAAAGAAAGGCCTTCTTCACACAGTGCAAACTGTGGAACTCCCTGCCACAAGAGGCATGGATGGCCACCAACTGGGATGGCTTTGAAAGAGGGTTAAACACATAAAGCAATCCATGGCTCCCAGCCACAACAGCTGTGTTCTGTCTCCATTGTCAGAGGCAGTACTCACCAGTGGTTAGAGCTGCTGCTGCTGCTGAGCTCAGGTCCTGCTTTTGGGCTTGTCTCTGGGGCATCTGGTTGGCCACTGTGAGAACAGGAGGCTGGGCTAGATCTAGCTGCCGGGCTCTTCTTATTTTTTGATGGAACCTCCTGGCCCAGAGGGATGCGGGTGGCGCTGTGGGTTAAACCACAGAGCCTAGGACTTGCCGATCAGAAGGTCGGTGGTTCAAATCCCCATGACGGGGTGAGCTCCCGTTGCTCGGTCCCTGCTCCTGCCAACCTAGCAGTTTGAAGGCACTTCAAAGTGCAAGTAGATAAATAGGTACTGCTCTGGCGGGAAGGTAAACGGCGTTTCCATGCGCTGCTCTGGTTCGCCAGAAGCGGCTTAGTCATGCTGGCCACATGACCCGGAAACTGTACGCCGGCTCCCTCGGCCAGTAAAGCGAGATGAGCGCCGCAACCCCAGAGTCGGTCACGACTGGACCTAATGGTCAGGGGTCCCTTTACCTTTTACTGGCCCAGAGGCAGTCTGTCTCCATTCCTAGGTGCTTTGGGGCATTTGGCCACAGTGAAAACATGATGCTGGATTAGATGGGGTCTTTGGCCTGATTCAGCTACTGCACCGCTCTTCTGGCATCCTTAAGCCCTGCAGACACCTTCCTGGACCAGGGGCATTGAAAGGATCCATTGGAGACCCGTCTCCTTGCTGGCTGGGCCTCTGCTCCCCCTATAGCAATATTAATTTTTGTTGGGGGGTGCACTCCACATCCAGCTCTTGCAGCTCCCCCCCCATCCTCTCCCTTAATGCCAAGGCAAGGTGTTAATCTTAAAAAAAGAAAGAAAGTCAAAGAGCATAAAAGCCACCCCTCCCCCGCTAATCCCTAATTAAACTTTATGCAAACGATCCCCTTCTCCGCCTGCCTATCCAGGGAGAGCCAGGCTGCAGACTGATAGAGTTGGCAGGTGCTGAGAATCCATTAAGCTCTCTCCCTCCCTCAGCGCCCCCCCCCCAATATTGCCCTCCCATATTGCCTCCCCCATATTGCCTCTTAGTTTGGGCAGTGATGAGTAAGGCACAAGGAAGGTTGCCGGCACCAGGGCTGGCACTACCAAAGGCCCCCTCAACAAAGTTGGCACGGAATCAGGCTCCTGACATGCCCCTGCACTGGAACGGGAGATGTGGGTGTGTGTTTGTTTTTTTAATTCCCCCCCCCCCCGGCTGGGATTAATCGAGGCAAAAATGGGTGAATATGGGGGGGAGGTTGTCAGGCAAAGGTGCCCACATGTCAGAGAGGCTTTCTGGCTCACCTTGGCATCCCAGAGCAAGGAGACAAAACTAGACTGCTGAATCTTGAACGATTCAGGATAGATAGATAGATATATTTATACATTTTTATTGATTTTTTAACATATCACTTCCAACAGTCATACAACATATCTTCTCATCTTACACAATGTTTTAGACTTCCGTCAACACCTCTGATGATTTTCCGTTCTTTATCACTTTTTCTGCATTTCTTAATTTCTATATTGCATTTAATTGTCCTTAACTAATAATTCTTTTCATAGTCTTTCTTGTAATATTTCAAATAATCCACCTTACAGAACTTCTAGCGTAATCTGTTCATCACAATTCCTTTTCAAATAGTTCATATATTTACTCCAGTCCTCTAAGAATCTCTGATCCCGCAGGTTTCGAATCCTTCCTGTTAATTTATCTAATTCTGCATAGTCCATCAGCTTCATCCTCCATTCTTCTTTCGTCGGTAATTCTTCTTGTTTCCATTTTTGTGCCAATAATATTCTTGCTACTGTCGTTGCATATAAAAACAATTTACAATCCTGTCTGTTAATATCATCTCCTACAATGCCAAGTAGAAATGCTTCTGGTTTCTTAATAAATGTATATTTCAACATCTTTTTCATCTCATTATATATCATTTCCCAGAAGCTATTCACTTTTTTACATTCCCACCACATGTGATATAAAGTTCCTTCCTTATTGTGACATTTCCAACATTTATTACTTATTTTACACATTTTAGCTAATTTTACAGGGGTAAGATTCAGGACAGATATAAGGGGGAAACTGTGGAACTCCCTGCCACAGGAGCCAGCGATTGGCACCAACCTGGATGGCTTTAAAACAGGATTGGGCAAATTCATGGAAGAGGAGAGGGCTCTTGATGGCTAAAATCCTGCTTGCTGGTTCACTAGCAGAGTCGGCCACTGTGACAACAGGGTGATGGGGGTGACACTGATTAATTAAATTTGCATGCTAGACTTCATCCGAGGATCACAGGACGGTTCGCAATATAAAATCACACAAAATACATAGCATAGTAGCAAAAAACAACAACACTGGCCCTCTCCCAGTTGAAAAGGCCATAGATTGCTTAATTAGCCAAAAGCCCGGCAGATCGTGGACTAAATGGAGCACTGGCTCGATTCAGCAGGCTCTTCTTACGTGGGATATAAAACAAGCAAGCAAGCCAAGCTCGACTGTGTTGGCTCTGCTTGTCATTGGCTCTGGCGCCCCCTAGTGTTGGGCTCCCTGCCTCCTGCCCTACTGCTGCCAATCTGCACCAAGCACAACTCTGTAATTGTGATGTATTTTTTATTTTTTGCCTGACCTTCCTGACCGACACCAAGAGTTAACTGCTGCCCACACTGATGGGGCTGGAGGTGGGGCGGGGGACAATCTCAGCTGCTCAGGCACCCTCTCTGCAGCTTCCCATCCCTGCCCAGGACCTTTGGCGCATGGATTCACCACGCTCGCCCACATCCCCGCTTGGCACGGCTCGCGGTTCCTCACCCGCACCGGTGCTGTTTGGCTGCTGAAGTGACATTTAATCTCCTGCGTTGGCTGAGCAGAGCGCGAAGTCATAAAAAAAATATACGAGTTCCCTCCCCCCCCCCCATTTGGGTACCCAGGAGCTGCCAACAGCTGCCATAATTCCAGGGTGTAAAGGCGCCACGTAAATGCCAACATGGAGGCGCTGGGCTGTAACTCCTTCCCCATAAGTGAGGGGCTTATAGAGCGACAGTGAGGAAGGAGAGAGAGGGAGCTGGGCTGGGCGGGTGGGTGTCTTGATTTGGGGAGGGGGCACAGCTGGGATCCTGACCCAGCAAACGCCCACCCATCTAGGGAGGGTAGTCTTGGGGATGTACTTGAGCAATGGAAACTTGTTGTTGTTTAGTCGTTTAGTCGTGTCCGACTCTTCATGACCCCCTGGACCAGAGCACGCCAGGCACTCCTGTCTTCCACTGCCTCCCGTAGTTTGGTCAAACTCATGCTGGTAGCTTCGAGAACACTGTCCCAGGCCATCTCACCCTCTGTCGTCCCCTTCTCCTTGTGCCCTCCATCTTTCCCAACATTAGGGTCTTTTCCAGGGAGTCTTCTCTTCTCCTGAGGTGGCCAAAGTCTTGGAGCCTCAGCTTCAGGATCTGTCCTTCCAGTGAGCACTCAGGGCTGATTTCCTTAAGAATGGAGAGGTTTGATCTTCTGGCAGTCCATGGGACTCTCAAGAGTCTCCTCCAGCACCAGAATTCAAAAGCATCCATTCTTTGGTGATCAGCCTTCTTTCTGGTCCAGCTCTCACTTCCATACATCACTACTGGGGAAAACAGAGCTTTAACTATACAGGCCTTTGTTGGCAAGGTGATGTCTCTACTTTTTAAGATGCTGTCTTAAAAAATGGAAACTTAGCTCCCCAATATTGTCTACACTGACTGGCAGCAACTCACGGGCATCTCACAGGTATTGTTTGCTACCTGTTATTTTTTGTTATTGGTTATTACTGCTATTCGTGTCTGCTCTTCACCGGCAAGTCCCAAGGCGGGTTACAGCAATTCACAATTCAAAATCAGCGATTCAAAATCAACAATTCAAAATTAAAGCTTGTGGATTTCCCAAAATAGACATCTGGTCAGTTGCTGTGAGAAGAGGATGCTGAACTCGATAGGCCCCCTTTGGCCTGATCCAGCAGCCTCTTTTTAGGCTCTTATCTTTGGCACTAGCTACAGAATTCAGCTTCCAGAGAACCTCGCTTTTGTTGTCTAAGAAACAAGTTCCTAGTCCTCATGATTCTGTGAGACCAGGATGCTGGACTAGATGGGCCATGGGCCTGACCCAGCAGCCTCTTCTTAACCCCTTATGTAAAAAAAGCTCAGAGCCAATGTAGACAGTACTGAGCTGGATGGGCCAGTGGTCTGACTCTGTATTCAGAACCATGAGGACTGGAATCTTAGCTTAGTTTTAGCGGAAGGGCTGTAGCTCAGTGGCAGAGCATCTATCTGCCTTGCATGCAGAAGCCGCCAGGTTCAATCCCTCGCATCTCTATTGTGGGCTGGAAATGTCTCCTCCCTGAGCCCCTGGAGAGCTGCTGCCAGTCAGTGTAGGCAATATTGAGCTAGATGGACCGGTGGTTTGACTCATTATATAAGGCAACTTCCAATGTTTGTATTGAAATCAATCTCTTTTTCCCAGAACCATGAGGACTAGACCAGGGGTCAGCAAACTTTTTCAGCAGGGGGCCGGTCCACTGTCCCTCAGACCTTGTGGGGGGCTGGACTATATTGGGGGTGGGGGCGACAAATTCCTATGCCCCACAAATAACCCAGAGATGCATCTTAAATAAAAGGACACATTCTACTCATGTAAAAACACAATGATTCCTGGACCGTCTGTGGGCCAGATTTAGAAGGCGATTGGGCCAGATCCGGCCCCTGGGCCTTATAAATCTTTATTTATTAGGGCAAAGGGCCAAAGCAGTGTGTTAGAGCTTCACCCCCACAAGGTCCTGGGTTCAATTTCTGACAGCCTCTCCAGTTTAAAAGGCCCAGGTGCTTGCACTCAGATGAGAAGACCCTTTTCCAATGGGGAAGACCCTTCCCTGCCGGCGACCCCAGAGAGCTGCTACCACGCAGAGCACACACAACTAGGCTGAACGGACAAAGACTTTGACCCAGCTAGGGTCCTCTGCTCGTGGTTAAAGGAGCAGCCACTCATGCAGAGACACAGCGATCTCCTCCTGGCAGCAGATTCCAGCCCTCCTGGAGCACAGATGCTGAGCAAAGGCATCTCCTGAGGTGGTGTTTGTTAGTGTCACAATTTAAAACCTAATACTGTTTTGCTAGGGCTGAGCCGGGCCGCCTGACATGACTAATGACCCTGTCGGAGAGGATGTCTCTTTTCATTTAACCTCCCTGCGGTGCTGGCTCCCTGCAGACGCGCTGTCTGCAGACGAGACGGTTGCTTCAGTGCTGTGGGACGCCTCTGCAAAAAACTACAAGGGCACAGAGAACCGGCGGCAGGGGCTGCCAAACCAAGTCCTCACCTGGCCCACAGAGCACGAAACACACATCCTGCAGGTTGGAGACCCCAAGGGGCAGCCAGGGCACCCCCAAATCTGGCACAGAGAGGCCCTCTGTGCAGATACCTGATAAAGTGGATACCTTCTTGGTGGTGGCACCCGCCCTGTGGAACACCCTCCCATCAGATGTCAAAGATATAAACAACTACCTGACATTCAGAAGACATCTGAAGGCAGCCCTGTTCAGGGAAGTTTTTAATGTGTGACATTTTAGTGTATTTTTGGTCTTTGTTGGAAGCCGCCCAGAGTGGCTGGGGAAACCCAGCCAGATGAGCGGGGTACAAATAATAAATTATGATTACAGTGGTACCTCAGGATGCGAACGGGATCCAGTTCGGAGCCCTGTTCGCATCCTGAATAGAAAGTAAGACGCCACAGCGTGTGCGCATGTCGCGTTTTGCCACTTCCACGCATGCGCGTGACGTCATTTTGAGTGTCTGCGCATGTGCAAGTGGCGAAACACGGAAGTAACACACAACCCGAAAGCGCTCAACCCTGAAGCACATTCAACCCGAGGTATGACTGTATTATTATTATAAAGAACCGTCAGAGGAGGAGGAGCCACCACCAATCAGTCCCTGAGAGTGCTGGTGCCAAAAGCTTTGGATCTAGACCAAAGAGCGACATTTCGCACATCTTAAGCGCAGCTGCCTCTGTTTTCGCATCTACTTCTTCTCATAGCTCCTCGTGATAAGTCACCAGCAATTTAGTGTGTGGATTTTGCATTTTTTGGTTCCAATTTGGCGCGAGGGCTGTGGGATAATAACTCCCACCACCCCCGCCCTGGCCCGCCGCCGCCCTCTCCCTCTTGTTCACATTGCACTATCGATTCCTCGCGCCTGTTTCTTTAATTCATTCCTTTCTTCATCCCTCTGGCCAAAATCGATTCTTTTTGCACGGAAGGGCTCCCTTCTCTCTCCTCACACACACAGACACACACATTTCGCCAGGCTTACACACACACACACACACACACACACACACACCACCCAGCCACAGACAATGCACTTGGATGATTATTCCGGATTGCTGAAGCTCGTGTTTGCTTTCTTAATGGAACCTCGATGGGGGAATTTGCAGAGCCCAACGCAAAACCATCCTGCGCTCTTCAGGATTGGACAAATTCCTGGGGAAAGAGAGGGCTATCGATGGCTACCAGCCACAGTTGGAGGCAGCGATGTTTCTGAGTAGCAGTTTCTGGAAACGACAGGAGGGAAGGGCCACAGACCATTGGTGAAGCCCCTGTTCCGAATGCAGAAGATCCTGGGTTCAGTCCCTACTGGCATCTCCCAGGCAGGGCTGGGAAAGACTCCCTGCCTGGACAGCCGCTGCCAGTCAGTGCAGGCAGTACTGAGCTAGATGGACCCCAATGGTCTGACTCAGTATAAGGCAGATTCCTATGTTCCTTTTGCAGGGGCTTGACCCGCATAGTCCCTTCCCACTCTATCATTCTATGATTCTTTGATCCTGTTCAAGCCAGCCTTTAATTCAGGACCATGAGGACTAGAATCTTAACTTTATGTTTGAGCTCTGGTTCCGTGATACAGCAAATGCTTTACATTGCAGAGGGTCCCAGGTTCAGTTCCTGGCACCTGCAATTAAAAGGTCCTCCCTCTCTTCCCACTCTCTTCCTGAAAGCCTGGAGCGCAGCTGCCAGTCGGAGCTGGCAGCATTAAGCCAGTTGGGAAATACAGTGAATACAGTGGCAACTTATGGGTCCTTCTCCTGGCAAACGGAGCGGAGGCAGAGAACTCTTATGTCTTGCAAGGCCTAATCATAGTAACCCAATGAAGCACCCCCTACAGGCTGAGCAGCTGGTGGATCTGAGCCCTCCCTCACCCTCAGAGGCTAAATAAGCGAAGCCTCCATGTTCAGAGGCAGTGTATCTAAAATTTGTGACCTCAACTGGGAAGACAGGGAGGAGTTCTGGCTGTCCTCTGTTGGAAGCAGGAGACTGGGGCAAACGAACCCCTATTTCTCCCTCTCTTATATTTCTTTGATCTAGGGAGCCTGGTTTTGTCACTCCTTCTGCATTGCCTCTCTCGCAAGCCATAAGTTTGGCATCTATGTGTGTGTGTGTTTATTCCCGCTGCGGCCTTGAAGCCTCCGCAGCCGCCTCTGCCGCACTCATCTGGGTCACGGCGCTGCGCTCTCCTGATGGGGCCGTTATTAGTATTTCAATTTATTTACCCGTTTTGCCGGCACGCAAGTACCCATTCGGTAGTTCCATCTCATTATCGGCGCCATCAGGAGAGCAGCAGGAAAAGAGTTATATCCGAGAAAGAGGGTGGGGGAGGGGGGAGGGGGGAGAGATGACAGGGTTGGGCCGGGGAGCTTGCAGGGAAGGGCCGGATCCAGCATGTGAGATTAAAGCGGAACAGAAGGCCCTTGGGCGCCCTGGATTCAGCCTGCGGAAATTGAGCTGCAAATCCGGGTCTGCAAATTAGAGCTGCCGTGAAGGCATAAGAACATGCTGCTGGATCAGGCCGTCTAGTCCAGCGTTCTCACAGGGGCCAACCAGATCCCCAAGGGGAAATCTGGAATCAGGATCCGTGCACAGGAGCCCCCTCCAGTCCTGTGGCTTTCCAGACACTGGCATTCAGAAACATTCCTGTCTCCATCTGTTTTTGCAGAGCAGAGCCACAGTAGCTAGCAGGCCTTAAAAGCTCTCTCCTCCTCTATGAACTGGTCCAGTCCTTTTTTAAAGCCATCCCAGTTGGTGCCCATCGCTGCCCCAGTGGCAGGGAGTTCCGCGGTCTAACTCAGCACAGCATGGAGAACTTTCAGTTATCTGTCCCGGATCTTCCTACGTTCAGCTTCATTGGAAGCCCACGAGTTCTAGTTTAAGCATATAATAATAATAACAACAACAACAACAACAACAACAACAACAACAACAACAACAATTTATTATTTGTACCCCACCCACATGGCTGGGTTTCCCCAACCACTCTGGGCGGCTTCCAACAAAGATTAAAAAAACATTAAAATGTCACACATTAAAAGCTTCCCTAAACAGGGCTGCCAAAGATGTCTTCTGAATGTCAGGTAGTTGTTTATCTCTTTGACATCTGATGGGAGGGGGTTGCACAGGGCGGGTGCCACCACCAAGAAGGCCCTCTGCCTGGTTCCCTGTAGCTTTGCTTCTCGCAGTGAGGGAACCGCCAGAAGGCCCTCGGCGCTGGACCTCAGTGTCCGGGCAGAATGATGGGGGTGGAGACGCTCCTTCAGGTATGGGCACATGGGCTGGTTTGAAAGGTTGGCAACCCTGAAGCAGGCGGCTTAGCAATGCCCACACTTCCTATGAGCCTTTTGCAAAACTGGGGCAGGGGAGCAGGTCTGTGGGTCCCCAAAGCCCACAACCAGAGCTGAGTCTGAACCAGGAAGGCTTTTGAATTCCAGAGGGTGGAGAGGCTTAGACCCACGTGCCAAATGTGGCTCTCGAGGTCTCTCCGTCTGGCCCTCGGGACTCTTTCCCCAGGCCACACCCCCTGTCTCAGGCCACACCCCCTTAACTTGACCCTAATTTGCACCCTGCTTGAGTGTTCTTGCCTGACTGGGAGTGTGCCTTAAATTCTGCCTCATTGCTTGCCTCAGTGAAGGGTGGATTGGGGCCAGATAAACTAGTCACCTGCAGAACGGTGAAGTTTACTTTTGCCTCCACCAGGAGGAAATGTGGCCCTTGGTCTGGAAAAGCTTCCCTGCTCCTCCCTGGAGCAGACCAATTTGCAAACCAATTTGCAAAGCGTGTGCTTTCTGAGCATGTGCAGAGTGCCTCAGCCTCCGCAGCTCAGACTGGATAGTTAGGAAATCAGGCTGACATTGTCGGCCACTGCAACTAAATGGAGAAGGTCTCTTATTGGGAGGGGTGTGCAGAATTTGACACATATGCTCTTGTGTGCCATAGGTTTGATTCCAGCATTTCAGGGGGTTGGGATGGATGACCTTTGGGGTTGCCTTCCAACTCTACGATTCCAGGATTCTACCCAGGGAGCTATCCAGGCTTTCCACCAAGAAGCTGGAGCTTTCCCCAGAAAGGCTTTCAACCAGGGATGAGGCAGGGCTGTGTCTCTCCAGATGTTCCTGCGCTCCATCGGCATCCCTGGCCATTGGGAGTCCAACCACATCTGGAGGGCAGCCTTTTTGACTCTGTGCCGTGTGCCTCGGTTTCCCCGGCGGGTGGACAGAGGTGCTGGTGGGGTGCTGCGCCCGGAGAGGAAAGAAACGAGTATTTTGGAGCTGACAAATCAAATGGGGGTGGGGGGGAGTGTACGGTTAACGAGCCGAACGAGGCGGCATTGGAGTCTGGGACGCCGTGCTAATCCCCTATTAAAACCTTAAAAGGGATCCTGGTGCCTCTCCATATAAACTCATTAACTTTTATGGTGTAATAAATGGATTCTATTAAAACATAATTCCCTCCATGCTGGGGGCAAGTTAACCTCTTTAAGCGGCGGTGGAGGGGCCCCCCTCCCAACCGGGTGTCACGTGGCAAAGGCTGGCACCAATATGGGTGACGGCAGTGCCACAGCGCGGCTGGCACTAATCGAAGTTGCCCGTTTCCACCCACCTTTTAATTTTTCGGCTTTAAAGCGCCCTGCTGTCGCTCCTTTAGCTGCAATCTGGCGCCCGTAAATGTAGCAACAGGGGAGCTTCCACTGACTGGAGGGAGGAGGGAAATCGTAGAATTGTGGAACCAAAAGGGGACCCCCAAAGGTCATCCATCCCAACCCCCTGCAATGGAGGAATCGCAGTTGGCAGGAGACCACCTGACCTCGGTTTATAAACCTCTGAGGAAGGAAAGGCAAGTCACTTGGCTGATAAGTTTCAGGGTCCGTAAAGGTTTGGCTGTGGTCGGGGGGAACTGAACCCCCCCCCCAGATGTGACTGAACTGCCATCTTGTGGCAGGCTGTTCCGCCATTAAATATCAGAACGTAGGAAGCTGCTTTATACCCAGTCGGTCCGTTTGCCTCTGGTGCCAGCTGGGCAAGCAACACGTAAGGGGGTGTCAAAGCAGGAGTGGTGGGGGCGTGGCCTGAAGAGAGGGGTGTGGCTAGGCAGGAGGTGTGGCCTGGAGAGAGTGCCGAGGGCCAGGCAGAGGCACCCAGAGGGCCACACCCCTGAATGAGATACACTTCAAAGGCCAACTGGACGCAAAGTAGACCAGGGCTCTTGCCAGGCCTCTGGAGGGCCAATAATAATAATAATAACAATAATAATAGTAATAATAAATGAACTTTTGGTCTGTGCCTTTGTCCTCCTTGCCCAAGACTAGAGTCGTGTCCCTCCTCTTCCCTCCCCAGGTGTGAGGGGTCCAGGCACCGATCCGGATGGCATTGCACTGCCAATTAGAATGTAAAGCGAGACTTAATGCGAGGCGGATTAATTACGACTGCGGCTGCCCCTTTGAAGAGGCAATTAAGCCTCTTCAGAGCTGGCTGCGGTTTACGAGGCTCCATCTTGCGGGGGCCGTGTGGGTGTCTCTTGGAAACGGGGTTGTCAGGTAGGAACGCTGGGCGGGAGGCAACTACGTTCTGCTCAGAGCCATGCCCATTCAAATAGATGGAGCAAAGTCCGCCATGCCCATGAATTTCAACCGGTCTACTCTGAGTAGAGAGAGGCGAACCTGCCCATTTTGGATGCTTGTTTTCAGCTCTCTGCATCAGTTTGTGATACTTTTTCTTTTTTTTAATATCCTCTTGAAAATTTGTCAGCATTTAGGCGCAGATTTCTCCCAATAAGACACATTTTTGTAGCCAGTTTTGCCTGATCTACCTACATCTGCAAAGCATGTTTCCCCTCATATTTACATTTCCCCAAATTTGATGCCATTTTGAGTGTTGCTTTCACTAATATGGGAATTTATATGAACCCTTAACTGTAGAATGTGCATTTCTGTACACTGCTCAGTTCTGGTTTGCAAACCTTTTCCAGAAGCTGAACGTGCTCCGTTTTGAGTTCCCTGCTTCCGATTTGAGTGCCACACTTCGGTTTTGAGTGTTACGCTGAGGCCTGTCTGCTTTTGCTATTTATTTTGCGCTTGCTTTTGTTTTTGCGGCTCTTTTTCGTTTTGTTTTTGCGACTGTGTGGAACCCAGTTCAGCTACTGGTGGATTGATTGCGTGACTGCAGTACACTGTTTATTGCTTTTGTTTTATGGATCGATGGTCTCGTTAGATAGTAAAATTCACGTTAAAATTGCTGTTTGAGGGGTTGCTTTTAAAAGTCTGGAATGGATTAATCCGTTTTGCATTACTTTTGATGGGAAAGCATGCCTTGGTTTTGGAACGCTTTGGTTTTGGAACGGACTTCCGGAACGGATGAAGTTTGAGAACCAAGGTACCACTGTACAAGAAAGGAGATGCTGGCACAACATCAGGAGGAACTTTCTGAGCTTTTTGACAAGGGAAGGGAGTCCCTTGGAAGATGATGTCCTCTCCCTCATGGGAGGTTGGGTGGCCACCCGTCAGGGATTCTTTGCAGGGGGTTGGACTAGATGCCCCTTAGAGGTCTCTTCCAGTTCTACAGTTCTGTGATTCTATTATTCTTCAGGCCCATCCCGGTACTCTTAAAAGCACAAGAGCAAGCTGGGTGCTTTTTCCCCGGACAGTCGACAACTCAGGACTTAGGCCAGGCTTCCTCAACAGGCTCCTGCAATGGCTTTAGGGGTTGCTTGTGCGTAAGTTACCGCCGCTCTGGGCTAGGTTGCCTGGTTAAACCGTTTCTGTCTGGACAGCCATCCACTCCGTGGCTGTTCAGTCGCTGGCAGAATCCGTCAGTGGGCGTTTCTTGAATCTCTTCCAGCAAAGAAGTTCTTTGACGCCAAGTCGCCGCCTACTTTCCCTGCGCGGAAGTCTTCTGTGCAGGGTGGGTGTGGGCAGCGGAGGACCTGTGCTCTCCTCGCTGGTCTCCTGCGAAGAGTCCTGGAGCCTCCTCTCTGCTTCCCCCATCGGCCCCCCTCTATCCCTGGTGTTGCGCTGATTTTCTTCCCCAGCCGGAGACCTGCCTCTCTCCCTGCTTGGCCCCTCTCCAGCATCGCTGTGGAGCCTCGCCTCGTCCTCTAGTTCCGATGGCAGTTCCCTGACACCTCCAGATGTTTTGAGACTACAATTCCCATCAACCCTGACCACTGGTCCTGCTAGCTAGGGATCATGGGAGTTGTAGGCCAAAAATATCTGGAGGGCTGAGTTTGAGGAAGCCTGACTTAGGAGATCCATTTTGCAGTGGGTGAGTGACAGGGACGAAGCTTGAGATTTGCACCCTAAAATTATATTGTAATTATTGTTGTTGTTAATAGCAGCCCTAATAATAATGTTTAAAGCGCCTTCACTATGCATGTTCTCCATAATGGAAGGGCATTGATCACCTTCATTGTACAGCTTTCGGCATCGCTGGAGACACCATTATCTCCCCCAGCCTTTGATGGCTAAAGTGTTTTGTTTTGTGCGAACCACCTCCTTGGCTGAATCTGTTCCATTTCAGAGGAGGGTTTTTTGGGGTGGGGGTGTTTTATAAGTATATTTTTTTTGTTTTGGTTTATCGTGGTAGATTCCATTGTCATAACCTGCCCTGGGCCATTATGGGGTCAGCCAGGTAAAAAACAACAACTTTAAAATACATAATTTGCCAAGAAGAGAACTCCCTGGCCTTGAGGCATTTACAGCCCACACTTTGACACAGGAAGAACTGGAGGCTGCAGAGGCAAATGGAATCCTTGGATGGATGGACTTGTTGCATTTATTGTGGGAATGTTCAGGGATGCAGGAGAGAATATATTGTTTGGTTATTGCTTTTCCAACTTGTGTTAACAAGTTCATAATTTAGCAGAGTAACATTCCCCTTTTTAAACTTGCAGCGGATGCATTTGCTCAGCCTCGCTAAAGCCTCTATAATAACTCTTCTGCTATTTTCCCCTTATTCCCTCATAAAAGATAAGACACGACACAGTCTTCTATAAAAGTATAAAAAGAGTTTACTCACTCACATTCTGTTCACAATCGGATCCCAGAAGGCAGACTTAGCTTAGAAAAGTAACATACACCTGGAAATTATTTCATAAGGAGACAGTCCCTTTGTCCTCTCTCCACTGGAGCCAAGAGAGCAACTTTGGCTAAGCAGATGTTGCTTCTTTGATGCATGTAGTCAAAGAGGGAGAGATGGCTGCCCTGCCCTGTGCTTTTGTTGTTACCTGCACAGGTGAGGCCACGCCCACCTCTAGTCACATGCAGAGGAAGTCTGTCCCAGCCCAGAAGGAAACAGGAAGTTTACCTGCTGGCTGGACAAACATTCCTCCCCATGTGTAAACATGTTCACTCTAGGAATGTTGTACTTGACTGCTCTTGTGTTTCACATCCCACATTTATATCCCACTTCTTTCTCCAAGGAGCATGAGGTAGCATACATGGTTCTGAAGCTCTTTGTTTAATCCCCACATCTACGCTGTGAGGTAGGTTAGACAAAGAAAGAGAGAATGACTACACACAACGTGGTTCATGGCCGAGTGAGGGATTTGAACCCTGGTCTCTCCCAGGTCCTAGCCTGACACTCTAACCACTAGACCACCCTGTCTGCAGTCAGAGGCAGCAATCCTTCCGAAGGCCAGCTGCTGGAAACCACAGGGAGGGGAGAGTGGCTCTTGTGCTCGGATCCTGATTGCTGGTTTCCCATTAAGGACATCCGGTCAGCCACTGTCAGAACAGGCTGATGGTGCAGCCATAAAACCGCTGGCACATTTGTGAAGCTAAGCAGGGTCTGTTATGGTTTCAGCTTGGAGGAGGGACCGCGTGCTGAGATTCCAGGGGGTTGGACTAGATGACCCTGGGGTACCCTCTGACCTTCTCAATCTGCAGCAGAAGGGGGGCTTCCGGTCGGGAGTGACGGTGCCACGCGGCTCTCCCCGGGCGCCTGCCCCATTCATCTGAACGAGGCCAGTCCGCCAGGGAGGCATTTTTGATGGCTCATTACGGGCTAATGAAAGCAGTCTAGCAATAAGCCTAACAGCTCCTAAATGCCGCCGCGTGCCTGGCTTAGCGGGGAGATAATGTGCGGGAGCCAAGGCAAAGCGCCCCACGGGGGGACCTGCCTGCTTAAACCGGTTGACGCCTGCAGCGTGCAGATAGCATTCTTGGCTCGTGGCTTCTGCGCCCACCCCCTCCCCTTCTTTTAAAAACAAACCTAAACAATAATAATAAGAAGTTTGACTTGGAAGAAGTGTGCCCCGGGGGCATGTGCAGAGTGCAAATGCCACCTGTCTCTCTTCGCTGTGATTCCTGCATTGTTGGACTAGATGACTCTAGAGAACCCTACGCTACAACTCCATCATTGTACAATCTAGACTTCTTCCCCTGCGTTCCCTCAGAAACCAACGTCATTTTCGGAATGTGAGTCGGCTTGCCTTATAAGACTAGCAGGTGGCACGCTTCCGTTCCCCCCGCCACTGCTGCCTTGCAAAAGGTGGTCAGTGATGGCTTTCTTTTCACTGCTTTTGGGGGGGGGGGCTTTTTCATCCAAGGGCCGCATTTGCTTCTGAATGACCTTTTGGGGGCCACATGCCGGGGTTGGGGGGAACCAGGGCCAAAAATGGTCAGAACAACCGTTTGCTTTCCAAACCGTCAGCTGGTTCTTGCACGTCCCTCCTTTCTCTCTGTCCTCTATCCCGGCAAAAACACATGCAAAGAGGTGGTGGAGAGGGTCCTTGCGAGGGCAGTGGCCTGGGGAGGGTCCCCAAGAGCAGAGAGAGAGTCCTGGGGGGCTGCATCTGGGTCCTGGGCCTCAGGTTCTCGCCCCCAGCCAATTGCTGCAGTGGCACCCAGCTGTGGATTCCTCTTCTGCGGGGTGTTTAAGCTGCCCCTCTCTCTATCGGGGTCCCTGCTGTCATTTTTAATGACTTTCTCCTCCTTCGCTATTCATATTCCCTGGGAAGAAAGATGATTGAAGGGGCAGCATAAAAACCACCCGTACGACTTTCCCCAGCAAACTTTTGCTGATCGTTCCTGCTGCTTTTCAGAAAGAAATATTCTGCTGTCAGTTCTTTTTGTTCGGGCCCAGCTTTAAAAATCAGTGCGGTTTTTTAATTGCTGCTCTGCTGATCACAAAAAGATAATTAGATGGTTACTGGGTCCTGTCCCCCCCCCCATTTTTTGCCTTTTTGCAGCCTCTGTCTTTTTTAGAGGGGAAGAGGCAAAGTTATAAATTTGCTCAGTGTTTTTTTAAGAAAAAAATGTGTAGGGGTACTCTCATTTTACTAATCATATTGAAATACTGCCCGTCAAAGAGGCCAAACCTAGATTCACAAAAGTGTTTAGGGGTATGCGTCCCCCCAGAAAAAAAGCACTGAATTTGCTTATAGATAAAAGAAGAACAAGAGGCCCCTCTGGGCAGGGAGTTCCAATCAGGTGCAAGAAAAGATCCACACAGATCCCATTGCAGTAATCCAGTCTTGAAGTAACCAAGAACCCTCTTGGTGGTGTCTTCCCCCAGGCAACTTTGGAACTCCCTGCCTAGAGAACTCAGACTGGCTCCCTCCTTGCTAGCAGGTGAAATTGGCTTTATTCCAAGTGGTCTTTGGAAACGGGCCGTTTTTTAAGGAAGGGGCTTTTATAGTGCTGTGCTGTTTCTACTACTTAATTCGTTCTGGAGGTCTGTTCTTAACCTGAAACCATTCTTAACCTGAAGTACCCCTTTAGCTAATGGGGCCTCCCGCTGCTGCGTGATTTCTGTTCTCATCTTGAAGTAATTTCTTAACCCGAGGTACTATTTCTGGGTTAGCGGAGTCTGTAACCTGAAGTGTCTGTAACCCGAGGTACCACTGTATCTGTATTTCAATTGATTTGATTTTCATTTTGTTTTGATTTTATTACACACTTTAACTATTCTCCTTTATAGTTTTGTATCTTACCTGTTTGGGGGAAAGGCAGGATATAAATAAACAGGAACAATAACAATAATAATGGCCAGGCTTTCCCAGGTCAGCGATGGCTGTAGCTTTTGCACCAGTTGCAGCGGGTAACCTTCATCGGCGATCTTCCTCTCTCTCTCTCTCGCACCCAGGACTCTCCGCCGCGGAGCCCGACAGGCCGGGGGTCTCTGAGGCTGAAGGGGAGCCCACGGTGCCCCCCACCCCCGATGAGCCAGAGCGCGAGGCCCACTTTGTCACCACGGCACCCACCCTGAAGCTCCTCAACCATCACCCTCTCCTGGATGACTTTCTCCACGAGCCCCTCCTCAAGAAAGATTACCTGCGGCAGATTCCCTTCCTGGCTGCCGGCCTCGTGGGTCCGGGGCCTGTCCTTCCAGATGCTGACCTCGGCCCGGCCCCCACAAGCAACCTGGCTGACCAAGATGGCCGCCCTGCTCTCTCCCACGCCGCCACTGGGCCGTCCACCACGCCGCCCATGACCATGGCGTCCCCCACGACCCTGGTGGGTGGGAAGGCAGAAGGGAAGGACGTGGAGAGGACCCCCGAGATGGCCAAGCCGGCCTTCACCACAGACCTCCTGACCACAGCCATGGGGCGGCTGGTGCCGTGGGCCAAATCCGGCCCGCTCTCCGGCCGCACGCAGCCGCCGGTCACCCCTGTGCTGGGTTTCCAGACCGGTCTCGGTGCCTCGGGCCCAGCCACCACTGACGCGTTTTCTGGTGGCACCCCGGGCACGGCAGCTGCCCCCACCGCACGACCGGAAGTGACCACACCCAGGCGGGAGTCCAGCGAAGAGGAGGAGACGGCCACCACCACCATCAAGACCACCACCATCATCACGTCCATTCTGGGAGCAGGTGGGTTATGAAGGCGGGGTGAAACAGTGGAGGAGAGGAATCGAAGACGGCAAGGGTCACGGACTGGTTGGTCCCAGAGGAATGGTGGGAGTTGATAGCTGGGAAACCCCAAGGGAAGACCCTAAAAGTGGCCCTATTTTTCAGGGACGTCCTTGATTTAGAGATTAGGTCCAGTCGCGGACGACTCTGGGGTTGCGGCGCTCATCTCGCTTTACTGGCCGAGGGAGCCGGCGTACAGCTTCCGGGTCATGTGGCCAGCATGACTAAGCCGCTTCTGGCGAACCAGAGCAGCGCACGGAAACGCCGTTTACTTTCCCAACGGAGCGGTACCTACTTATCTACTTGCACTTTGATGTGCTTTCGAACTGCTAGGTTGGCAGGAGCAGGGACCGAGCAACGGGAGCTCACCCCGTCGCAGGGATTCGAACCACCGACCTTCTGATCGGCAAGTCCTAGGCTCTGTGGTTTAACCCACAGCACTACCCGCATCCCGGAGTCAGGCGTAGGCAGCAACTAATCAATAACTCACCCAAGGCCAGTGAATTCTTTATTCAAGGAAGCAAACCACAGCTCAGGCCTAGTGGTCTCAGCAACTCTTTCTGGGAGATCTCATCAAAATGAAGTAGTTGCAAGGCCCACAAGGACTCCTCTTTTCCAGGGTCTTCCCCACATGGTCTGCACACAAGCACCCTCTGCTCTGGCCATTTCATTTCTCTGCAATTTCTCAGAGACCAGGGAGGGAGCTGGTTGTAGCAGAAGACAGAGGATCCCTGGATTCTTCAGCAGCCGGCCTCCACTCTGCCTATTGACCCAACCTCCTCTCCAGCCTCTGATTCTGCACTGCTCTCTGCCCCAGCCTCTTCCTGCTCACCAAACCCTGTCACCTCTCCTGCTGCCGACATCTCCTCCTCCCAGTCTTCTCCCTCTGACCACTCATTGTCATCCCACCACCGCTCCCCTGGCTCTGAACCATCATCATCATCATCATTTATTATTTCTATCCCGCCCATCTGGCTGGGTTTCCCCAGCCACTCTGGGCGTCTTCCATCAAAAGATTAAAAATACATTAAAGCATCAGTCATTAAAAGCTTCCCTAAACCGGGCTGCCTTCAGATGTCTTCTAAAAGTCAGATAGTTGTTTATTTCCTTGCCATCTGAGGGGAGGGTGTTCCACAGGGCGGGCGCCACCACCGAGAAGGCCCTCTGCCTAGTTCCCTGTAACCTCGCTTTGAGGGAACCCCCAGAAGGCCTTTGGAGCTGAACGATGGGGATGGAGACGCTGCTTCAGGTATACTGGACCAAGGCCGTTTAAGAGATAAGTCCAGAATCAGAGGCAGAAGTTGAAGCAGGAGGAAGGCCAAGGGGCAGGGATGGGCCAGGCTTGTGAAGAGGCACGAGTGTGTCCCCCTCCTGCTGCGACAAACTCCTCTCCCCTTTGGTCTCCCAGAACCAGAAGAGGCATGAAAAGGGGCGGAGGAGGGTTTGGCTTCATGCAGGCCCCGTCTCTGATTTGAAGAAGAGTCGCTGTGCTCATTAGGCCTGGCACTCCTGAGCAGATCCTGTTTCTTCTAATAAAGAGTTAACTTCACTTGCTCCGTGTGATTTATTGCTGGCTCGCTCCTAACAATCAGGGTCACAACAGCCTTGTGAAGTAGTTGGGGCAGAAGAAAATGAGGGAGGAAGGGAGGGGCCAGCCAATGAGCTTCATAACCAAGCAGAGATTCGAACTCTGGTCTCCCAGGTCCAGATGTTGTCAGACACCCTCCCCAACTCCCAGGAAGCAGCGTGGCCAATGGGGAGAGGTGATGGGGCTGCAAATGTTCCCCCATCCTTGACCTGAAATATCCCCAGCAAATGCTTTGGCTCAGTTGGAGAGGCCAGGTTGCTCAGATCTACGGAGTAGCCAGGCGTTAGATCTGAGCTGTCGGGAGCTGAGCTCCCTAAATTTTAAAAGTTGCTTGGCTTTGACCCAGCCATCCCAGGTCTCCGGAAGAATGCCGTTTTAATTGTCAGGGAAACCGTTTAGGGAACAACAATGGAATTAATTATGGATTGGAGTGTAGGAAATAGCCGGAAGGCAGGGCTTGGGTTTTTCTGTTTTCTTTCTGTAATGAAAGGAGCAGCGAGAGATTGACGTTCAAAGGGGCCTGCCCTGCTTGGAGCTGGGCCAGGAAGGTTCCAGGGCCTATGGGGAAAATGCAAATGGGATTCTGCACACACACCCCAAAACACACACACACACACACACACACACACACACACACACAACTTATTACAGAAAAGTTATCCTGCACAACTCTGGTTGAAATGAGATTGGAAAACCGGGATCACAGGGCGCAGCTCAGTGGTTAGAGCATCTATTTTGCAGAAGATCTCCGTTCCCCTGTCTGACACCCTGGGGAACCTCTGCTGCCAGTCAGTTCAGACAACTGAGTCAGATGGAACAATGGTCTGATCTACCGGTAGTTTATGGCTTCCTGTTCTCCTCATGTGCTTGTTGTTGTTTAGTCGTTTAGTCGTGTCCGACTCTTCGTGACCCCATGGACCAGAGCACGCCAGGCACCTCTGTCCTCCACTACCTCCCGCAGTTTGGTCAGACTCATGTTTGTGGCTTCGAGAACACTATCCAACCATCTCATCCTCTGTCACCCCCTTCTCCTTGTGCCCTCCATCTTTCCCAGCATCAGTGTCTTCTCCAGGGAGTCTTCTCTTCTCATGAGGTGGCCAAAGTACTGGAGCCTCAGCTTCACGATCTGTCCTTCCAGTGAGAACTCAGGGCTGATTTCATTAAGAATGGATGCGTTTGATCTTCTTGCAGTCCATGGGACTCTCAAGAGTCTTCTCCAGCACCATAATTCAAAAGCATCAATTCTTCGGCGATCAGCCTTCTTTATGGTCCAGCTCTCACTTCCATACATCACTACTGGGAAAACCATGGCTTTAACTATACGGACCTTTGTTGGCAAGGTGACGTCTCTACTTCTCAAGATGCTGTCTAGGCCTGTCATTGCCCTTCTCCCAAGAAGCAGGCGTCTTTTAATTTCGTGGCTGCTGTCACCATCTGCAGTGATCATGGAGCCCAAGAAAGTAAAATCTCTCACTGCCTCCATTTCTTCCCCTTCTATTTGCCAGGAGGTGATGGGACCAGTGGCCATGATCTTCGTTTTTTTGATGTTGAGCCTCAGACCATATTTTGCGCTCTCCTCTTTCACCCTCATTAAAAGGTTCTTTAATTCCTCCTCACTTTCTGCCATCAAGGTTGTGTCATCTGCATATCTGAGGTTGTTGATATTTCTTCCGGCAATCTTAATTCCAGTTTGGGATTCATCCAGCCCAGCCTTTCGCATGATGTATTCTGCGTATAAGTTAAATAAGCAGGGAGACAAAATACAGCCTTGTCGTACGCCTTTCCCAATTTTGAACCAATCAGTTGTTCCATATCCAGTTCTAACTGTAGCTTCTTGTCCCACATAGAGATTTCTCAGGAGACAGATGAGGTGATCAGGCACTCCCATTTCTTTAAGAACTTGCCATAGTTTGCTGTGGTCGACACAGTCAAAGGCTTTTGCATAGTCGATGAAGCAGAAGTAGATGTCTTTCTGGAACTCTCTAGCTTTCTCCATAATCCAGCGCATGTTTGCAATTTGGTCTCTGGTTCCTCTGCCTCTTCTAAATCCAGCTTGCACTTCTGGGAGTTCTCGATCCACATACTGCTTGAGCCTTCCTTGTAGAATTTTAAGCATAACCTTGCTAGCGTGTGAAATGAGTGCAATTGTGCGGTAGTTGGAGCATTCTTTGGCACTGCCCTTCTTTGGGATTGGGATGTAGACTGATCTTCTCCAATCTTCTGGCCACTGCTGAGTTTTCCATATTTGCTGGCATATTGAGTGTAGCACCTTAACAGCATCATCTTTTAAAATTTTAAATAGTTCAGCTGGAATACCATCACTTCCACTGGCCTTGTTATTTGCAGTGCTTTCTAAGGCCCATTTGACTTCACTTTCCAGGATGTCTGGCTCAAGGTCAGCAACCACACTACCTGGGGTGTACGAGACATCCATATCTTTCTGGTATAATTCCTCTGTGTATTCTTGCCACCTCTTCTTGATGTCTTCTGCTTCTGTTAGGTCCTTACCACTTTTGTCCTTTATTATGGTAATCTTTGTACGAAATGTTCCTTTCATATCTCTAATTTTCTTGAACAGATCTCTGGTTCTTCCTATTCTGTTGTTTTCCTCTATTTGTTTGCATTGCTCGTTTAAGAAGGCCTTCTTGTCTCTCCTTGCTATTCTTTGGAAATCTGCATTCAATTTCCTGTATCTTTCACTATCTCCCTCGCATTTTGCTTGCCTTCTCTCCTCCGCTATTTGTAAGGCCTCGTTGGACAGCCACTTTGCTTTCTTGCATTTCCTTTTCATTGGGATGGTTTTTGTTGCTGCCTCCTGTACAATGTTACGAGCCTCCATCCATAGTTCTTCAGGCACTCTGTCCACCAAATCTAAATCCTTAAACCTGTTCGTCACTTCCACTGTGTATTCATAAGGGATTTGACTTAGATTGTATCTTACCGGCCCAGTGGTTTTTCCTACTTTCTTCAGTTTAAGCTTGAATTTTGCTATAAGAAGCTGATGATCTGAGCCACAGTCAGCTCCAGGTCTTGTTTTTGCTGACTGTATAGAGCTTCTCCATCTTTGGCTGCAGAGAATATAATCAATCTGATTTCGATACTGCCCATCTGGTGATGTCCATGTGTAGAGTCGTCTCTTGTGTTGTTGGAAAAGCGTGTTTGTGATGACCAGCTTGTTCTCTTGACAGAACTCTATTAGCCTTTGCCCTGCTTCGTTTTGATCTCCAAGGCCAAACTTGCCAGTTGTTCCTTTTATCTCTTGATTCCCTACTTTAGCATTCCAATCCCCTATAATGAGAAGAACATCCTTCTTTGGTGTCACTTCTATAAGGTCTTGTAAGTCTTCATAGAATTGGTCTATTTCAGTTTCTTCAGCACCAGTGGTTGGTGCATAAACTTGGATTACTGTGATGTTAAAAGGTCTGCCTTGGATTCGTATCGAGATCATTCTATCATTTTTGAGATTGCATCCCAGTACAGCTTTCGCCACTCTTTTGTTGACTATGAGGGCCACTCCATTTCTTTTACGGGTTTCTTGCCCACAGTAGTAGATGTGATGGTCATCCGAACTGAATTCGCCCATTCCCGTCCATTTTAGTTCACTGATGCCCAGGATGTCAATATTTATTCTTGCCATCTCATTTTTGACCACCTCCAACTTACCCAGGTTCATGGTTCTTACATTCCAGGTTCCTATGCAATATTTTTCTTTACAGCATTGGACTTTCCTTTCGCTTCCATGCATATCCGCAACTGAGCGTCCTTTCGGCTTTGGCCCAGCCGCTTCATCAGCTCTGGATCTACTTGTACTTGCCCTCCGCTCTTCCCCAGTAGCATGTTGGACGCCTTCCGACCTGAGGGGCTCATCTTCCAGCGTCATAACTTTTATATGCCTGTTGTCTTTGTCCATGGAGTTTTCTTGGCAAGGATACTGGAGTGGCTTGCCGGTTCCTCCTCCAGGTGGATCACGTTTGGTCAAAACTCTCCACTATGACCTGTTCATCTTGTGTGCCCTGCTCGGCGTAGTTCATAGCTTCTCTGAGTTCTTCAAGCCCCTTCGCCACGGCAAGGCAGTGATCCATGAAGGGGCTCCTCATGTGCAGCCCTTAGTAATTCAGAAGCCTGAGGACTGGAATCTTGTTTTTACCTTTAGATGGAGGAGCCTGAACTGATTGGTAGAGCGGCCGCTTCACGTGCAGAAGGTCCCAGCTTCAGTCTCCACTGAAATCTCCACGCAGGGCTGGGGTAAGACCCCTCTGCCTTGAAACGCTGGAGATAGCTGCTGCCGGTCAGTGTGGACAATACTGATCTCAGTGGGCCAGTGGCCTGACTTAAGGCAGATTATGCAACCCCCTAGAAGCATATCCAGTTAAAATGATCAGGTGATGGGAAAGAGACCCTCCTCTCTCCCTGAGACCCTGGAGAGCTGCTGCCAATCGGTGTGGGCAATGCTGAGCTCGATAACTCAGCGGACAGACTCAGTATAAAGCAGGTGCCTGTTTATTTGGAGGAGGGGGGCACCATTTTGCCCCCGTCTCAGATGATCAAGAGGATGGAGCAACTGCCGTATGGAAAAAAGCTTGCGACATGGGCCAACGATAAAACCAAATGCTGGAAGATTGAGTCCTTCATGTAGCAAAGAGTTAGACTGCGGAACTCCCTGCCACAGGAGGCAGTGTTGGTCGCCAACCTAGATAGCTTCAAAAGAGGATGAGACGAGTTTCTGGAGGAGGAGAGGTCTGTGAAGGCTACTAGCCATGATGCTTCTGAATACCCATTGCTAGAAACCACAGGAGGGGAGAGATTCTCTCACACTCAGGTCCTGCCTGAGGGCAACTGGTTGGCACTGGCCGGATCCAGCAAGCACTTCTGAAGGTCTTCTGCCCCCATCTAGGGCAGGAGAAGGCTTTTGAGGCTGGCTGTGATGGGGAGATGAGAGCTTAGAAGTGCTCTCTCCTTTGTCTAATATTTTGCCCTCTTTGTGCATAGGTCCTTGCAGCTGGAACCTCACTGGCCCCAAAGGCTCGCTGGCCTCTCCCCTCCCCTCTGGCATCCCGTATGAAGGGGGGGCCCTCGACTGCACCTACACCATCTCTGTGTACCCTGGTTACGGCGTCGAGATCCGGGTGAGTCATTGAACCCAGCCTGGTAGGTGACATGGCCTGGCAGGATGCAGCCAGGGAACCCCCAGGGGGAGAAGGCTCAGGGCCAGGGGAGGGGTGGTGGGAGGAAGATGAGTGATCAGAAGGAGAAGAGGGAGCGGACTGGGAAGAGGAGGTGTGGGAAGCTGAAGAGGCAACAGGGTTTGGTGAGCAGGAAGAACAGGGGCAGAAAGCAGTGCAGAATCAGAGGCAGAAGCGGAGGCTGGAGGGGAGGGAAGCCAAGAGGCAGAGGGGAGGCTGGGTGCTGGAGAAAGTAGGGGGTCTCCCCCTCCTACAGTGACAAGCTCCCCTTTTCGCTGGTCTCCCAGGACCAGTAGAGGTGTGAAGAGGGAGGAACAGAGAGTGGCATGTAGGCATAGTCTCAGACTATGGGAAGGACCCAGGGGAACAAAAGACTTCGTTAACTGTGGGAAGATGGGGATCTTCAGCCCCCCAAACTGCCTCCTCCGGGCGAGATTTGCTGGGATGAGTTGTCACTCCTGTTTCTTTGAATGAAGAGTTAACTTCAGTGATGCCGTGTGAATTACACCCGTTCCTGGCTGAAACTTCGGTCTGCAAAGACCCGTTTCAGAGAAACTGGTCCTCAAGGCCCAGGACAAAATTCTGGATGGATTTGGAGGGTGTGTTTGAATGCTTTCAGATTCTCCAGCAAGGATGGGGGACATTTTGTAGCCTGAGGGCTGCGTTCCTTGAGCCCCAGATTTTTGTCCTTTATCATCCGTAAGAGAGCCTCGGCCCCTTTTCTGGGGTGGGGGCAGGTAAGACGAAGGAGGCAGGCAGACAGAGGAGCCCCTCTTCTCGCCTGCAGGGTTAAGCGAGGGAAGGGACGATGACACGGGACCCCGGCTGCATTCTAATGCCACGTTACAAATACAGACATCTTGTCTCAGGGATGCAGTCAGCCGTGCCAGCCCCAAAAGGCAACAGCAGCAAATGTCAAATCGATAGACGTGGCATTTGGCCGACATTTCGACAATACCTGCTTTCTCCCTCCGTGCCGCGTCCCCCGGGGCTTCATTAGGCCCAGGCGGAAGGAGGCTTGGCGGGCGGACGTGCCAGCGGAGGGCCCTGCGGCCGTGATACCGCCTCCGGCCCGGACTGGGGGGCTCTCCCCAGTGTAGCATTAGCTGGTGGGGAGGGCGGGGGTGGGTGTTGCGAGCATCTTCAGCAAGGTGTAAAAAAAAACTCCTGAAATTCCCGGAGGGGGGGAGAGAGATTTCTGTGAAATTGGGACTTTTTCTTCTTTTTCTTCCCTGGCAGCTAAATTAACAACTCCCTGAAATGCTGCCCTTACACCCCCTTGATCCATTCTGGGGAACGGAACTTCCCCAATGTAGGCATTATATTCTTGCAGTGTAGGCAGCGAAATCCGCACCCAGGACCTGGGCCTGGCGAGAGAGGGACCCATGTGGTGGGTTGGGGTTTTTTAAGAGCAAAAGCAGTGATATCCAGGGACAGGCGAATTGGTCAATTTCAGTTTCTTGGGTTCTCCGCCCCCCCATAGATAGATAGATAGATAGATAGATAGATAGATAGATAGATAGATATATTCAGTTCTCCACATCTTCCCATCAGTTTGCAAACTTTTTTTTTGAAATTAATCGTCATTTGGTGTTAATTTCTCCTGGGAGACCAGGACTCAGACCCTCCCACTCAGAAATGAAGCTTCCTGGGTGTGACCTTTGGGCCCATTGCTGCCTCTCAGCCTAACCTACCTCACAGGGTTGTTGTGCAGATTCATTGAGGAGAGTGAAGAAGAAGAAGAAGAAGAAGAAGAAGAAGAAGAAGAAGAAGAAGAAGTTGTTATCCAGCCCTCTAATCACCTCACTTCTTCCCCTAAAAAAAAAATCCCTCCTCCAAATTCCCCTTTTCCTCAATCTGCCTCACAGATCCTGCGTCTGGCTGGGGTGGTCTAGAGGACCTCTAGGTTCCTTCTGATTCTACATTCCTTTCCTTTGTGTGTGGTGAGCAGCGACCGCCTGCTCCACATCCAGGCTGTGCTCACCGGGGCTTTTCTCCTTGTGTTCCTGTCTCTCTCCTCCCATAAATCACTTGGCATCCTGCTAAACCTCACGGAGAGGGAAATCCCCATCGCACCAGCGCTCGCAATCTGGTTCCCCTTCTCCGTCTCGGCACACTTGCTCTTCTGCCGATCCATCTTGGGCACCTTTGGTGTAATTAGTGCAAGGAGGCTCCTGACTTTGGCCGTTTATCACCGAGCAGCTCCGTTTAATTACCGTAATTAATATACAATCACCACTTTAATGAGAGACGGCAACAGTGACTCGTTTATCAAGATAAGTTATGCAGCCGTCGCCACCGGAGGACGTGGCAGCAACCGGGAACAATATGCTTTGCGTGGAAAAGGCCTGGGGTTCAACTCTGGCAGCATCTCCAGGCGGGGCTCGGAAATATTCCCCGTCTGAAATCCTGGGGAGCTGCTGCCAGTCAGTGTAGGGAATATTGAGTTAGATAGACCATGGGGCTCAGTCAGTAGAAGGCAGCTTCCTATATTCCTGTTTAAAACATTTCTTTTTTAAAAAAAATTCATGAGGACTAGGCTCTTTCTTTTCACGTGAAGGGCTGCAGCTCAGGGTTTTGCATGCAGAAGGTCCCAGGATCAATCTCTCATGCCATATCCAGGTTGGGTGGGAAGGATTCAGGACACAAAAATAGAAAGGACTTATTCGGGCAGCCTGTAGTTAAACTGTGGAACTCATGTCCACAAGAAGGAGCACAACAGAAACTCTCCCCACTTGCGATTCCCAGCAACTGCCATTCAGAGGCATTTACTGCTCAGTGGATATGCAAGTTCCCAGTTCTGGCTCTGTTCACCAGTTTTTTGTACAGTGGAACCTCGGTTTCCGAACGTAATCTGTTCCGGAAGTCCATTCGACTTCCGAAACATTTGAAAACCAAGGATCAGAGGGCTGTCAACAAGTTCAATGCGGAAAATTGAGAAATGTGCCGTACGATTTCCGAGGCATGTTTGAAAATGGAAGCATTCACTTCCGGGTTTTCAGCATTCGGCTTCCAAAATGTTCTGCAGCTGAGAGACATGTGAAAACCAAGGTTTGACTGTACCACTGGTGGGACTCCTGTAGACCAGAACCCACCCCGTTCTGGCAGAAAGAGCCGATCGACAGCTGAACGGCCTGGTGGACTCTCCTTCCTTGGAGGTTTCCAAGCAGAGGTTGTCTGGTTTCCCTCGCTGCAATTCCTGGGGGTTGGACTAGACGACCCTGTTAGAATTCCTGCTCCGTGATTGCAGTCATGGGATTGTTGTCTTTCACATGACTGTATATGTTTTGACTCCACAGAGTGGGAAGTGACGGAGACAGGATGTTTGTGTTACTGTGTTCCGTGAAGTGGGACTATTGTCCTTTGCTCTTTGCTGTCTGACGCTAGAGAGAGAGGGAGCTATGTCGCAGTGCTCCGTGTGTGTTTATATGTAAATAAAGTAGATTAGCCAAAATGCTGAGTTGCTGAGGTCTGTTATGCAAGTTGCGCAAACTCTGCGGGTCCCTAAGTGTGCCGGTGTCGGTTGGCATCGGTCGCTGTGATGTTCGGGCAGTGGGAAGCTTTTGCAGCTCCCGAACGATCGACCAGGAGGGAGAGAACATGCCAGTCGGGCATGTGTCTCTACCAGAGTCCTACTCGAGTGTAAGCCGAGCTCCTGATAGACTCAGAGGACCCCTTCCATGGGACCCCATCCATAAATAGCAACACCCTAGTGGTCCCAGGCCCTAAGGAAGTCAGATTAGCCTCAACCAGAGCCAGGGCCTTTTCAACACTGGCTCCGGCCTGGTGGAACGCTCTGTCTCATGAGACCAGGGCCCTGTGGGATCTGATTTCTTTCCGCAGGGCCTGTAAGACAGAGTTGTTCCGCCTGGCCTTTGGCTTGGAGCCAATTTGATTTCCTCCCCCTCTTTCTTTTCCCCTTTCTCCTCCTATGAAGAGGCTGCATCTTAATGTTTTAATGTTGTATTTTAATCTTGTTTTTAAGTTGTATTTTAATCAATTTGTTTTAATTATTGGTTGTTAACTGCCCTGAGCCCGGTCTTGGCTGGGGAGGGCTGGCTATAAATAAAATTTATTATTATTATTATTATTATTAGCCTGTGGTAGACCATCCCCATCTCATCTCCCAGTGAACGCAGCTGGGTTTGCATCCTCAGAGTCCCTCTTCCTTCCTTCCTTCCCTCTCTGCAGGTCCAGAACATCAGCCTTGCGGAGGGAGAGACGGTCACCGTGGAGACGCTGGGGGGCGTAGAGCCCGTCGCCCTAGCCAACGAATCCTTCCTCATGCGTGGGCAGGTGATCCGCGGCCCGACCAATCAGGTCGTGGTGCGCTTCCAGAGCCCATCTCCTGCCAACCCAGGGACCTTTCATTTCCGGTTCGAAGGTGAGAGTGCAGGTCCTTCACCTACCACTAGGGGGGACATGCAGCTGCTTTATTCTAAACCAGTGCTTCCCAGACTTTTTTTGTTCATAGGTGCATTGCCACGCCCACTTTCCCCTCTGGCCCCGCCCACCCCTGGCATGTGCCCCTGCCCTCGCCGGAAGGTTTCCCCAGAAATGAAGGCAGGGGGAACTTTCCACGGCCTTGTGTGGTCCAAGTGTTGGACGAGGACCTGGGAGGGAGGGTTCAAGTCCCGACTCGGCCATGAAGCGACGTCAGGCCAGTCACTAACCTACTCCCTGGTCCTGAATGGGGTAACTGTGCCCCTGAAGGACCAGGTGCACAGCCTGGGAGTCATTCTGGACTCACAGCTGTCCATGGAGGCGCAGGTCAAGTCCGTGTCCAGGGCGGCTGTCTACCAGCTCCACCTGGTACGCAGGCTGAGATCCTCCCTGCCCGCAGACTGTCTCGCCAGAGGGGTGCATGCTCTGGTTATCTCCCGCTTGGACTACTGCAATGCACTCTATGTGGGACTGCATTTGAAGGTGACCCGGAAACTACAACTAATCCAGAATGCGGCAGCTAGACTGGTGACTGGGAGCGGCCGGCGAGACCACATAACACCGGTCTTGAAAGACCTACACTGGCTCCCAGTACATTTCTGAGCACAATTCAAAGTGTTGTTGCTGACCTTTAAAGCCCTAAACGGCCTTGGCTCAGTAGACCTGAAGGAGCATCTCCACCCCCATCGTTCAGCCAAGACACTGAGATCCAGCGCCGAGGGCCTTCTGGCAGTTCCCTCACTGTGAGATGTGAGGTTACAGGGAACCAGGCAGAGGGCCTTCTTGGTGGTGGCACCCTCCCTGTGGAACGCCCTCCCACCAGATGTCAAAGAGAAAAATAACTACCAAACTTTTAGAAGACATCTGAAGGCAGCCCTGTTTAGGAAAGCTTTTAATGTTTAATAGGTTATTATATTTTAGTGTTTTATTGGAAGCCGCCCAGAGTGGTTGGGGAAACCCAGCCAGATGGGCAGGGTATAAATAAATTATTATTATTATTATTATTATTATTATTATTCCCCCCCCCGAGCAGCAAATGCTGGGAACGAGAAGCAGGAAAGGGTGTTGTTTTATGTGCGGCCCCAAAACATACCTGTCAGGATTCTTGGAGCGATCTTTCTTGCTGCGCCCGCCCCCCCTTGTTCGCAGACGCAGGCGAAGAAATTCACGGAGCCTTCTGTTCCCACCCGATGCCCGTCTGCCTGTGGATCTGCAGGCTGTTCCACCAGCCCGCCCACGCCACCAGCCCGGGTGCCGTGGCAGCACCAGGATTCCCTTCCCACCCCCCTCGCAGCTGCAGCGCAATTAGCTAATTGGGAGCACGCTAATCGCTGTCGGAGCTAATCGCCGAAGCTGGCAGGTTAGAGCGGGCACCCACCAAAGACTCGCTTAATGGGGAGATAATTGGTCCCAACAATTAACGTAATTTGCGCGGAGCACCGGGGAAGGGAGGGGCTGGCATTGATATATATATATACACACCTGTCTCCCAGCCCCACAGGGCGCCCCGCCAATGTTGACACACCCTGTTGCAACAGCTGAAGCCCCCAACACACACACACAACCCCCTTTCTCGCAACTGGCACCAGAAGCGGATTTCGGGGAGCATGACCGGTTCAGCCGCAATAGGTGCAGAGCCTAGGCGTGATGTCACTGTGATGTCAGACAGAAGGTGATTGGTGGCCGAGAGCCAAATTTTGATGTCCCGCAAAATTTGAAATTTGAGACCCCACAGTCTGCCCCTGCTGGCATCGATCCCTGCCTGTGCCCTTTCTTCCGGCACATGTGGCCAGTGGAATCTGTTAGGAGTATTTGCACCTTCTAATAACCTTGATCCAGCTCTCTTTATGATCCAGCTCTCACTTCCATACATCACTAGCTGGACCATAAAGAAGGCTGGTCGCCGAAGAATGGATGCTTTTGAATTCTGGTGCTGGAGGAGACTCTTGAGAGTCCCATGGACTGCAAGAAGATCAAACCGATCCATTCTGAAGGAAATCAGCCCTGAGGGCTCACTGGAAGGACAGATCCTGAAGCTGAGGCTCCAAGACTTTGGCCACCGCATGAGAAGAGAAGACTCCCTGGAAAAGACCCTGATGTTGGGAAAGACGGAGGGCCCAAGGAGAAGAGGACGACGGAGATGGTTGGACAGTGTTCTCGAAGCTCCCAGCATGAGTTTGACCAAACTGCGGGAGGCAGTGGAAGACAGGAGTGCCTGGCGTGCTCTGGTCCAGGGGGTCACGAAGAGGCGGACACGACTAAACGACTAAACAACAACAACAAATAACCTTGGGCCCGTCCCCTTCTCTCTGCCAACGCTACCTCACAAGGTTGTTGTGAAGATTAAAAAAAAAAAGATGAGAACAGCATGCTCCTTGCATGAAAGATGGGATATCGCTGCAATAAATAAGAGAAATAAATAATAACAACCAACACGCAACATAGAACCCATTTGTCATATTCAGAGACAAAATCGATCCCAGATAGGGCTGTGTTCATGTGTTTATTTCCTTAGTGCTGTTACACATAGCTTTGCATTTAAAATCTCTATTAAATCACTTTGAATTTAGAAATAAATATTTAAAGCCTTAAAAAAAAGATGTATAAATATAATATGATGTTCCTTTAACAACCCCTCCCCCTCCCAATACACATAGATTTATATTTAAATCTGTGGCAGCAAATCACTTAAAGTAGTTAAATATTTAAAGCCTTTACCCCCAAAAAATCTGTAAAAAATATACCGGTAATAGAATTCTGTTCCTTTAATCCTGTGCGCCGATCTGCAGCAAATCGCTTTTAAGTAGATAAAGAAATAAACATCTAAAAATGCTTTTTTAAATAGCTGTGTGAATGGAATGGGTCACATGCAATTCCACCCTTACTCAGAGTAGACCCATTGAAGTGAATTTGGTAGTTTGGATCTGCGAATCTCAATGGACCTGTTCTGAGGAGAACTTAGTTGAGAGACCACCCAGTGTGTGTGTGTGTGTGTGTGTGTGTGTGTGTGTGTGTGTATTGTTTATTCTCTGGGCATAAAAAAAGGTGTCAGACTAATTCCAGATTAAGCTTTTGCTTCATTCGACTAGCAGAGAAAAACTGTGTCTTTTTACAATTGATCCATTTTCCCCTGACTTCTACCTCTTAATTTCACTTTAAGGATTTCCCCCGCACACACAACATAATTTCATATTATGTTTTGAGACGGTCTAGTATTTTGAGAGTTATTGCCATGATGTATTGATTTTGCATTTGTTCACCCCAATCATAGAATCATAGAGTTGGGGGGACCCCCAAAGATCATCCATACCAACCCCCTGCAATGCAGCAATTGCAACTAAAGGATACCTGGCAGGTAGCTGTCCTACCTCTGCTTAAAAACCTCCAAGGAAGGAGAGCCCCCCCACCTCCCGAGGTGGTATGTGTGAGAACCATTTTAGGCACACAGTATTTGTATGAATGTTCGAATCCCCGCGGCGGGGTGAGCTCCCGTCTTTCGGTCCCAGCTCCTGCCAACCTAGCAGTTCGAAAGCACCTCTAAGTGCAAGTAGATAAATAGGGACCGCTTTCTAGCGGGAAGGTAAACTGCGTTTCCGTGTGCTGTGCTGGTGCTGGCTCGCCAGAGCAGCTTCGTCACGCTGGCCATGTGACCCGGGAGTGTCCTCGGACAGCGCTGGCCCCCGGCCTCTTAAGCGAGATGGGCGCGCAACGCCAGAGTCGGTCACGACTGGTCCGAAAGGGCAGGGGTACCTTTACCTTTACTTTATTTATGTGAATAGTGTGTCATAGTGGTTAGAACTGGGGACCTGGAGGAGGCCAGGGTTCGAATCCCCACTCAGCCAGGGGGGGCAGCCGCTGAACTCTCAGCTGAACCTTATTATTATTATTATTATTAATAATAATAATAACAAATGCAAGTTGAGTTAATAAATAAACAACACCACACCTTGAACTCAGCAAGGAACAACAATTTGGATGCGCTACAAACATGCAACACCAGATGGCGCCAGAGAGCAGGAAATATTTAAACGCCATTTTTCATAGGGTTTCCCCCCGTTCGTTATAATCTAATTTCTGACTAGTTTATAGCGTGTTTCCCCCCCTGCGTGTAGAACCATCCCTTGTCAAATCTGATTCTCTCTCAGTGGGGAATTTGTAGGAAATTCACCCTAATCTGCTCTCTGCTCTCTGCCATTCATTTAAATCACAGCCCCAGAATCCGGGGAACTGTAGTTTGCCTTCTCACAATGCTACGTTTCCTAGCTCCCTTAGCAAACTATAGTTCCCAGGATCCTTGGGGAATGTGTACGTGTGTTAAATGGGTTTTAAATGTACACAGCCCAACTCTCCCCACCTCTTTTTCCTTTCCCAGCCTACCTGCTCAGCTGTGCGTTCCCCATGCGCCCCCCCTACGGGGAGGTCTCCGTCACCAGCGTGCACCCGGGCGGCCACGCCTGCTTCTCCTGTGCCACCGGCTACCAGCTGCAGGGCCAGCACTGCCTCACCTGCCTCAACGCCACCCACCCCTTCTGGAGCGCCCGGGAGCCCACCTGCGTCGGTGAGCAAAGCCAGAGGGTACAGGAGGGGGGGAGCTGTTTGTGGGTTTGGGAACTGGCAGGGCATTTCAGCTCAGCAAGCTTCTCCGGTCGACCTCTCCCTACCGTTGGGTAAATGGAGGCAGCCGCCGCAGGCGACTCAGAATCCTCTAGCTCAGGGCTGCCTCTGCTGGTTAATTTTAATATTGCAATATATACACACACACACACACACACACACACACACACACACACACCTATTAGTTTTTAAGATATTAATTATCATTCATACAACAAAACGTCTCATCTTATACAATAATTTTTGGACTTCCGTCAACACCTCTGATGATTTTCCGTCTTTATCACTTATTATGCATTTCTTAATTTCCTATGACCTTTAGTTATCTTTAACTAATAATTCTCCTCATTATCTTTTTTGCAACATTTCAAATAATTCACCTTACAAAACTTCTTGCAAACCTACTAACATAATCTGTTCCTCACAATTGCTTTTCAAATAGTCCATAAATTTACTCCAGTCTTCTGAGAATCTCTGGTCCCTCGGGTTTCGAATCCTTCCTGTTAGTTTATCCAATTCTGCATAGTCCATCATTTTCACCCTCCATTCTTCTTTCGTCGGTAATTCTTCTTGCTTCCAGTTTTGTGCCAATAATATTATTGCTGCTGCCACTGTGTACAAAAATAACTTACAATCCTTTCTGTTTATATCATCAACCTACAATGCCAAGTAAAAATGCGTCTGTTTCTTAATAATGTATATTTCAACATCTTCTTCATCTCATTATATATCATTTCCCAGAAGTTTTTCACTTTTTCATATTCCCACCACATGTGATAAAATGTTCCTTCTTTTTCTTTACATTCCCAACATTTCTTACTAACTTTGTACGTTTTAGCTAATTTCACAGGCGTAATGTACCATCTACACATCATTTTCATCACATTTTCTTTTAAGGTTAATATTGCCATTTTACATACCTGGGGCCTGCCCTGCAACCCTGCAGTGTAGGACGGATAAGGAATGTTGATGGCGGTGAAGAAATAAATTGATATTGTTGGAGAGGGCGGGGAGGGAAGCCCTTCCTGTAGCCCCACTGACGCGTCCCTTCTCTCCGCAGCGTCTTGCGGCGGGTTGATCCGGAATGCCACGACCGGGCGCATCGTCTCGCCGGGCTACCCTGCCAACTACAGCAACAACCTGACCTGCCATTGGCTGCTGGAGGCTCCGCAGGGACAGCGGCTGCACCTCCATTTTGAGAAGGTCTCCTTGGCCGAGGATGACGACAGGTTGGCAAGAGAGACACCTCGAATTTTGGGGGCGACGGAGTCATGGGGCAATTGTTCCCTGGACGTCCGGGCTGATCTCATGCTGAATCCCTGTTCCTGCCCCTGGGTGGGGTTATAGAATCATAAATTGTATGGTAGGAAGAGGCCCCCAAGGTCCCCAACGTGGGTCACACACACACCCCCCACAGGGGGGCAATTTGATTTTTAAGGAGAGTGATTCAAGAATGAGTTATTAACAGTGAATGGCTTTTTTAGGCTTCCTCCACGTGAATAGGAGTTCACTTTTCGAATAATAAGAATTATACGTCAGCGGGGGCATCAATCTACTCAGACACTGAGGTCCAGCTCTGAGGGTCTTCTGGGGGTTCCCTCAATGCGAGAAGCAACAAGTTACAGGAACCGAGGCAGAGGGCCTTCTTGGTGGTGGCACCTGCCCTGTGGAACGCCCTCCTGTCAGATGTTAAAGAGAAAAACAACTACCAGACTTTTAGAAGACATCTGAAGGCAGCCCTTCAGGGAAGCTTTTAATGTTTGATGTATTACGGTATTTTAATATTTTGTTGGAAGCTGCCCAGAGTGGCTGGGGAAGCCCAGCCAGATGGGTGGGGTATAAATAATAAATTATTATTATATTATTATCATTTTAGAGATGCTTAGGTGGGGCATGGCCCAAAAATAAGGTTGGGGACCACTGATCTAGCCCAACCCCCTGCGAATTCAGGAACCACATCTAAAGAATCGCTGGCAGGGGGGCATCTGATCTCTGTTTAAAAACCTCAGGTGAAAAATAGAATTGCAGAGTGGGCAGGGAGGCCATGAAGAAGTGGATTTAGGGCAGCGTGACGGCCGCAGTTGAGCAGAAGGGAAGGCGGGGGACACACTGAATTTTGGCCTAACACAGGGCGCCACTGAATTATGAAAGTCCAAAGTCCTCTCCTGCCCCAAGGGTCATCCAATTAAACTTTGCAATTCTGACCTTTCTCTTTTTTTAAGTGTGCTGGGATTAAGCCACTTCCTTTCCCCCCTCCCAGGCTAATAATCCGGAACGGAAACGACATTGAGGCTCCGCCCGTGTACGACTCGTACGAAGTGGAATACCTGCCCATCGAGGGTCTGGTCAGCACCGCGAGGGGCTTCTTCATCGAGCTGACCACCGACAGCAGTGGGGTGGCCGCCGGCATGGCCCTGCGCTACGAGGGTGAGTTGGCAGAGGGCACACGGGGCAAGGCGCTGGGCTTGTTCCATTAGGACAGCTACTCCCAAACTTTTAGGGGGCCCCTGGGTTCCATAAACTCCCCCCCCAGTGCCCCCACACTATAAAAAAATGCATTATTCAGAATAGTGGTTTGCAGGACCCACTAAGGAAGATAATAGAGGAGTAAATGCAAAACAGTAGCAATTAATTGCACCATTATTTCAAATCCAATTAAAGCTATTTAGTTTAATTCATTCAACAAAGCAGATAACTTGAGCCTGTGATGTCAGGCGGTGGTCCTTTGGACCTCCAGCGCCCCCTGCTGTCCCTTGCAAGTGGCCCTGTAAGGGAATCGCACTGCCCTCCAGGGGGCGCTACCACCCAATTTGGGAACCAGCGCTTTCGGCTGCCATACTTTTTGGGGGTGAGTGCCATGGGCACTGACATTTCCAGCCAGTCCCCTTCCCCCCCCCCACAAGAGGCAGAAAGAAAGAGGGGGCACCCAACCCCTTCGCTTTCCCAAAGTATTTGGGTAAAAGTCAGCCGTGTTAGAATTAATCGTAGCCTAGAAATGGGCATAGGGCTGAAAGGGGAAGTGGCCAGAAGAGCCGCTCTATCCCACTTCCTCCTTCAGCTCTATATGCTTTTCTTTCTTTTTTAAATATTTTTAATTAGTTTTTCAACATATCATTTTCAACAATATTTAAACATACTTTTACATCTTATACAATTTTTTTGACTTCCATCAACCACATCTGAAAATTTTCCAATCTATTTACTTAATTTACATTTCTTATTTTCACTATTACATTTAAATCTCAGAACTAATATCTCCTTTCTTTCTCTTCTTCGCAATATTTCATATATTTCTCCTTACAAAACATCTTGTAGTCCTACTAGTGTAATTTGTTGATTACAGTTGCTCTTCAAATAATTCGTATATTTCTTCCAATCTTCCGTAAATCTCTGGTCCCGCTGGTTTCGAATCCTTCCTGTCATTTTATCCAATGCTGCATAGTCCATTAATTTTGTCTGTCATTCTTCTTTTGTTGGTATTTCTTCTGGCTTCCATTTCTGAGCCAACAATACTCTTGCCAGCTCTATATCCTTTTCAGGGGAGGGGAAAGGCAACCCCTCTCAGCGCCTCGTGGCCAAGGGGGCAGCGAGAGGGAGGGGAGGCTTGGAGGATTTGTGGGTCCCTGCGGAAGACCTCGGGGTGCCCATTTAGCTGCTGTAGGAATAACGAGGATGACGGGAGGTTGAATGCAGGTGAGCTGTGGTGTCAGGGAACTGCCATCGGCTCAGGAGGGAGAGAGCAAAAGCCGAATGGATTATAGAGAGCCTCCAGGGATCGGGAGAAGCAGCTCCTCTTCAACGGAGGAGAGTAAAAACGCCTCCAGTGGACAGGAGCTGCAGGAGTCGGAAGTGGCGAGGCGGTCCCAGGACTACTTGCCGGGGAAAAGCGGGGAGGAGAGGGGTCCTCCGCTACCCACGCCCTCCTTGAGCAGAAAGTATCCGCGCAGAGAGGGGAGGCGCAGACTGGGCGTCAAGAAGCTGCTTTGCTGGGGAAAGTTTAGGAACCGCCCACTCACGGATTCTGCCAGCGATTGAGCCAGCCACGGAAGAGTGGGGCTCCGGACAGATAAGGTTTATTTTGGCAGCAAAACAAGGCTTCACAGCCAAGCAGGGAGATATTTGCCCGCTTGCTCTCGAGCAACCCCTTGGAAACATTACATGTGGCATGCTCCAAGACAAGCTGTCAACTAGCTCTGCAGAGGCTCCTTTTATTAGCAGAAGTCAACAATTGGAAACAGTAGTGAAACCACCCTGAACAGGACGTATTTCCATCTAAGCACATTTCCAGTGTTAGCAAATACACGTGTCAGCAGGTGTTTCCCTAAAATGTTTTCCCCAGTACTTGATTACGTCTGCGTCCCCGGTCATGCTCCAGCCAAGCGTTATGTCTAGTAACCAAATCTGTGAGAGGACAAACAGTCAGGGGATAAACCCTGTTTTCTAGCCAAGAAGGCAAAAGGCCAGGGAGCGTGAGCACAACGCTCCTTGGCACACTGTTGCATGCTTGGTACAGTGCACAGAAACCCCGTTTACCTTCCTGCCAGAGCGGTACCTATTTATGTACTTGCGCTGGTGTGCTTTCGAACTGCTAGGTTGGCAGGAGCAGGGACCGAGCAACGGGAGCTCACCCTGTCGCGGGGATTCAAACCGCCAACCTTCTGATCGGCAAGTCCTAGGTTCTGTGGTTTAACCCACAGCGCCACCCGCGTCCCTGAGCCCTGCTTTAGGAGACCCCAAAACACTCTTGAACGTGAAGCCAGCTCTCTGACTGATGCCCTCTCTCTCTTGCGCTGCCCCTTGCCAGCCTTTGAACCCGGGCACTGCTATGAGCCGTTTGTCAAGTACGGGAACTTCACCACCAGCGACGCGACGTACGCCATAGGCACCACCGTGGAGTTTGCCTGCGAGGCGGGATACACCCTGGAGCAAGGCTCCGTCATCATCGAGTGCGTGGACCCCACCAACCCCCAGTGGAACGAGACAGAGCCGGCCTGCCGAGGTGGGTGCCGTGTTGGAAAGCTTTGGCCGGCTTACGGGGGCCGCATTGGCCGGCTTCTGGGGGCCACAGGCCAGTTGAGTTGTGGTTAGACCCAGAGGATGTAGGATAAATAACATGGAAACTAGCCTACCATTCGAAAGTACCATATTTTTTGCTCTATAAGACTCACTTTTTCCCTCCTAAAAAGTAAGGGGAAATGTGTGTGCGTCTTATGGAGCGAATGCAGGCTGCACAACTATCCCAGAAGCCAGAACAGCAAGAGGGATTGCTGCTTTCACTGCGCAGCGATCCCTCTTGCTGTTCTGGCTTCTGAGATTCAGAATATTTTTTTTCTTGTTTTCCTCCTCCAAAAACTAGGTGTGTCTTGTGGTCTGGTGCGTCTTATAGGGCGAAAAATTGGGTGAATACAATCGTAGCTTGGAAGTCAAACGGAATCTGATCCGGATGTCCGTTCGACTTCCAAAACATTCAGAAACCAAAGCGCAGCTTCTGAATCACAAGCCCCGTCGGATGTTCGGGTTCGAAAGAACGTTCGCAAACCGGAACAACCACTTCCAGGTTTGCGGCGTTTGGGAGCCAAAACGTCCGAGTACCAAGGCGTTCAGGATCCAAGGTACGACTGTATTTCCTCTCTTGCTCCACCCCCTTTTGCCTCAGGCCCCTCCCACCACGGACACACGGCCCTGGGGAGGTTGCTCAGAAGAGAAGGCAGCCCCCCGCTTAGAAGGCTTTCCTACCCTTGCTTCAAAACGCACAACGGAACAAAATGCGTTCGCAAATATTGATGTTGTTTCTGACCTTTATCGTTCTAAACTGATAGTTGACCTTTATTGTATTGTTGAGGTCAAGGTCACATGCTTAGCAGCCATTGCAATTAAGTGGTTTATCAATCAAAAGAACAGTAAAATACAACAAATGCCCCAAATTTCTGGGAGGTCGTTCTGTCGTACTCTGGCATACTAGAAACCTACAAAGGGTCAGGAACAACCAGGAGCTTAAAGTAGGGTTGCCATACGTCTGAAATTTCCTGGATACACCCGGGATACTGAAGCCGGAAGAAGTGTCCGGGTGGAAATCGGCCAAAATGTCCAGGAAAATCCAGATGCATGGCAACCTATGTCGGCCGTGTTGTTTTTGCCAACTTTCCTTAAAAATAGCTCACCAACTTCTCTCTTCTTTGCGATTTTTCAACTCATGTCTATATTCTGGCGGATTTCCATAAAAGTAGCTCACAAACTTCTCTCTTCTTTGAAATTTTGCAAAGAAAAAGAAGCAAAATTTTCACTTTTTGAAATATGGCAACCGTAGCTTAAAGGGAAATCCTAGTGGTTCATTTGCAAGCAGGGCTTGCTGTTGAGCACCGATTGCAAGCCCTGTTCTGATCAGCGGCACGTGGAAGTTCCCCAGCCTACAAAGGCTGCAGTTAATAATAATAATAATATTTTTTTATTTATACCCCGCCCTTCCCGATTCAAAAACCGGGCTCAGGGCGGCTAACAACAAATTTAAAACACTTTAAAACAATTATAGAAGCAGCATAAAATACAGTATAAAAACATGAATAACAATCAAAAATCAATTAGATAATCCCCAGGGCTAGCTGGCTGAATTGGTCCTACTTGGGCCAGCAAGGAGGCCAGGAGAGAATTAGCTGTGGGGTCTCAGAGCAGGTGATCTTCATAAAAGGGGGGGCCTTTTATGAAGGCCAGGTGGAATAGCGCTTTCTTACAGGCCTGGCGGAAGGAGATTAAATCCTGAAGGGCCCTGGTCTCATGGGACAGAGCATTCCACCAGGTCGGAGCCATCACTGAGAAGGCCCTGGCCCTGGGGGAGGATAGTCTGACTTCCTTAGGGCCCGGGACCTCTAAACTATGGTTGTTCGTGGACCTTAAGGTCCTCTGCGGGGCAGACCAGGAGAGGCGGTCCAGTAGATACTAGGGCCCTAAGCCACAAAGTTGTGACATCCTTCATGGTTTGCCATCCACAACACAGCCCCACTGATCTCCTTCCACACCTCTCCTGCAGCCGTGTGCAGTGGGGAGATCACGGACGCCGCCGGGGTGGTTTTGTCCCCCAACTGGCCGGAGCCCTATGGGAAGGGCCAGGACTGCATCTGGGGTCTCCACGTGGAAGAGGACAAGCGGATCATGCTGGACATCCAAGTGTGAGTTGTGCCCCTCTTTGGATCGTTATTTCACAGAATCCTAGAACTGTCGAGCTGGAAGGGAACCCAGGGGAGCCAAAGTCCAAGCCCCCTGAAATGCAGGATTCGCACCAGGCTCTCCTACTGCAGCAGGAACTCAAAACGGCTTGCAAGGTTTTTTGTAAGCTGCACAGCTGCAGCCCCATGAAAGAATATGTTGTCAGTTCAATTGTACAAGTTTCAGCCACGGGAATTGGCTTCAGATTGACACATGGCATTGTTCAGCTGTGGAACTCCCTGCCACAAGGCAACAGGGTGGCTTTAAAAGAGGATGGGACAGATTCAAGGAGGAGGAGAAGGCTCACCCTAGCTACTTACCCTAATGCAGAGCTGTAGCTATGGGGGGGGGGGGGCTAGCCGAGTTTTTTGCTCAGGGTGAAGCCTCCAGGGGGCATCCTTGAGGCTCACTGCTTGCCAAACTTGGTCTTTTTATATATATATATATAAAATTATTAGGAATTTCAACATATCAGTTTATCAAAAATACATCGTCCTCATCCCCCCCCCCAATTTCCCCCTCCCCCCTCCCCCAAAAAGAAAAACCCAACCCAGACTTTCCTCAGCTCCTCTCTCTGGTTTCTCAGCACATATTCTCTGCATATTATAAAATTGTAAAGATCCTTAATTAATCTATCTAGTATGTTGCCAATAAAAAATTTGTGTATGTTTATTCAAAACCTGCCAAGGTGTTCAGTTCATTTTGTTGTTTCCTTAAGTGCTTTGTAAAAGGTCCCCATTCTTCTTTAAAGTCCTTGTCACATAGTTTGTGTGTCAATTCCGCCAATTCCGCCTAGTCCATCAGTTTCTCTTGCCACAGTTCTTTGGTTGGGATTGCCAAACTTGGTCTTTGACCCGGGTGAAATAAAGCCTAGTTTTGCCCCTGCCTGATGGTTAAATTCTACCTTCACCATCCAAAGCAGTCTACCTCAAGCACAAAGCAATCCTAGGCAATCCTACCCAGAAATTTGCTGGTATGCGTCTTGGTTAATTGTTGGTTTTGATTTTTTGGAATGTATTGGTCATTGTTGAAGTTTTCCACAATCAGGCAGTATATAATTTTTATGAAAATAAATAAATAAATAAGGCCCACTGGATCCCATTCCAGCAGATCTGGCGTTCTGATTGCGCCGTCAGTGAGTAGCCGTCAGGCTTTTCTTAATCGGCACCTCCCTCCGCTGCCCCCCGCCATCTTGCAATTCCTGCATCGTAGGGGGTTGGACTAGATGACCTGTAGGGTCCCTTCCAAACCCACAATTGTTTCGATTCGTTTCAGGTTACGCCTTGGCAAAGGAGACGCGCTGACTTTCTATGACGGGGACGATTTGACGGCCAGGATCCTGGGCCAATATTCCGGCCCCCACCGGCGGTTCAAACTGTACACCTCCATGGCTGATGTCACCATCCAGTTTCAGTCGGATCCAGGGAGCAGCGTCTTGGGCTATCAGCACGGCTTCATCATCCACTTTGCAGGTACGTGCAGAAGCCCCTGAAATTTTGGAAGGCACTGCCCTGGTGTGGAAAGGGGGAAAAAACAGGTTTCTATTTCCCTCTGTGTTTCTTTCTTGGTTTCCTTCTTGGGGAATGGGGCATATTCAGGAGATGGAAATCAGGATTGCATCCAACTGGGTCCTACTCAGAGTAGACCCACAGAAATCAATGGACCTGAGTCTCCCAGGTGCGTTCATTCCAGTTGGTCTGTTCCGGATATAACCCTCAGAAATTGAGAAAATACAATTTGCTTCGGCTTGTGTTTGCCGCTCAATTTAAGAAATTCAAATTTATTAACAAGGCAGCCAAATGCAGAATCATATAAGCATGAAATGTGCACCAGAATCATGCAGAAGGATAAAAACTTGGCATATACCAAGGTGCACATTACAAAACACAAAAGCTCAAGTCATGAGGGAGGCTGCAAGACCTTGTCTAAGTTGAAGAGTCTTCCCAGGAAATTTACCTATATCAAACAGACCTTAGCTGTGGTTCCTGAGGGGGTTGGACTAGATGACCCTCAGTGTACCCCTCCAACTCTCAATTCTGTGACTCTAAAGGGAGGAGTCCCGTCAGTTGCTCCACCCACTTTTACACCTGGCCCCGCCCACCATGTGTTCGCCCCGCCCACCTTTCCCCAGAAGGTGGACCATTAGGCAAAGCGGGCAAAGTTCTTCCTCCTTGCCACCCCCATGAGACAGGCCTTTGGTCTCACAGAATCATAGATTTTTAGAATTAGAAGGGATCTTCAAAGGTCATCTAGCCCAACCCCCCCTTGCAATGCAGGAATCACAGCTAAAAAATCCCCGGCAGATGGCCATCCAACCTCTGCTTAAAAACCTCCACAACCTCCTGAGGGAGTTTGGCCCACTGTCAAATACAGGGGTCAGCAACCTTTTTCAGCTGTGGGCTGGTCCACTGTCCCTCAGACCATGTGGGGGGCCAGACTATATTTTTTTGGGGGGGAATGAATTCCTATGCCCCACAAATAACCCAGATATGCATGTTAAATAAAAGCACACATTCTACTCATGTAAAAACACCAGGCAGGCCCTACAAATATCCCAGAGATGCATTTTAAATAAAAGGGCACATTCTACTCATGTAAAAACACGCTGATTCCCGGTCCGTCTGCGGGCCGGATTGAGAAGGCGATTGGGCCGGATCCAGCCCACAGGCCTTCGGTTGCCTACCCCTGGTCAAATAGCTCCTACTGTCAGAAAGTTCTTCCTAATATGTTTTAATAGACAGATACATAGATGATAGTCTTAATGTTATTGCTATTTATTTGTTTCTTAATGATATAAATAAATATAAAAAGATATTAATAATATTAAATCTGAATGTGTTGAGGTGCATGTAGTTCACCTGGTTAGAGGATGGCGCTGATAATGCTCAGGTTGCAGGTTTGATCCCTGTAAGGGACAGCTGCGTATTCCTGCATTGCACGGGGTTGGACTATAGATGATCCACAGGGTCCCTTCCAACTTAATAATAATAATAATAATTTGTTATTTATACCCCACCCATCTGGCTGGGCCTCCCCAGCCACTCTGGGCGGCTTCCAACAAAGGAATAAAAATACATTAAAACATCAGTCATTAAAAACTTCCCTAAACAGGGCTGCCATCAGATGTCTTCGAAACGTCAGATAGTATAGCATACAATCTGTAACTAAGACATCTCTGGCTAAAAGATTATCAAATGCAATTAAATTAGCGGGTGCAGGAAGTATCTATAAATAAACAGCCAATCTTTTTCCTTAAATAATCTCAAATTCTGCACCTCAGATCAAAAACCACCGTATTTTTTGCTCTATAAGACGCACTTTTCCTCTCCTAAAAAGCAAGGGGAAATGTGTGTGCGTCTTATGGAGTGAATGCAGGCTCCATGGCTTCAGCGAAAGCAACGCGAAGCCTCCAGAGTGCAGTGGGAGCTCCCGCTGTGCTCCGGAGGCTTCGCGTTGCTTTCACTGAAGCCAGGACAGCCAGCGGGATCGCAGCACTGCGATCCCGCTGGCTGTCCTGGCTTCTGGGATTCAGAATATATTTTTTCTTGTTTTCCTCTTCCAAAAACTTATGGTCTTATGGTCTGGTGCATCTAATGAAGCGAAAAATACAGTAAATAAAAAAAACATGTTGAAAGTGTATACATTTACAATCTGTAAGTATCACATCTAAATTTCCATTTTTGTTAAGGAAATATTTTATGGTCAACAGGGACACAAGCAACTGCTGCAAATACATACATACATCTTCTATGACACGGGTGTCAAACACAAGGCCCGCGGGCCGAATCCGGCCCGCCAGAGCTTGTCATGTGGCCCGGCCGCCAGCCTTCACCTTTTATTCTCGCTTTTTTTTTTTGACACAAGAAAGCCGCCTCTTCAGCGCATGCGCGGCAGCCTACAAGCCAGAGAACGTCTGCCCTCTAGCGGCGCCGGCCGTTCTACACAGGAAACCTCCACTTTACATGCATTCAGGAAACCTCCACTTGTTTTTATATTGAGCGCATGCCATCCTGTGATGTGACAGATCCAACGGCTGCCTGAACAACCGGCCCTTTGAGGGTGACCAAACTGCTGATGCGGCCCCCCGATGAATTTGAGTTTGACACCCCTGTTCTATGAGGATGCCGTTGCACTTGTCGCTGGCCTGAGAGGGCTGGAGAGTGCCTGGCCTCGCCCCCTCCCTCTGCCCACCTCTCCGGGTTCTTCCCCTGACCTCTGCTCCCGGCCTCTTTCCCTGCAGAGGTTCCCCGGAACGACACCTGCCCTGAGCTCCCCGAGATCCCCAACGGCTGGAAGACCATGTCGCACCCGGAGCTGGTCCACGGCACCGTGGTCACGTACCACTGCTACCCCGGCTACGAGCTGGTGGGCACCGAACTCCTGATGTGCCACTGGGACCTGATGTGGAGCGGGGACCTGCCCTCCTGCCAGCAAGGTAAGCCAGGGGGGTGCGGAGGAGGTGGCCGGCCAGATCCTGCAACTGTGGGATTTAGAGGGCTGGCCTAAGACCCCAGACACCAGGGTTCAAATCCCTGCTCAGCCACAAAGCTTGCTGTTGTGGGATGTGACCCATGAGAGCAGTCAAGTACAACATTCCTTGTTTTCCTAGAGAAGACATGCGAGGGAATGCTTGGTCCAGCCAGTTGAAACTTCCTGGTCCTCCTGGCTGGAGCATCCTTCCTTTTGCATGGGATAGAAAGTGGGCGTGACCTTACCTGTCCAGGTAACAAAAGGACGAGCCATGCAGCGCTCTCTCTCTCTCTCTCTTTTTCACTTCCTTCTTCATTGGACCAGCTTTTTAGCTAGAAATGCTCTGCTCTGCTTTCAGCTAGCAGAGGCACTGGGATTATTCCCCATATGGGGTAGATCCACATGTTCATATTTGTAACTAAGTCTGCCTTCAGGAATCCAACTGTGAACTGATGTAAGTAAACTTCTTTTACTTTACTTCTTTACTGACTTTAAATAAAATTGTGGCCGACAAAGATCCGTATAGTTAAAGCTACAGTTTTCTCAGTAGTGATGTATGGAGGTGAGAGCTGGACCATAAAGAAGGCTGATCGCCAAAGAATTGATGCTTTTGAATTCTGGTGCTGGAGGAGACTCTGGAGAGTCCCATGGACTGCAAGAAGATCAAACCTCTCCATTCTGAAGGAAAACAGCCCTGAGTGCTCACTGGAAGGACAGATCCTGAAGCTGAGGCTCCAAGACTTTGGCCACCTCATGAGAAGAGAAGACCCCCTGGAAAAGACCCTGATGTTGGGAAAGATGGAGGGCACAAGGAGAAGGGGACGACAGAGGATGAGATGGTTGGACAGTGTTCTTGAAGCTACCGGCATGAGTTTGACCAAACTGCGGGAGGTAGTGGAAGACAGGAGTGCCTGGCGTGCTCTGGTCCATGGGGTCACAAAGAGTCGGACACGACTAAATGACTAAACAACAACAACAACAAATATTGTGGCATCTTTATTATTTGTAAGAGGGATTCAGGGGAACTTACCAGGAACATACAATTCAGTCTGAGACAGACTGAACTGTATAATAATAATAATAATAAATAATAATAATAAATTTTATTTATTTCCCGCCCTCCCCAGCCGAAGCAGGGCTCAGGGCAGCTATAGTGAAAGGCTCACACGAGCCTGCAACCAGCTATCTGCTGTGCTGTGTAAAGGGGAATGTTAGCTCTGCCAAGTAAAGGAACTTGCTAGCGCAAGTTAGGAAGGATATTAATAAACAATATATCCTCTCCTGCCACCCTGAACATTCTCACAGCTGGGTGGTGTCGGCCCAGCCTAACCCTACCTTGTGAGGGGGAGAGGGAGCCACTTCTGGAAGACTGGATTACCGCAATGCGCTCTATGTGGGGCTTCCCTCCTCTTGATGTGGAAGCTGCAGTCGGTGTGGGATGCTGCAGCACGATTGCTGACAGGAGGAAGGCCTTGTCAGCACACCACAGCTCTGCTCAGAGATCTGTACTGTCTGCCGATTTGCTGCCGGGCCAAGTTCAAGGTCTTACTATGAGGACAGAAAGCCTTTAACAACTTGGGACTAGCCTTACCCACTCGACATGCCTCAATCGGTGGAACTGGCTCTGTTCCAGCTGCCACATAATCCCTGTTCCAAATGTGCAAGAACTCAGTGTTATAGGGTGGCAGCGCCTACAACTTTGGAACTCCCTGCCTATTGATATCAGGCAAGCACTTTCACTGTCCTCTTTTCGGCAACTGATAAAAACGTTCTTGTTTTCAGGTCTGAAGAAAACTGATGCAAGTTTTAACGTGTTTTCAGTCTATTGATATTCTAACTTTTGGAAACACTACAATTGCTGTTGGTAATTTTTCTTACTGATAGTTTTATTGTTTTGTAAAGCACTTTGAGGTTTTGGGGTTTTTTTCTGCAATCAAGTGGGGTATAGATGAAATGAAATGAAATGAAAATATGTATCCCTATTGGCCTCATCTGTCAGGGAGTGGAAAGACCCTGCTGTCTGGGCAACAGGGGAACATATCTGCAAGATCAGGTCACTGGTAGCTTTACCTGAGCAAGAGGATCCCAGTTACATCCTTCCACTCTCCTTGGAAGGAATGCTCTTTCCCATCTAGTGTCCAACATGACGGCTTTAATTTCTCAAATCGCTCTTCATAATTATTCTCCGGATGAGCACACAAGACTTCTTAAGTGTCCAAATTGGAATTTGCAATTGGCTGAGGCAAGAGCTCCCCCTGCTGGCGTTTGTGATGCTGCTGCTGCTTCCTGCCTCGTACAGCATCAGATTGCGGCTCCATCAAGCCCAGTAGTGTCCGCACGGACCGGCAGCAACAGCTCTCCAAGAGGGTTTCGGGCAGGGAGCCTTTCCCCCCCAAGTCCTACCTTGAGATGCTGCTGTCGGAAATCAAACCTGGGAACTTCTGGCCCTGAACTACGGTTCTCCCTCCCAAATCGCTCCCAAGATTCCAGTTCAAAGGCTGATTTAAACAGAAGCACTGGGAATTCTCTTATATCAGATGGGTCCTTCGAGCTCAGCAGTGCTGACACTGACCAGCAGCAGCTCTCCACTGAGCTACGCTGCCCCTTCGCCACCCACCACGCTGCCCCATTCTCTCCCTCTCCAGTGACCACCTGCCGGGACCCAGGAGATGTGGACCACAGCCGGCGCATGGTTTCCGAGAACAAGTTCCCTGTGGGCTCCACCGTCCAGTTCATCTGCGACAAGGGATACGCCCTGGCGGGCAGCGGCGAGATCACCTGCCACGACCGGCAGGCTGGGGGTCCGAAGTGGAGCGACCGTCTTCCCAAGTGCATTCGTAAGCTGCACAAGGTCTCCGTGGCTTCCCCAGTTTGGTTCCCCTACCGTGCAAAAAATTAGAGCCGACGAAATTCACAGGCATCACTCACTTAAGGTCCATTAATTTCACCACATGGGGTGAAAGATTCCTGCATTGCAGGAGGCTGGACTAGAGGAACTTCACGGCCCCTTCCAACTCTACAATTCTATGATTCTAAGTGCAAACTGTGGAACTCCCTGCCACAGGAGACAGCAATAGCCACCAATGAGATGGGTTTAAGTGAGGATTGGACAAATTCGTGGAGGGAGAGAGGGCTATTGATGGCTACTAGTCAGGATGTCTCTGCTTCTGAATCCCCATTTCTGGAAACCACAGGAGGGGAGAGTTGCTCTTGCGTTCGAATCCTGCTTGTGGGTTTACCAGAAGAGGCATCTGGTTGGGCCCTTTGAGACCAGGATGCTGGACTAAATGGACCCTCTTTTGCCTTATCCAATAGGATCTTCTTATGTTCATAGGCTCTTAAAAGACCCTGGAGGTACACTCCATTGTCTCTCGGGACAGACAGCTGCCAAGAACAGCCATCTCCATTAATTTCTCTCTCTCTCTAAAATTTTATTCATTTTTTTTTAAATGTAAACATACAACAACAAAAAATACAAAATCCAAATTTCAAGATTACTCTGAATCTCCTGACTTCTCCCCATCCCTTCCATGGTCATAATGATAATCTTTACAGCGGCATATCAACACTGTCCAAGTTTTATCCTTCCAAATTATCCACACTTTCCGGTAGTTTACAAGTGTGGTTAAAACATCCTGCTAATATTTTAGCCTGCCTACAACGTTCTCGTAAAGAGATCGTAAACTTTCCCCCATTCTTTTTTGAAGTTCTTGTTGTCCTCTTGATTTCTGAGCTTCCCAGGTAATTTTGCCATTTGGGCACAGTCCGTCAACTTGGTTTGCCGTTCTTCCTTCCATCTCTGGGCTACCAGCAGACCACCTCCCTTAATTTCAATGGCTTGGGCAAAATGAGTCCTGGCTCCTCCCAAAGAATCCTGGGAACTAAAGGTGCTGAGAGCTGTTTCCCCTGTTCTCGTCCCCGAGTGGTTAAACAACCAATCCCTGTTCGCAGGGAACTCTGGGAATCGTAGTTCTGCGAGAGGAATAGGGGCCTCCTAACAGCTCTCAGCACCCTGAAGAAACTACCATTCCCAGGATGCTCTGGGGGAAGAAGCCATGGTTGTTTAAAGAGGCATCACAGTGCTCTAAAGACACGGTGGGGATACGACCCAAGGGCTCGTTAAGATTTGGGACCAGCTGTTGTTAACGAAACTTTCCTCTGCTGTGCAGAAGATATCACTGGGTGCATTTTAATCTGGTTGCAAAGACAGGCTCACCCACAAAGCAGCCTCGAGTATCTAGCGCCGGATATAATTTTCTGAATAATTTTGCATCGGCGCTGCACCTGTGGTATGTGTTATCTCCCTCCGCTGTGCCATTTCCGCCTTCCTTTTCTCTTTCTCTCCTGCGTAATGGAAGGAAGGAAGAGAATAGACCGGCGTGCTAATTTATGCAAATAATAATATGCAGATTTCTGTCATTTTAATCTGGCTTCTAGGGGGATAGGGGCCTTGTAACCAGCTTTGAAGATTCGTTTTCTTTTTCCAATTCAAAACATCTGGAGCCCAGTACAAAGTCCTAAGTCCCCACACCGAAAGCCAGTGGTGGTTCAGTTCTTCGGCTGCAATTCCTGCATTGTAGGGGGTTGGACTAGATGACTCTTTGGCTCCCTTCCAATGCTACAGTTATGTGGTGTAATAATTTCATGTCACACTAGGACCTGGGAGACCATCATCATCATTTTTAATTTGTATACCGTCTTTCTATCTTACAATACTCAAGGCAGTTTATAAGCTGAAGAAACAAAAAATGTGCATCTAATGCAATACAAAAATGTGGTAATAAAACATAACTTTAAAACAGGCAGCCTACATCAAAAAGTAACGTTCAACAATCATTAGATTATTATTAAATAATAATAATATATAAAAGTTAAACAGAAATCCACCCAACAGTTACAATAAATAATTTCTAAACAACGGCAAGCCACAGTACATAAAATAATACAATACAAATTGAGAAGCAGAGACTACAGGGTGGGGCAAGGCAGGTGGAAGAAGCATAGCTGTCAACCGTCCCTTATTTGGCGGGAAAGTCCCTTATCCCATCGCTGTGTCTCGCTGCTGTCCCTTATTGATGATGTCCCTTAAATTTCCCGGGTTTCAAAGGAAGCAGCTCCTCTCCCTCCCTCCCTGCCGGCCAGGGAGGAGGGAGGCTCCAACTGTGTTGCTTGGCTGCATTGCTCACCCAATAAAGAGTCTAAGAACGACTGGGGGGTGGAGCTTGCATGCCTTGTGCCGATCAAATCGGCCGTGTTGCCTGGGGACTCACCTTTGCTCAGCGCTTCCCAGCGGAGAGGTGACGGTGGTTTTCCTTGCTGCATCTCCTTTGCCGGGTTGCTGCGCTGTGGGAACCACCGCTTGAGGCTTCGTTGGGCTGCTGGCTGGGCTTTCTGCCTTTGGCTTGGAGGGGCTCAGAAGTTGAACATACCTGTGTTCGGAAAATCCCTTATTTTGGCTGCTGATCCCTTATTTTTGAGGCTGCTGTTCCCTTATTTTTGAGACTGCTGGTCCCTTATTTTCAAATCTGTAAGTTGACAGCTATGGGAAGGAGGCCTTGCCTGATGGAGTCTCTCCCCTCACCAGGGTTCGAATCCCTGCTCAGCCACACAAAAGCTCATCTCTCAGCCTGGCCTACCTTGCAGGGTTGCTGGGAAGATAAAATCAGGAAGGCCGGGAGAGGGGAGGGAAGGGGAAGAGCTGCTTTGAGCTCTTCTGGCGTGGAGGCGAGATATAAATGGTAAGAAATAAACAGGAGTTTTGCACTTTTCAGCGGAGGTCTACGAGCCCTGCCACAACCCAGGCAGCCCCGACCACGGGGCACAGAACCCCGAGAAAAGGCTCTACCAGGCCGGGGCAAGCCTGCGCTTCTCCTGCGCCAAGGGTTACGTGCTCCTGGGCGACGCCACCCTCCGCTGCGTGCCCGGCCACCCTTCCCAATGGAGCGGCTCCCCTCCACTCTGCAAAGCGGGTGAGTCCCTCTGGGTGGCGCAGCTGAGCGGGGGGGGGTCGCTGGGGCTGCCCTCCCCTGCAGTAGTCCAGTAGTCAGTTATGGCACCCTAACTCTGCCCTTTACCCTCTCCCTCTCTCCGCCTTCCTTCTGCAGCCTCCTACGATGAGTTTTATACCAATCGCAACTTGGACGGTGAGTTGGCTTCTTTTTGCAAAGGGAAAGGAGGGAGACCGTTGCACCCCAGAGAGAGGGCAGTATTCTTAGCGACCCACAGACCTCTTTGCTGCCCCCCCTGCGCCCCTTCCCCTACACCCAAGTCCCACGCAGCTCCTTTGCCAGCAGAGGATGGCCCCTTTGAGCAAAACCCACCAAGAGACAGTGGAGTGTCAAAGGAGGACCTGGGAGAGTAAAGGTAAAGGTAAAGGGAACCCTGACCATTAGGTCCAGTCGTGACCAACTCTGGGGTTGCGGCGCTCATCTCGCTTTACTGGCTGAGGGAGCCGGCATACAGCTTCTGGGTCATGTGGCCAGCAGGACTAAGCCGATTTTGGCGAACCAAAGCAGCACACCGAAACGCCGTTTACCTTCCCGCCAGAGTGGTGCCTATTATCTACTTGCACTTTGATGAGCTTTCGAACTGCTAGGTTGGCAGGAGCAGGGAACCGAGCAACGGGAGCTCACTCCGTCGCGGGGATTCAAACTGCCGAACTTCTGATCAGCAAGCCCTAGGCTCTGTGGTTTAACCCATAGCAAGCTTTAAATCCCCCAACTCTTCCATGAAGTTCACTGGGGGTGACCCTCGGCCAGTCACTGTCTCAGCCTAACCTGCTGCGGTATGAAAACAGAAGAAAAATGCAAAGAAAGAAATTAATTAATCAATCCGATATCCGCCCCTAGGCATCTCCCACCTAACTGGCTTCTTGCTGCCTGCCAGTCTCTGGGGCCGACAGCTTCCTGATCTTCCTCTGCAGTCTCAGTGTTGCCTCTTGTAGAACTAAGCCAGGAGCAGGAGGAGGGTGGGGACAAAACTAGGAGCAGGTGTGCAGCCTGGGAGTCATTTTGGACTCACAGCTGTCCATGGAGGCGCAGGTTAATTCTGTGTCCAGGGCAGCTGTCTTCCAGCTCCATCTGATACGCGGGATGAGACCCTCCCTGCCCATGGACTGACTCGCCAGAGTGGTGCATGCTCTAGTTATCTCCCGCTTGGACTACTGCAATGCGCTCTACATGGGGCTACCTTTGAAGGTGACTTGGAAACTGCAATTAATCTCGAATGCGGCAGCTAGACTGGTGACTGGGGGCGGCCGCCGGGACCACATAACACCGGTCCTGAAAGATCTTCATTGGCTCCCAGTACGTTTCCGAGCACAATTCAAAGTGTTGGGGCTGACCTTTAAAGCCCTAAATGGCCTCGGTTCTGTATACCTGAAGGAGCGTCTCCACCCCCATCATCCAGCCCAGACACTGAGGTCCAGCATCGAGGGCCTTCTGGCGGTTCCCTCGCTGCGAGAAGTGAGGTTACAGGGAACCAGGCAGAGGGCCTTCTCAGTGGTGGCGCCTGCCCTGTGGAACGCCCTCCCAGCAGATGTCAAGGCAATAAACAACTATTTTACTTTTAAAAGACACCTGAAGGAGGCCCTGTTTAGGGAAGTTTTTAATGTCTGACGCTGTATTGTTTTTGATATTTGGTTGGAAGCCGCCCCGAGTGGCTGGAGAGACCCAGTCAGATGGGTGGGGTATAAATAATAAAATTATTATTATTATTATTATTATTATTATTATTATTATTATTATTATTGGCTCTGGTTCCGCCCACCATTGGGTTCTTTGCCTTACCTGTCCCATCAGGGCCCTACCTACCAACGCTCCTTTCCCCCTCTGGGAACAGAGTCTCGGCTGGCCCCCATTCCCTCCCACTGACCGCCTCCCTCTCTTTCCCTCCCCAGCCGTGGCCAAAGTGGCCCCTGCTGCAGACCCCCTGCAGGGCAGCAACGTGGCTTTCGCCATCTTCCTGCCGGTGGCCGCTGTGGGACTCCTCCTTGGCGCTGTCTACCTGTACATCTCCAGGTGAGCTCTCGTGGCTGTGTGGACACACTGCATCATGGGGGGGGGGCTCCTTTCTTGTTCTGAAGGAGCGTCTCCACCTCCATTGTTCTGCCCGGACAGAGAAGCCAAGTTACAGGGAACCAGGCAGAGGGCCTTTTCGGTAGTGGCACCCGCCCTGTGGAACGCCCTCCCACCAGATGTCAAACAACAACTACCAGACTTTTAGAAGACATCTGAAGGCAGCCCTGTTTAGGGAAGCTTTTAATGTTTGATGCATTACTGTATTTTAATATTTTGTTGGAAGCCGCCCAGAGTGGCTGGGGAGGCCGAGCCAGATGGGCAGGGTATAAATAATAAATTATTATTATTATTATTATTATTATTATTATTATTATTATTATTAACGCCTCTTTTTCCCTGCCACCCCAGACACCAAGGGAAGCCGTCACTGCAGCTGCCCCTCTCAGGCTCCCACCCCTACGATCACATCACGGTGGACTCGGCCTTCGACAATCCCACCTACGAGACCGGAGTAAGTGCCAAATCCCTCCCCTTTATGAGCGCAGAGAAATTCGGAATCCCTTCTTCAGGCGGAGCAGGGTTAACCTGCGGAACTCCCTCCCACAAGAGGCAAGGATGGCCACCAAATTGTGTGGCTCCGGAAGAGGGCCAGGCAAATTCATGGAGGAGGAGGAGGAGGAGGAGGAAGGGAGGACTACAAGCCACAAGGGTAGATATACTCTGGAGGCAGAAACGACAGTTTTTGAAAACCCCGGGAAGGGAGAGGGCTCTGGGGCTCAAATCCCGTTTGCTGGCCTTCCCATTGTGGCACCTGGTTGGCCACTATGAGAACAGTGCGTTGGCCTGATCCTGCAGGACTGATTTTCTGCCCCCCACTTCCTTAAGCCTCAGCCGAGGAGAGGGTGTGGGGCAGGGTGGGTGGGTCGCCTGCCTTGGTCCCATCAATCCAAGTGCCCAACCCTTTGCAGGCTTTTTTCTCTCCAGGAGGTCCGGGAGTATGAAGTCTCCATCTAGGGCAGGCGCCACTCTCGAGGGGGGAGCCGGAGGGGCGGGCCCTGCTCCCCGAACCACCACCACGGCTGCCCTACGACGACCCGCCCTCCCTTCGACGACTGACCGACTCCGTGGCTGACTGACCCACACCCAGAAGGACTTGTAAATACCTCCCGCCCTGCCCTACAGACGGACCCCCAGGGAGAGGAACATCAGGGTCCTGTGTGAGCTGGCAGCCGGCGTACTTTCTCTCTCTGTCCCTCCCCCTTCCCCGATTCCAAGGCTTCCCGACCCTCAGAGCCTAGCGCTGGAACAGGGGCAAAATCTCCCTGCAGCATGCTGCACCCCCAAACATCCTGCCACCAACTAGCCTGCGTTGGATGCCATCCCTTCCTCAACACAACCTTCTCGAACTTCCCTGCCTCATTCTTAGCTACAACCATGGTTTACTGGAGGCGGCTCCAAAAGCCATGGTTTACTGGAGGTGGCTGCACTACTACAGAGCCAGTGTGGTGTAGTGGTTAAGAGCGGTAGTCTCATAATCTGGGGAACCGGGTTCGCGTCTCCGCTCCTCCACATGCAGCTGCTGGGTGACCTTGGGCCAGTCACACTTCTTTGAAGTCTCTCAGCCCCACTCACCTCACAGAGTGTTTGTTGTGGGGGAGGAAGGGAAAGGAGAATGTTAACCGCTTTGAGACTCCTGAAGGGGAGTGAAAGGCGGGATATCAAATCCAAACTCTTCTTCTTCTTCTTCTTCTACCATAATTTATTGGAGGCGGCTCCACAGCCATGGTTTACGGGAGGTGGGTCCACAGCCACAGTTTACTGGAGGTGGGTCCACAGCCACGGTTTACGGGAGGTGGGTCCACAGCCATGATTTACTGGACGCGGCTCCATAGCCACGGTTTACTGGAGGCGGCTCCACTACCATAATTTACTGGAGGCGGCTCCACAACCATGGTTTACTGGAAGTGGCTCCACTACCATGGTTTACTAGAGGGGGGCTCCACAACCACGGTTTACTGGAAGTGGCTCCACTACCATAGTTTTTTGTGTTTTTTTCCACTGCCATAGTTTTATGGAGGTGGCTCTACAGCCACAATTTACTGGAGGGGGCTCCACAGCCACGGTTTACTGGAGGGGGCTCCACAGCCACGGTTTACTGGAGGTGGCTCCACTACCATGGTTTACTGGAGGCGGCTCCACTGCCATAGTTTATTGGAGATGGTATCACATCCTTGGTTTACTGGAGGTGGCTCCATGGCCATTGAAGCCCTCGCTTAGTTCGGATGCCGAAAATTCTAACCCTGGCCTCCAGATGCATCTCCTGCCTCCTCTTCACTTCCACCTCCACAGACTGGTGTTTGCACCATTGAACGGGCATTTTCCTGCCCCCTCCTTGCAGGAACTGCAGGTCCAACCTCTTGCCTCTGGTGCTAGCCCACCCTTTTGGCCCCAGGCCCTGAGATGACCAGAAGTAAAAAATGAAAAGCCCCCAAATGTTAGGACCGGCAACTCAAGGTTCAAAACATCACACAGGAATTTTACAAGGACTTTAAAAAATAAAATAAAATTGAGAAGGTAACATGAATAGGAGAGGGAGATGTTTAACACCCACCAACCCCTCTTGTGAGTCTCCCTTTTGGGGGGCAGAGGGGGAGATTGAACAAGTGGGGCATAGACTCTGCCTCCCACGCTGCCCTCTAAGGAGGCCCTACAGGAAGTGTGGGGACCTTAGTCTCCCATATTTTGCTGAACTACAACTCCCTTAATCCCTGGCCATCAGGCATGCTTGCTGGGGGCAAATGGGAGTTATAGTTTGACAGCACTTTGTGGAGCGGAAGCAACGGTTTCCCAGACCCACCTTAGAAGCCTGGTTCTGGGAGGGTTATGGAGTCATTGGGGAGGAGGTTGGGCCAATTGTGGCCCAGGAGGAGGCAGCCCTAGAAGGCTGGAACAGACCCTAGCTGGGTGACAAAGGTGTCTGGCCACACAAGGAAAAAGTCAGCTTATTCCAGATGGGGGTGAAACTCAACTCTGGGTGCACCTACACAATCCACGCTTTTTGAACCGAAAACAATAGCAACCCTTCGAACATTCAAACGTCTCGGAATTTTGCAAGGCGGTTCCATCAGATGAGTAATGGGTGCAAGAAATGCATATATAGAGATATACACACATGGGCAAAGTCCACATGCCAGCTGTCAGGGCATATAACATGCAAATGGGCATCGTTTCGAGTTGAGTGGGGCGGATGCTTTGTTGAGCTGTTTGCGTGAGGCAAAACGACATATCCAAATGTGGCTACCAGGAGGCAGCTATGCTGAAAGGCTGATAAATTTTCATGAGGACTTTCAAAGTGGAATCTGCAAGCTGCCGTGGAAATGTGGAGAACTGGGTCCTAAAGACATAGGCGTCAGGTGTCAAAAGCCAGGGTGAAGAGGTGCGTCTTCAGCAGTCGCCGACAGCTGCAGGTGCACTTCTGCAGGGAGGGAATTCCTTGCATGACTGAGGGGCCACCACAGAGAAGGCCCTCTTGCCCTGAGCCACCACCACCCTCAAGCCTCTGAGGGCAAAGGAGCCACCCAGAGGGTCTCCTCCGCTGATCTCAGCACCCAAGAGGGTCTGTCGGCTAAGGAGGCAGACTTTCAGCTACTTGGGGCAGGAGTCATTTAGGGCTGACCAACATGAGAACCGTGAATTGGGCCCAGAAATGAACTGCCAACCAGTGCAGATGTTTTAAAAGAAGGGTTGCCCTCTGGCTGGGAAACTGTTCTCCTCCTGTGTCGCATAAATCCGGAAGAAAGATACCCTTTTTTTTGGCCCAAGGGGGCAGATCTTTACCTGTCCCAATGGGTGAACTTTGACAGGCAGGGAGCCCACCTGTCAGTCCTATGGTGCAGGTGATTGACAGGTGGGTTGCCCCACCCATCTATCAAAAGCCTCTATCACAGCGCTCCCAGGGTCCCGCAGGCCCTGACTCCTACTCTTCCTTACACCTGCATCACATGCGATCACAACAAACAGAACAGAAGCTTCATTACACATTATATACATTGGAACATTCAGGACCAGGTTAAACTGTGGAACTCCCTCCCACTGGAAGTAGTGATGGCCACCAACCTTTATGGCTTTAAGAGAGGATTGGACGAATTCATGGAGGAGGAGAGGGCTCTTGAAGGCTACTAGCCCCTTGCCAAGTCCAGCAGGTCAGCACAAAGTATCCCTCGGCTGCCACGGTATTCCTTCCTGCAGGAGAGTTCGTGCTCATTCCGTTTCCCCACCAAACAGAGCACCGCATAAGCCCAGAGTCCAATTATTTCCCCCTTCTGCATGGGAAGCCTGGATATTGTGCACACGCACTCACACTTATTTCACAGCACAACGCACCAGTCCTCATCGAGTTCTGCTGCTGGCATGGCGCTTTTATGTATTTAATTAGAATTTAATTTTTTTTTTAATTTAATGATAGCCGTGATACCTACATTGCAGGGGGTTGAACTAGATGATCCTTGGGACCCCACACAACTCTTTGAGTCTATGTGCAACATATATGGATGCAGCATAAAAGGAAAGAGGGACGGGGAAGGATGAGGAAAGGGAAATGACCTGGGCACAAACGCTTTGAATGTGGCTAACGCACCTTCCGTTTGCACAGCCAGCTGACCCTTCCCTTCCTACCTCTTACCTGGGGAGAGTGTGGGGAGCAATAGCAGGGAGCTGCCAGTCTTCACCCCACATCCCTGATGCATTTTCTGCAAAGCTGGCTCAAAATTCTTCTGGAAACTGGCGGGGAGGGGGAATGTTACGTCAACCTTGGATTCTGGGCCAGCGTTAAATCTCTGGGATATGGGGCAGCCCCTTGGCTTCTGTCTGCAGCAAGTACCCTCCAAGTCAAGCCTAGGTGGTGGGTTTCGGGGAAAAGGCCCCCTCCCAGAGCCCCTCCTCGCCTCCCCTCGTCTGCTTAGCCAACCAGGTATGTCTGGACCCCTTCTCTATGAGAAGTGGCCTTTCCAGCTGGGCTCTTGGGGGTGGGAGGGTGGACTAGGCATCTGATTGGGGAAGAGGGGTCTTGTCTCGCTGCCCTCGCCCTAGCCATGCGGGAAGATTTTTACCTGTAGAGTGTAAAATAGAGTAAAAATTCTCAGTTGTTCAGCCTGTTTTTCGGGGGTGAGGAGGGGAAACAGGGGTGGGGGGCTGGGGGGAAAGAACCGACCTTTTGGATTGTTTAATGAATAAAACTGGTGTTTTGGAAGAATCTGGTGTGCTGTGATTGAATTGCGTCCTACAGGCAGCAGCCGGCCATCTCAAGTGTTGCAATTGGGGTAAATGAAGATTATGAGAGGACTGAGGTGTTGCTGTTCACACACACACCCTGCTAAAATGTACCCCAGTGCTGAAAAAATAAGAGGTGCTGCCTGCAGTTGTTGAGGGTGGACAGCCCTGATGTTCTTGCAACATCCTTTCTTGGGGGTGAGAGGTGTCAGTGCTGGTTGCAGATTAAGCAGAGGGTTCCAGATAAAATACCTTCATCTTATAATTCCCAGCTTGTTTCTTTGTTTACTATTTATTTCATAAAATCTATACCCCGCTGAATTGCCAAAACAAAACAAAAACGGTTTACAGAAAACAAAGCTATCACTAAGAAACATAAAACGCAATAATTTGAGACTTTTGGAAAGTTAAAACAACAGACCAAAAACAGGTGAAAACTCCCATCCGCTTCCCAAACCTCGGGGTAGACCTGCCTAAGGAAATATATTTTTAGCAAGTGCTGAAAAAAGTGCAGTGAAGGAACCTGCCTGGTTTCAATAGGCAGGGAGTTCCAAAGTTCCACACACAAAATTGAGCGTATACAGATGAGGAACAGGTTCCGCAGATCGAAGCAGCCAAGTGGGTGCATATGGGCCAAGGCAGTGTACTTTCCATAAAAACAAAGTGTTTTTCAATGGGATCTATAGCCATGTCTACACAATACAATCAAAGCATTATGATAGCACTTCCCCCAAAGTATTCTGGGAGCTGTAGTCTGTTCAGAGTGTTGAGAGTTGTAAGGAGACCTGCCCCCACCCCAAACTACCATTCCCAGAGTTCCCTGGGAAGAGGGCTTGGCTGTCAAACCACTCTGGAAATTGTAGTTCTGTGAGGGGGTGTTTCAGATGGGGGAATTAACCCTGTCCTACCTGGATGCACCATTGGGGATTGAAATCTGGGACCCCTTGCAAGCACAGCAGGCGTTCTGGCACCAGGCTACACCCCTTCCCCTAGGAAAAAAAGATCCTAGTCCTCATTATTCCTAAAGCAGGAAAATAGGGAGCTGTTTTCTATTGACTCTGAGCATTGGTCCATCTTGCTCAGTACTGTCTACACTGACTGGCAGGAGCAAGCTGGGAACTGGACCCCTGCAGAAGCCCTCACTCCAAGAGGAAAGGAAGTCCATGTCCTGCTATTCATCCTCCTTGCTGTTTATTTCTTTAGCATGCCTATACACAGCCTTTCAGCCAAGGCACCCCAAAGGAGTTTTCCGTTTCGAAATGCTAAAACAGGTAAATGGAACAAGATCAGAGGTGCAATGGTTTGGGGTTATATTTTGGAGACCCACAAGACTTTCTGCAACTGGGTTGTTGTCTCCAGCATCCTGAAACTGCCCAGTTGGCGTGAAAGGGGGGCTTTTTAGCCAATACAGTAAAATGAAGTCTTCTTGCCCTTTGTGCTGATCGGAGCCCATCTGTGTGAAAGGAGGTGAGGATAGGCTCCTAGGGTCACTCTGGAGAAGGCATGCAGGAAAAAGGAGGAGGGGAGGAATTCTCTACTATTTATTTATTCATTGCATTGCATTGCTACCCCACATTTTCCCTCCAAGCAGCCCAATGTGGCACACCCGCTTCTAGCCCCACAACAACCTTGTGAGGTAGGTGAGGCTGGCAGAGGCAGTGACTGGCCCAAGGTGAGAGACTCATGGCCGAGTGGCAGATTTGAACCCTGGTCCTGGTCTGACACCCAAGCCACTACCCCAAGAGGGCTCGCACATGCACAAAACCTAAGCATTTAGGAACACGGAAAACACAAGGTGCTTTGGGTTCAAGAGAACGGGGCGCACATGCACTGGAACTTCAAGGAAAACACAACTTAGAGAATGACAGATGTCGCTGAAAGGCAACACACAACAGATTATTATTCTTATTATTTATTAAATTTGTATACCACCCTATACCCACAGGTCTCCCGGCGGTTCGCAGCATAAAATCACAAAATAAAAACACAAAATACATCATAAAAATCAAAACAAGAACAACCCGTCATCTTTCAAACAGCCTCATTACAATAAGCACCATTGCCCACCAGCGTGTTTACTTACCCTGGTGTAAAAAAGGCTTGTATAAAAGCCATTTTGCTTATGCGAACAAATTAAGGAAAAAACGAGAATAATAATAAAAGGTGCCATTCAGTTGATTGCCTGCTATTCAACCGCCAAAATAAAGATCAGATCTGCACTGACTGGTGCACTGCAGCCCTAATTATTACTATTGTATAATTATGAGAACATTGTACAGCTATGAGATTATTCTATGATCTAGGAAGGTTGTATAATCATAGAAAGGGGTGTGTTTGTGAGAGAATGCGTGTGTAACTATCCTGAAGCGACCCTTTGCAGTTCTGAACACTGCCATGTAAGGTATTTATCTACGGCATTTATATCCCACTTTTCTTCTCCAAGGAGCTCAAGCTGGCGTACAGAGTTCTCTCCCTCTCCAATCAGTCCCCGTGACAACCCTGTGAGGTAGGTTAAGCTGAGAGGCAGTGACTGGCCCTTGATTCAAAAACATGAGGACTAGAATCTTAACTTTATTTTTAGAGGAAGGCCCATAGCTCAGGGGTAGAGCATCTCCTTTGCAAGCAGAAGGTTTCAACTTCAATTCCCAGGAACATCTCCAGGTGTAGGAAAGGTCCTTGTCTGAAACCCTGGGGAGGTTCTGCTGCCAGTCTGTGCCAGCACTACTGAGTTGGATGGACCAAGGGCTTGGCAGGTGGCCAAGGAGCAGGGGCAGGGGAGCCCATGCATGGGGTTGGGGGAATTTGTGTGCTGGAGGACTAGGGCCTGGGTTCAAATCCCGATTCGGCCATGAAACTCACTGGGTGACCTTGGGTCTGAAATAAATAAATTAAGGTCTTCTGTATATAATAAAGGTTCAATGTACCATGCAAACACATACATAGATATATAGGCCATATGTCTGAAGCTGCACAGGAGAGCAGCTATGGAGCCATTTTGACTCCCAGGCTGACCAGGTGTTTTTTCTGCAAGGTCAAATGGAAGAGCCTCCCCATTGTCTTTTCCTTCACAAATGCTGTTTTAATGGTATGTCTGTGTATGAATAGGGTGAGCCTGTGACCTGGCTCAGGAACTAAGTATTTATCATTACAAAAGACTGGCCAGGCTCCCCAGGGTATCCAATCAAGTGAGCATTAATAGGTAACCTGCCAGACAGGAGATAAACAACGCACTCAGATTTCAGCTGTAGACCGCCCTTTCTGTGATGTAGGTATGATGTTTCTGGGGGTGGTCTTGGACTCCAGGGAGGGCAATTTAAAATGTCTATATAAGGGTGGACACACCTTGGTTCTGGGTCCTCCTCCTTCTCCTGTGTGTGAATGGGACACCCTGTTGCAACAGATCAATAAAGATCAGGCTTACGAGCTGCTTTGCTTCTCAATATTCTCTGGCTGGCCTCTGTTCTTTTCTCTGGCAGATGGAGAACCTACAAAGGACTCTAGAAGGGCTCTTGTGTCCTCCATAAGGGAATCAGGGCGGATTTTCGTTTATTACAGGTCTCTTAAGCGACCTTGCAGGGTTGTTGTGGGGTTAAATGAGGAGATGCAGAGAACCAAGCGCGCGCCACCTGGGATGGCCTCCTCCATGCCTACCATCTATACTAGGATTCCCGGCTCAATCAAGCCATAACTTTCTATTGTCTCTTTTAATGAGGATCTTCTGCAACTCCCGCCAGAAGGCTTAAACAAAGCTTCAAAAAGAACCGCGAAATCCGGGCTGCGGACAAAAGAACTGAGCCTCGCTGTACCTGCCGCTTGGCAAAGGAGGCAGGACCCCGCCCACTTGCAGAGCGGGGATTCCAACGCGCACGCGCAATCTCAGCCCGCCGCTTTCGGCCCTTTGCGCGCACGCGCTAGAAGTGGCGGCGGTCGCTCCAGTCAGGCAGTCCATGCTGTGCGCATGCGCGAGAGCGGTCGTCTGAGCTTGACCGCCGCTGCGTCGAAGCAAAGGGCGGGGGGGGGGGAGGAAATAAGAGAGGCGGAACTGCGGCTGCGTAGAACAGAACAACTACTGTATTACTTTTCTAGAAACCGCTGTGTAAAATCTGTTTCGTAACTGTTAGGAAAATGTTGCTTCATTTGATTTCGTGAAGTTTTCCCACTGTAAACAGAGGGAAGAAAGCGGTTATTGAGCATGCGCAGAAAGCAGAGTGCAAAAACCCACGAAAGAGTACGCATGCGTAGAAAGGGCAACACAAGAGCTGGATTGCGCATGCGTTGAAAGCAAACGTATTTAGCACTAGGCATGCGTACAAAAAGGAAACACGGAGCAAGGTTGCACACGCGCACGGGGGGGGGTTATGGAGCGAGGACTACGCATGCGTACGAAAGGGAGCGGGGACAGTGCGTGTTTAGAAATGGAGAACCGATTGCCTATACGTAAAAAAAGGGGAGCGAGAACCGCGCATGTGCGAGAAAAGAAGGGGGAAACTGCGCGTGCGCAAAGGACGGGTTGTCGAACGCCTGAAAAGAGGGAGATAAATAAATAAATAAGGGCCTCCAAAGTGTCGTTCGCCCCCCCAACCACCATTCCCTGCGTCTGCGCAGACAGCACCCTCCTCCGCGCGCATGCTCCCGGGGCGTCGGGGAGGGCGCTGTGCGCCTGCGCGACGAGCGCTGTGGCTACGGCGGCAGCGGCGACTACGGCGGCGGGGCCCTGCGAGTGAGGAGGCGGCGGCGGCGGCGCCCGTCAGATCCCGCTCGCCTTTTCCCTCAGGAGCCGGCGGCGAGGAGCAAGAGGAGCAGCCCCAGGAGGCAGCGGCGGCGGCGGGAGCAGCGCGGGCCCCGCCCCCTGTCATGGCAGCCGTCCCCTCAGCCTTCCCGGGGCCGCTCCGGGCAGCAGCGCTAGCGGCGGAGGCAGCGGCGGCGGCGGCCAGGCCCGTCGGGTAGGAGGCTGCGGGACGAGGCCCAGCAGGGCAGCAGCCTCCCTCGCGCCGGCGGCGGCGGCGGCGATACCGGAGACCCGGCGCCAGGAGCAGGACGCGGCGGCGGCGACGGAGGGGACGAAGGGCGGCCTGTCAGCCACCGGGAGGAGCCGGAGGAGCAGCGCCAGGGGCGGCGGCGGCGGCGCTCCCTTCCCCCGCTCCGGTTCCCGCCCGCCCTCTGCCGGGGCCGCCGCCGGCCCTGCGCGGCGCCGCTGTTGGATGTGGGAGAGGATGGAGGCCAAGACGGTGGTCTACGACCTGGACACGTCCGGGGGGCTGATGGAGGTGAGCGGCGCGCGCGGCGGGAGGGTCCCTTCCCCCCCGACCCCCTCCTCTTGCTCCCCCTCCTCCGGTCTCCATCCCGCTCACCCCTTTCTTCCTCTTTCCCCGACATGGCAGCAAATCCAGGCGCTGCTGGCGCCTCCCCGGAGCGACGACGGCGCCGGCGCGGGAGGCAGCGAGAAGCGGAGCCGCCGGCCGGACCGCAGCGGGGACCACCACCAGCACCACCACCACCCGGCGCACCATCACCACCAGCAGCACCACGCGTCGCCGCACCACCACCACCACCCGGCGCACCACCAGCAGCACCACCACCACCCCGCGCACGGCGGAGACCGGCAGCACCACCCGGCGCACCAGCATCACCACTCGGCCCAGCGCCGGAGCGGCCGCGCCACCAACCACGACAGCTGCGACAGCTGCAAGGAAGGCGGCGACCTGCTCTGCTGCGACCACTGCCCCGCCGCCTTCCACCTCCAGTGCTGGTGAGAGACAGGGAGGAGGAGAAAGAAACGCGCATCCCCCATCCCGCCTCCGATTTGGAGTCACTCCGGGTCCTCCTTCCACCCATCCATGATCCATCCCTTGCCCCTTCCTTCCATCCATCCATTCATTTGCATGCCATCTTCCCTGCAAACCCCGCTTACTTTTCTTTCCCGATCCGGAGTCATTCCAAATCTCCCTTCCCTCCACCTCCCGTAGTATCCATGCCCTGCTGTTTCTTGACGATTTCGGAGTCTCCTCCTTTTCTCCTCCTCTGCGCCAATTCGGAGTCGCTCCGGCTTGCCGCGTCCTCCGCGCTCCGCTTTCTCCCCGCCCCCGCGGAAAAGTCCCGTTATAATCTCACGTGCGGCGCTGCTGGCCGTTTCTCTCTCTGTGTTTTGCGCGGGCGGAAACTCGTCGGGCCCGACCGGCTCCTGTTGTTGTTGCTGGGCGGTAGTGTTTTTTTCCCTCCCCGCCGGCCACAGGCGACGCGCTCCGGCGCTCCGCCCTCGCTGACTCGCTCGCTCGCGGCTTGCTTTTTCTCCCAGCCGGGCCCCGCTTTGCTCCTGACAACATGGCGACCTGCCTGAAATTGTTGCATTTTATTCCCAGCGCCATTTTGCCCATCTGGTCTCCTCGGGTGCCGTCGCCGTCCGTCCCCCGCCCCGCCCCCTTTGCATGCTGCGATCGGTGCCCGAGCCCCCTTTTCCCGGCCGTCCCCCGGCCGATCGCTCGCTCGCTCGCTCTCTCCGCCTGGCTCCCACCCGGCCTTTTGGGCGATCGCTGCCTTGCAGCAGAGAGAGGAGGGGGGCAGGCTACCAAGGCCACCCTGGAGAGGGCAGGGCTCCGTGCCTGCTGCAGTTCCCTGCAAGCTTCCTCCCGAGGAAACAGGCACGGGGGGCCCCTCACGATCGGGCTGCTCCTTCCCTCCCTCCTTCCGCATCTTTTGTTGATTTGCCAAATTGTTGGGATGCTTGTGGGGAGAGCTGCTTTGCAGGTTTCCGAGCCCATTGTTCCAGCCCTGGGGAGCCCCTCCGTCTTCTCAGTGGCTGCTAGGCCTGAGCCCTTGGTAATTCAGGCCCAGGGAAAGGCGGTGTGTTTGTGGTCTGTCTGGTTAGCTGTTAACTTCTGGGCTAGGATGTTCAGGCCCTGGGGAGCTTGCCATAGGCAAGCTAACCTTTATTTTTATTCTCTCTCCCTCTCTTGCATAAGGAAAGGGAAGTGGGTGTCCATAAAAGGACTCTTCCGTGTGCTTCAGGATCTCACTTGTTGGCAAAACCTTGAAGGCGCTTGGGGAAACGCAGAGGCTGGCAAAGGGGAATCCTTAACTCTTGCTGCGTTTTGCTTTTTTCGTTTGTTTTAATGGTGCATTGCTGGAACTGAATTAATTGCTTGGTTCTGTATTGTGGGGCTGTTGTGTCTATCTTGTCTACACAGTCTTGACTTAATGGTCAAGGAGAGGGAGAAAGCTGTTTGTGAGGTTCATAAGCAAATGTCGCAAAAGTTACTGAGCTCCTAAACAAGGAGGAAGCCATGCCCCTTTCCAGACCGGAGGTTTCTGGGGGAGCGTGTGAGTATGTTGCCCTGGTATGGCAGCCTGTCCCCACCCTTCAGCTGGGAGGGAAGGGAGAAAGGCGTCTTAGGACAAATTCTCCTGCTTATGCTGCTGATAGGCTACTCTGAGGAAGACAGCTCTACAATTAATAGCAGCAGTGTGGATTCTTTTGGTTCCTCATTGGAATATTCACACACACACACACACACACACACACACCGTCAACAGATCACAGGCGGCCTTCCTGTTGGTGAACCGAGACTAGTTTGCCCTGTGCTTTTGCGTGTGCATCAGCCATTTTGCCTGCTGGCAAGCAAGATGCTTGAGGCTTTGCATCCATGTCTGTCTCCATCATGGTCACTTCACTAGGGATGGTTAAAGACTGCTGTGAGCTTCCCCTGCTGAAAGTGTGTGGCTCTTACACTGAATTGGGGGTGGGTGCACCCATCTTTATCACTTGCTTTTGTTTATTCCCCCCACCCCAGATTTTATGCACTTCCATATGCACTGGATTTTTTGCAGTTTGTCTGGTATATGTTTTACTTCGATACTCCTTTCTGTGGCATTAAACTATTAAACTTCCTGCATTCATGGGTGTTGAGCCTATTTCCCTCCATGCTCAGATGCAAATGGATTAGTTGTTTTTGTTGCATTTCCTGGCTTTCAAGTTCAAGCAAACATCTTTCCATTTAAAGCACTGGAAATAACTGAGCCATTGCCTTTGAATCCCACAGTTCCTTTTGGGTGTCCTCTTGTAGCAAAGAGCACTAGGCAGCTGGACTTCAGAACCTTGTAGGAAAAATTTGGAAGGGGCAGCAGAGAGAGAGAAGTGCAGTAATGGGTTTGGGGAAAGTATGTTTGCTCTAACTAGCCAAAATTTGAGGTCATTTTGATTCTGCCCTCACCCACTCCTTCGAAAATAAATAAATTGAAGGGGGAAGTGGACATCATGGTGAGGCTGGGAGGGGCTTGGAGTGTTTATGCAGCCTGGGAGGACGGGGTGATTCCCCTTTCCAGCTCCAAGCTCAGGAGGAAGTCTGTGGCTGATTTCCAGAAAAAGAAGAAAGAGACCAGGGTGTGCAAACTTGTGGACTCTTGATGGAAGGGAGGGGATAGTTGCACCATCTGGAAAATGAGGGCATGAGTGTTTTGTTTTGTCTCAGAGTCTGTCTTGCCCCTTATGCAACATATATGGCATTCGAACACAACCTTTGCCAAGCTGGTGCCTTCTGGCATGGCCAGGATGGCTGTGGCTGATGGAAGCTGTAGTCCAAAACATCTAGAGGGCACCAGGTTGTCAAAGGCAGCTCTAAGCATTAGGAGTGCCTGTGGGAGAGAGATGGGGACTGTCTGTCATTCTTTGCTCTTTCCACCTGGAGTTGAGCTGGTCTCCCGTTGTGATTTCACGCAGATGGGCTGTGGGGTCTGGCTTGTCCTCTGTGGTTTAATTTGTACCAGAAGGGTTACAGTTGGGAATAAGCTCTGGCACTGATAGTTCTCCCTTCAGCTCAGACTGTGTTCTGCTTGTGTTAGGCACTCCAAACTTTCTATGCAAATAAGTCAGGAGGCTGCAGTGAGCTGCTTAGTGCACTGAATGTTTTGCCTTTTTTATCTTCACAATAACCGTGTGAGGTAGACCAGGATGAAAAAGAGAGGGAACCCAGTTTGTTTTGTGGTTCTTGGAAATCTGAACCAAAGACTTTCCCACATCTCCATCTCATCTGTTGTCTCCTTTGCATTCACCCCACTCTTAGCTCAAGCTGGTTAAAATATTCACTTATATATTGAGAGCATTCTGCTGCTGCTGTTTAATCTTAAGCTTTTTGTGCATGCCTGGGCCAGCCTGCTTGCAAATAGCTAGTGGGATCTAGTAAACAGTGCAGTACATGCATGCTTTTGTGGCCCTCTCAGGTGAACTGCATCTGGAGGTACAAGTAGCATATTTAAAAAATACCTAGTAGGAGCTGTTTATCTGGAACTTTATTTTGTTCCTCCTACTCAAACCTTTGCTTATACACATCTAGTCTCCTTTTCCCCACTTAAATCATCTCTCTCTCTCTCTCTCTTTCTCTCTCACGCGCGCACACACACACCTCCTTTCCCTCCCTGTGCTCCCAAGTGAATTTATAATCTTGCGGTGGAGCTCAGCTCACCAAAGGCCACATCCCCCTCATGACCACCGACTGTGATTTCACTGAGGAATTACAAGAATGTCAGTGAAGGGAAGGTGGTTTTCTGTGTAAAACAGGTAACTAGCAAACAAATAAATCAGTGGCAGTTGCAGAATGTGGGGCAGGTGAACTGGCTTTTCTCCAGGATGTAAAAGCCTCCTCCGAACTTAGTGAACCATGCTATCCATCTGGGTCAAATCCCATTTATAGCTTCCTGTTTGGCTCACAAGTAAGGATCGCTATAGCAATGCAAGGCCTACGGTGAATATAGTGTAAGATCATTTAAATGGTTGTGCCCAGGTTCCTCCCCCACCAACTTAAATGTGTCTCCATTCCAAATTATTTCTGTGATTCTGTCTCCTTTCTGGGGACTGTTTGTTAGCTTCTCAGGTTACTGCTTTGAGGGCACAGGATCAGCCTCCTCTCTCTGGTTTTTTGACTCAGCGCCTCAATATAGGGCTGTCGTTTTTAAAGAGCTAGAGTGAGCTTCTCTTAAAATGAAGACCTAGCAAAGCAACTGCAGAGTCCAGCGTGCTCTTATTTTTTTGTGCCATCTGCAGTGGTTTGAAATAGCATAACTTACTTCCTTGCCTCACACGGACTGGGCATTCTCCTTGCCTCCCTAGGGTAGCCTTTGGGTGTTCATTGCCTTCATGTGAGTTCATTGCCTCTGTCTTTACTGTTCACTCTGCCTGTCGCCATTCCATTCTTTACACAAACCTGGAAGAAGGTCTTCGCTTCTTCCTGTCGTCACATAGAAGCAGCGTTGACAGGTTTATTAATACTTTATGATTCTGATTTGTTTTTGTTTTTTTAACCTGTCATTTGGCCCTAGGAACATAGAAAGCTGCCTTATGCTGAGCCATTGGTCCATCTAGCTCATCATTGTCTACACCAGGGGTGGGGAGCCTCCATCCCACAGGCCTAATCCTGCTCGCCAGGCCTCTGCACTTGGCCCATCAAGCCATTTCAGGCAAGCCACAGTTGCTTGCCCTACACCTGACATCATATCGTCTGGTTATCAGGCATTTGGAAAGTCCTGCCCAGGGGACTTTGCAAAGTGTCGATCACATGATGCCATTATGATGTCAGGTGATTGATAGGTGGGTTGCCCTGCAGGGGAAGATAAGGATTTGGCCTATCAGGCCAGAAAGGTTTCCCAGCCCTAGTCTGCAGTGGCTGGCAGTGGGAAATCAGAAGATTTCCCAGCCCTACCTAATACCAAAGAAGATTAGAGAAATGCATGGAGGAGAGGGCTATGATGGCTAACAGGCACGATGGCTCTGCTCTGCCGCCTTGGTTGGAGGCAGCAATGGTTCTGAATACCAGTTGCTGGAAACAGAAGGAAAGGTGAGTGTTGTTGTGCTCCAGTTGTGCTTTTGGGCTTCCCATTGGGGCATCTGGTTGGCAACTGTTTGTGAGCATAGGATGCATTGGCCTGATCCAGCAGGCTTGCCTGAATATTTTATTGCCACTCTCCTCCTCCTCCTCTCAGTGTTTCAAATGTGTAGTGTGACACACAGGGCACTGCTCCAGGTGTGTATAGGGAAAAGCATTTCCCAAACGGTTTTCTGGTGCCTGCTTGAGGCTCTTCAACGTGCAGATTCCTTTAACATCAGCGGCTGTCAGCTAATGACTCCTTATGGTTTTCGGCTTGCTAGGAGGGGCTGTATGTTTGGTTGTGGAGCAAATATTTGGCTCCTGGGTTGTGACAGCAGGTGTTGGGAAGGTTCTCTGCCAGAGACCCTGGAGAGCGGGAGCCTGTCAGAATAGACAGTTCTGGACTGAATGGAGCTGTGGTAGGTCGAAGCTTTGCATCTTCAGTTTTCCTCTTTGTTAACACCAGTAATGTATATGGCGGGTGCACTGAGGGGTTTTGTGTCTTTGAAGCTGGAAGCGGTTGGCTGGGCTGCCTAATGTCACAGCTTGTTGTGGCAGGCAGGAGGGTCCCCGGCCAAGCCAGTCAGATTCCTTGGCAGGCGCTGAGTGAGCTGTTAGAATCCCAGGAAAAGGGCAAGCCTGGCTGGAGGGCCCATGGAGAAACAAAGGGGGCAAAGGCTGGAGGAAGTAGAAAGATCTGGGAAGGCTTTTGTGATTGGCTACTGGTGATGGTAATAGGGGAGCCTTTGGAAAGGAGAAGTTGTGCAAAGGAGTTGTGGGTGGCAGGAAATGCACATTGATTTCATGTAATGAACCAAGGCTCTGGTTTCACAGTCTCTATATCATTCCTATCAGTGATGTTGCATATTCTCCTACAGTGATCAAGCCTTCATGCAGAATCATTACTGCAAAGAGCCAGCTATTAGTTATACACACACAGCATTAAAGGCAACAGTTTTGAACAAGGATAACCTTCTGGGTTCACAGTAACGTCTGCTGTTATATCACCTTAGAGACAGAGTTTCATCAAGTATCTGTTTCAAATGCAGCTTTTCCCTTTCACATACTCTGTTATATCAATGTAAGTTATAAAAAGAATACTCCACCCTTTCTTCATAAATGAACTCTGCACATCAATTAACAAACACAGCCAGAAGCCATATAAAACAAAATAAATAATCAGAAAAGAAGAAGCGGTACTCGGCAACACAGAAAGAAATTACTGTAATAGCGATCACAATCTCTGCCAATCTCAAAACGTATTGGAAAATGCCAGGTTTCACACCTGACACCTGAAGGCAATATAGTATTGGAGCTAGGCGAGCCTCCCTTTTGGGGGGGCATTCCACGGAGCTGGTGTCACCTCTGAAAAAACCCTGCTCCTCGTAAATTCATGCCAGAAATCAGCAGACGAGGGCACCTAGAGCAGCCCCTCTTTGTTAAATGTGAGGGCTGTGTTGCAGGACAGTGTGTTTTTCCAGCAGCTAGGCCCCAAGCCATTTAGGTCTTTATAAGCAAGGAGCAGCACTTTGAATTGAGTCTGGTAACAAAGCAACCACCAGTGCAGCTCACATCATTTCTAGAGTCATATGCTCCTGAGCATCCAATCGCAGCCAGTATCTGGTGCCTGCATTTTGCACCAGCTGAATGTTTGCAGACTCTTCAAGGGCAGCCCAGGTAAAGAGTGTGCTACAGTAATCAAGCCTGGAGATTTACTTGGTCATGAACAGACTTGGTTGGTGATGGCCATCACCGTGACTATTGAGTGGCGACTTCCGTTTTTCCTTCCTGTGATGGTTTTCAGTGAAGCAAGTTGACATATTCAGCTGGTCATTGATCAAGAGATGTGTGGGCCATTTATTGATTGCAAACAGTGTGTGCAAAAACGAAATGCTTTTGTGGGCAAACTGAGTGAAGTTATTCTACGTGAATGTTACAAAAGCAAGCTCCCTTCTCGTGAAGTTTGCTGTGGGAAAGGAAAAGAGCCATGTTTGAAAACTGCCTTTGTTTACTAGCAGGTGTTGGGAGACTTCATTTTGTGGGTTCTGTTCCCATAGCGCTTCAGGGTTGGAGTGGATCCTATCATACTTGAAGCCCTTGGAGGACTAACTGATTAAATCAGTCCAAGGCAGGTGAAAGACCAAGGATTCTGTAGCTTCCAGAAGTCATAAACTCTGGTTTAAAAATAATAAGTAAGGGTGGGTTTTGACTCTTGTTTACGGGCTGTGGGTAAAAGGAATCAAACAGACTGAGAGCTGCATCATTTAACTGCAGCTAAAAGCAAAATGTGTAACTTCAGAAGCCTTGTATAGAAGCGGAACTTAGCACAAAAGGGCCCTGTCTGAGGCTGGGCAATCGGATAAGCACCCAGGTCGGTCTGTTGGCGCCGGCATGCATCTTGGGCCTCTGGAAGGGAGTGGTTGCAATTAAGAATCCAGGCTCATTGTAACTTGAACCGGGTTTTCTTTACCCTCGGCCGCCTTCTTTGGGGGGCGGGGGCAGGAGTCCACCATGCCTGGTGCTTCGTCGGACGTCCTCTTGCAGTTCTCAAGAGCCCCCTTTTCCTCACAAGCTTCCCCCAAAATTAGTCCAAAGCACGTACAGGCACATGTCAGGGAACAGTCTCTGAGGCGCGGCTGGCGTTCAGTGGTAAAGCACATGATCTGCCTACTGAGCCGAGGTGGAGGGCCTGTGGGCCCCTCCCCACACATGTTACTGGACTACAACTCCACAATCATTCCTGGCCATTGGCCATGCTGGCTACTGGGAGATGGAGGCCAGTAGCCCCTGGAAGAGCCACAGGTTCTCCATCATTGATATAGGCTCAGCTCCCAATACCCGCAGTTAAAGGATCTCCGCTGACAAAGACCTCAGCGTGGAAGCCCGCAAAGAACTGCTTCTGTGCAGGGAATCCCATATTGTGTTAGGTGAGTTGTCTGTCTCATTTGGTGTTGGGAACCTAAGAATCTGCCTTACACTGAATCAGACCCATGGCCCATCTGGCTCAGAATTGTCTTCAGTCTGGGAGCATCTCTCCAGGGTTTCAAGCACGGGAACTTTCACCAGCACTACCTGGAGAGCTGTCGGGGAGTGAAACAGAGATATGAAAGTTAGGAGCTAAATGGCACCTTAAACCTTTGGGCACAGCAACGGAATTTCTAGGAGAGCTTTTTATAACAAGAATACAAAGCTGAAAATGAATGAGCTGCAGCTAAAGTATTATTTTAAAAAATTCCTTCCAATAACACGTTAGAGACCAACTAAGTTTGTTATTGATATGAGCTTTCGTGTGCATGCACACTTCTTCAGATACCTGATGGACTTCCACTTCATGTGTCTCAATGTGGTGCCTTCCATAGTTCTAGTCATAGGTAGGTAGCCGTGTTGGTCTGCCATAGTCAAAGCAAAATAAAAATATTCCTTCCCATAGCACCTTAGAGGCCAACTAGGTTTGTTACTGGTATGAGCTTTCGTGTGCATGCACACTTCTTCAGATACCAGATCATAAAATATTATGTTCATTTTTCACATGGTCTAGTCCTTCCCCTGTCTGCCCACCCCTAATATTCTTATGAGGGTCTCATCTCCAGTCTTCAGAGAGTAACTGGAAGTGGGGAGGCAGAAAATCCTTCCACTCTGCAGTTTTAATCTGAAATCTTAGGCGCAGTACTGCACCCAGAGCTCAGGAACTGCTCACACTAATGAAATTCCCTGTCACAAAATGCGCCTAGAACAATGAGAGTTTCGAACACTGCTTCTGCACACAAAGCAAATGCTCTGCTGCTGAGCTATGGCACTTCTCCAAGTTTAATATAGTCCCTTAGCCCACAGGAGCTGGGCTGGTGAGCATCATGGCTGTGCTGGGCACCATTCAGAATGCAGACTGCTCCATTTACCCTGTGGTCCTCTGTTATAACCCACCCATTGCAGAATAATGGAAGCCTTCAGAGAAGAGACGGGCAGTAGCCCCCAGTAAGATTTTTGTGAGAATTTAACGATGGCAAAAAAGGAGGACACAAACTGAGGCATCAGTCTTGGCAGGCTCCTCGACCACAAAGGCCTAACTGGGCTTGGCAAAAGGTTCAGTTAATTCAGAGCATATAACAACACTTTTTTGTTCTGGGACTGAAGATGCTGGATCCCAGGGTGGAAGCCTCCCTTGCGCAGCAGAGTCTTGCCACGTTGAGCTCTTGGCTTGGCTGTGTGCATCTCTCTTGAGTGGAGGCTCTGGAATCTGTGCTTTTGACTTGGTAACTTGGCACGGCCAGCGCAGCACAGCCACTTTTGCTTCCTGCTGAAGATCCTCTATGCTGCCCATGGACTGATTCCTCTGTGGCAAACGGGCCTGTCGCAGATCCGAGGGCAGAATGGGGCTGCCTGCTTGGAACCTGTGGTTTGTGGGGCTTGGAGCAAATGTGGATGGATGTTTGGGGCAGGGTGTATGATAATGTCTGTGCTGTGCTGTAGTTCTTCTTGCCAAAAAGTTTGCCAAAGGAGGTGTAGCGCTGTGCAAATAGTTCTTGTTGGTAAAAAGCTTGCCAAAGGAGGTGCCGGAAGAGGAAACATTGGACTTCCCAGGAAGCATTCATCACACGTTAATCATGCCATTAAAAAAAAAAGAATGCCGATCTTCCAGCTGCAGATTGGAAGTCAGGTATCCTGTACTGCCCTTTTCCCACTTGTTGAGAGTGAACTGGAAATTGCTGGGGTAGGGGTATGTGTGTGAAGCCTGGGAGCAGAAGGGTGCAGTCCCCTCCCTACAAAACCACAGCAGTACTTCCTGGATTGCCTGGCAGGTGGCATCCTGCTGTGGTCTGGTTGCAAAGCAGGCGCTTGGTATTGGGCAGCGCTTTCAGGAACTCTTTTGTGTCCAGCCGGGAAGAGGAAAGGCTTGCTTCCTGGGAAGTAAAAAAAAGCGGCCTAGCAGTACGAAGAACCACCCAGCTTGGCTGGATCGCCCTGGGGAATTCTGTGCCTTACTTGAAAGCAGGCAAGAGAGAGAGATTGGGGCACATTGTTAGTAAATGCCAGGGTACAGGCAGCATGAAACCCAGGATAGCTGATAGCCTGCTTGGTTGTTAGGTAGTGGTTTGTTGTGGGAAGGTATCTGATGTACCGGCCTTCTTGCTTTCAGCATGCTTCTGAAAGGTTTGTGGTTTTTCAATCCGCACAGACAGCAATGGCATATTGCATTTCATCTAAATATTGCCTTTCATCCCCCCCAAAGTGTCGGTTTGCAGCCTATATTTAGCCTTTGGCCATATCAGAGGAGGTGAAACACAGCCACCCTTGCTGGCTTTCAGGAACGCCTCAGCCAGTTAGGCCAGAGGGGCAAAGGTGTGTGGGCAGGCCAGGTTAAGTCAAGCTGCTGCTAATTACCAGCACTGGGATTCCCCTGAGATGAGACAGAGGGATAAGGTGTGTTTTTTTCTGCATGGAGGCCTTCTTGAAGAGCTGAACTTTGAGAAGACTGAACTGCTTGGCCTCCTTGCAAGAACGTCTTGTCAGCTGCATTTGATTTCCAGTGGTGTCCCCCTTTCTTATTTATTTTTTGCGTTTGCTCCAGGGACCATTTTGAAGCTTTTACAAGCCCTGACTTCAGCACACCATAATTGTGGCGTTGTTCTTAAAAGGGCAGGTGGATTTTTCAGGGACCAAACTGGAGAGGCAGTAGGTCTCACAACCGCTGCTTCCTCCTCCCTTGGCTCCCCACCCCCCTGTGCCGGCAGGATCCTGACAAAGAGCACCACTGTGTGGAGGGAAGGGAGCCGTTTCCTGATCATTAATCTGCCTCTCGGAAAAAGATGTGCATTCTCCATTTCTCTGGTCACAGCCAGCAGCAGGGAGCTGCAGCATGGAAAAATGTCTGCCAGCAAAACTGGCGGAGTGGCTGTGTTTTGATGGTGGCTGCTTCACGGTAGGGATCGATTGTGGCCAGTTTAGATTGCCTGCAGGTGTTTTCACCCCCAGAAGGCTCTGAGGAGCAGCTGCAAAGAGAGGTGTGGGTGCCACACAGCTGTTTTGCAAAACGGAAACTTTGCCATTATCTGCGTGTTTCTCAGTGGGTCTCAGTTGCAAGAAGCTGAGTTTGCTACTCACTCACAGAGCCAGGAATGTCCCTGAGGCCTCGTGCTGTAGCCTGGCTTAGAAATGAGAGGTCTGAATGAACCTTTCCACTTCCCCCCTGATGTTATTGGTGGCAGGCCTGCAAAATGCACCACAGCGTCCTAAATCTTGAAACAGAACCGTTGAGCCATTTCCCATTCTCCCGTCCTTGAACAGCAGAGATGTTGGGGTAGCTCAGGTGCTTGCCATAATAAAGTTCACCTTTGCAATCATCTTGGAAATCTCCTCCGTATGGGTCTTTGTGGGGTGATGGTGCCTGACCGCTGGCCCTTGGGAGTATGGGAAGATTTCCTGCTGGTAACCCTGCAGCTGGACCGCCTTTGTGGACCTAATGCCAGAGGTGCTGAGTTTGTGGGACTGCGTCGGCTGCTCTCTCCCAGCAGGCCCCTTTTTATTATGTGCATGGGGGGGGTGTCTGTAACTGGGGAGGTCAGGTGTGTTGGCGCATGATGTTTTCCCTAATTCCTGCAAGCTGGATCCTGTTCTTACCTGGCTGCATTTTATTCCCCCGTGCTCTGGAATGTCAATGTCATACCTCCAAGCGGGTGGATGGAACAACTTCAGCACTGCTGGCAACCTTCAGTCTCTGATCATGACTCGCTGCCCCCTCCCAACCACCCAAATCTGCCTGAGGCCCACAGATAAACTGGCAAGCCCTTCAAGCCTCAGGGGGCAGCTGCTCACTGGAACTACTACAGTTGTCTTTTGAAACTTATTTTTTAAAAGCAGCTCACTCTCTCCTAGTATGTTCCCAGCGCCCTCCCTACCAGGCTTATTGTGGTTTGGGGTGAGGGGTTTTGTTGCATCTTTGCTTGAAACTCGAACATGGGAGGTTAGGTAGCCAGGCATGGCCATCTGTGACTGCTTCCAGCCCTCTGGCTGTGGTGTGTGGGTTTTGGTTTTTTCTTTCTTTCAAGAAATGGTTTGATGTGTGGATTTTCCACTGTGCTCTTGAGACTGCCTCAATCACACACTCCGGAGTCCACTTGCCGCCTCCCTGATTCCTGAGCTGTGCTCTCAAAATGGCTGCCTGCCTCGTTCATGTGTCTTGATTTCTGAGCAGGAAGTTTCTGGGAGATCTGGTGTAGGCAGGAGGTACGCAGGGTCCAGGTTCCTGTCGTAGGTGTCTCTGTATCCATAGACCAGTTTCCAGAGAAGCATATCTGTGAGTTTTTAAGACTATAAAGCTCTCCGGTACAGCCTTGGTGCAGAAGGCAAACGCTCCACAGACCCGGCTTGACTTCTTCCTGCTCAGTGTTCTCTCAGTCCCGTCTCTCACTTTCCTTTGTAACTGGCAGCAGAACCACAAATACTAGCCCAGCCTAGGTGGTGTGCCTACCAGGAGTGAAACGCCCCACCCCACCCTGCTCTTTCTGCCACATGGATCCATTGCAGAGGGAAAAGAGACGGCTGCTGGTGGAGAAAGGACTTGGGCATGTGGCTCAAATGAAGGAAGGCCTGGCCTCAGCCTGGAGCTGTAGTTTGTTGGACAGGTTTCCCTGGTAGGAAAGGGTTCAAAAGGAAGATAGTGAAATGAGAGCCAGCTGCATGTGCCTCCTTGGAGACCCTTAGAGGTGGAAAGCCTGGATGTAGATATTTCCGGCCAATCACAAATGGAGCATCCCTAATTCTCAGCATTTACAGAGCACTTCATTGCATTTCAGAGAGCTTCACTTGTGCTCTGTCGTTTTAGAACAGCAGCCCTGTAAAGGAGGCCAGCATTACGATCTGTGGCTGTGGTGATCTTTGAAGTTGGAGACTCAGGAAGCTCAGCTGCTCCTTCGCCTTTCGCTGTTGCAACGAACCTGGTGGCTTCTTTCTTTCTTTCTTTCTTTCTTTCTTTCTTTCTTTCTTTCTTTCTTTCTTTGTCTTGGGGTAAGCCAAGGTCCCTGCCTAGCATCTCCCTTTCCCTGTGTTGAGGCAGAGTGGCAACCTTTTATTGGGAGCCAAGAGCTGTTGTCAAAGGGCGCTGAGCACTTGTAGGGAACTCAAACATTATTGTGATCAAATTGCAACGATCAAGAACAGAAACAATGTGTGATTACAGCAGGAGTCACCAGCGTGGTGCCCTTGAGCACAGTCGTGCCCACAAGGGCCTTCTCTGGTGCCCACAGCGTTGTCTCACCCTGCCAAAATTAGGCTTGGAAGGAGCCTTCTGTTGTGACCAGAAGAATGCGTTGCGGTGTGTGTTTGAGTTTGTGGTGTGTGCTCTGTTCTTCTTTTAAGGTGGTGGCAGTGTTTGCAAGGCTCCCTGTTTTGGGTGGTGAAAGGCAAGTACAGCTATCTTTTGCAAAGTCCCCAACTAAAGTCACTTATGGTGGCAGAGAATTTCAGAACGTGGTATTCGAAATTCACTTCTTTTGGTGTATTTGAAACCTAGATGTATGTCAGGATGGTAGATGGCTCTTCATGGAGCAGCTCTTGAAGCACAGAGGGAGCAAGGAGCTGCTGGAGGGGCCTCCTGCATTGTGGCTCAAGGTGACTTTGAGATTTTTCAGGCAGAGAGGAACCACCTTGATGCCTCCACATGAGGCCCACTTGAAAGTCTTTCCTTATTATCTTTGTCCCCCTCCACTTCTGGCTCTCTACTGTTGTGTCTCCTCCTGCACTGAACTTCTTCATCTCTCTCTCCCTACCCCCCATCATGCATGACTCCCCACCCCCAAATGTGGGGCAGCACCACTGGGACCACACATGTGCGGCCCGATCACAACCTGTCATTACTGTGTGTGTGTGTCCATGTGTGTTGACATGCACGGGTGCTGCACCTCATACAAAGAAGGAGATTCCACATTGCTAGTAGGCAGCACCCGGATGCATTTGCAAAGGCTGGCCTTCCTTTCCAAGCACGCTGCTGAAAATGCATCCTTGGTGCAACTTATCAATGTCTGACTGCCTTCATCATCCTAGGGTGCACTTTTGCATTGGTCAGCTAAGTGGCAAAGTGTTTAAGGCTGTCACGGACAGCAAAATGTCCTTTGCTCTAGCAGTAACTGGGGAAAGGGGCCAGTGTGGTGGGTCAGCTGGTGCAGAATGCTGCAGCACAGTTGCTGACAGGAGTGAGACCCAGCCAGCATACAGAACACCTTTGCTCAGGGATCTGCACCGGTTGCTCATTTGCTGCCAAACCAAGTTCAGTCCCACTTTGCTTGTGGGATTGCCATACCTCAAAATACCCACTTGGCTGCTTTCATCTGCACAATTGGCACTATTGTGTTTTTTAAAAAACAAAACAAACCCCACCAATATTTTAGTGTGGCAGTGCCAATCCTTTGGAACTCCCTGCCTATTGACATTCACTGTACAATGTTCAAAACATTTTTGCTTATCATAGCCTACCCAGATACATCAAAACTGCATGTATCTCTTTTTAACTCCTGTTGATTTCAAATCATCTTTCAAATACTTTAAAATACCTGTTTATAATCAAGCCTCTTAATGTTTATGTTCATATTTCTGTAAACCACTTAGAGGTGTGTTGTTTTCCTTAACCTTAACTCTCGACCCGTGCCCGTCTTGGCTGATTAGAGCGTGTCCAGACGAGGTGCGGGCCCTCCTGGGGGATATCATCAATTTGTCCCTTGGCACGGGGACATTCCCAGGGGAACTGAAGGAGGCAGTGGTGCGCCCGCTCTTAAAGAAAACATCATTAGATCCTTTAGATCTATCCAATTACCGCCCGGTTTCGAATCTTCCGTTCCTGGGTAAGGTGATTGAGAGAGCGGTTGCTGAACAGCTTGGTGGGTTTCTGGAGGAAACATCGGCTCTGGATCCATTCCAGTCTGGCTTCCGCGCTGGTCATGGGACCGAGACAGCTCTGGTTGCCCTAACAGATGATCTTCGTAGACAGCTGGATCGAGGCGGGTCGGGGCTGCTGATTCTTCTAGATCTGTCAGCAGCTTTCGACATGGTCGATCATGATCTTCTGGACCACCGCCTTGCCGACGTGGGGATCCAGGGCACAGTCCTTCAATGGCTGCGCTCGTTTCTCTCTGGTCGGGGACAGAGGGTGGCGCTTGGGGGGGAATTGTCATCGTGCCACTCCTTGGTGTGTGGAGTACCTCAGGGTGCGATACTCTCCCCAATGCTTTTCAACATCTTTATGCGCCCCCTCGCCCAGCTTGTCCGGAGTTTTGGGCTGGGTTGCCATCAGTATGCCGATGACACCCAACTCTATCTGTTGATGGATGGCCATCCTGACTCGGCCCCAGACACACTGACCAGATGTCTGGAAGCTGTGGCTGGTTGGATACGTGGGAGCCGGTTGAAGCTAAATCCTTCGAAGACAGAGGTCCTGTGGCTGGGACGGGACGATATGGGATTGGGGGGGCAACTCCCATCTCTTGCGGGGGCGCAGTTAGTGCCAGCACCGTCCGTTAAGAGTTTGGGTGTAATCTTCGACACCTCCCTTTCCATGGAGGTGCAGATTGCAGCTATAACAAAGGCGGCATTTTTCCATCTCCGCCAAGCTAAGCAGTTGGCTCCTTACCTCTCTCGCCCTGACCTAGCCACTGTGATCCACGCGACGGTCACCTCCAGACTGGATTATTGTAACTCGCTCTACGTGGGGCTGCCCTTAAGACTGACCCAGAAACTCCAGCGGGTGCAGAATGCTGCAGCGAGACTCCTTACGGGGTCTTCGCTGCGAGATCACATTCATCCGGTGCTATATCAACTGCACTGGCTCCCGGTGGAGTACAGGATCAGGTTTAAGGTGCTGGTTTTAACCTTTAAAGCCCTATACGGCCTAGGACCCTCGTACCTACGGGACCGCCTCTCCTGGTATGCCCCACAGAGAAACTTACGGTCTTCAAATAAAAACATCTTGAAGGTCCCAGGCCACAGAGAAGTTAGGCTGGCCTCAACTAGAGCCAGGGCTTTTTCGGCTGTGGCTCCGACCTGGTGGAACACTCTGTCACAAGAGACTAGGGCCCTGCGGGACTTGACATCTTTCCGCAGGGCCTGCAAGACAGAGCTGTTCCGCCAGGCCTTTGGCCAGGGCACAGCCTGACTCCCTCCCTCGGCAATCTTCGCGGAGCTCTGGCCCAATGGTGGCCAGTGGCTTGAATTTAATTAATTTTAATGAATGATTTTAGAGTGTTGTTTGTGTTGTACTTTTGTATTGTTTTATTGTTGTTAGCCGCCCTGAGCCCAGCTTCGGCTGGGGAGGGCGGGATATAAATAAAACTTATTATTATTATTATTATTATAACAAGCAAGCAGTATATAATTTTTACTAATTAATAAGTGAAAGAAACTGGTGGCTGAGGAAGCTGTGTCCTTCCAGCAGGTGCTGCTGGACTCCCAGCTCCCCTCCTCATGCTTGGCCCTTGGCCATGGCTGGCTCCTGGTCACGGCAGTCCAGCAACATCTGTAGGGCCCTAGGCTCTCTGCCACCACCGGCCGAAATGGAAGGAAGGTGTGGCTTGCATGTCCTTGCCATTTGGAAATATAACAGCCTCCTTTTCTTCCCTCTCTCCTCCTCCCAGCAATCCTCCGCTGAGCGAGGAGATGTTGCCTCCCGGGGAGTGGATGTGCCATCGCTGCACCGTGCGCCGGAAGGTAAAGACGCCTCCGCCCATGAGTGAACGGACCTTCTGGGCATTCGGATGTAATCTCTTCTCCTCCTCTTCCTTCTCTGGAAAGAACAAAAGGGTTGCAAACAGCTGTGGGGAAAGATTTGCTCAGGAGGGGCGGGTGCGAGGACATACAGCTGCCACAGACCAAAAAATAGCTTTTATAATTCCCAACGCATTATGAACACCTGTCTTTCTCAAGCGGGGCTGGGGGGAATGCTTCACAAATCTTCGGGAAAAGCTAGATTAAATTAATTCATGCTTTGAGCCTGGCAGGGAGGGTGATGAGAAAGCCGTTCCTTTCTTTACCTGCTTCTCCAGACCATGGCCAAATGTGCAAGTCGCTGGCATAGCTGTGACAAGCTAACTTGGTGGAGCCACATTCCCTGCCTTGCTAAGCCACTTGCAGGTTGTGTGTGTGTACGTTCTTGCTTGCAGGGGGTGGTGGAGGGGGGGAGCTGGCTGTGACGGCACAGGCCTCTCCCTCTTTCAGGCCAGCTGCTCCCATTGCCAGGCCTCCCCAGTTCCTTCCGGCTAGCTTGGGAGAGGAGAGAATGGAATGACCTCCTGTTGTTTCCATAGCAGCGGGGGGGGGAGCAGTGATGACTTACGCTGGCCCCCCTCCTGCCGCCAAAGCTAGGGAGGCGATTATTGGGCCAGGCTCCAACTTGTCATCAGAGATGCCTGCCCTTTCCTGCAGCTAGCAGGGCGGCCCAGCTGAATGCAAATATTGACTCCTGGGGCTGCCAGCTTTCAGGGTGTGCTTGAAGAGGGAAAGAGCTGCTGGCAGGGCTGGGTGAAAGAGAGAGAGATTTCAGAGTCCAGGGATTTTCTGGCTTCTCACGTGTCCAGCGATTCCCGTCCCGCCCCCCAAGTGTAGGATTTCCAGCTTCTGCCTTTCTTCTGTTCTTAAAAAAAATAATAACCAGTGTGGTAAAAGGAAGCAGTAATGGCCACCAATCTAGTTGACTTTAAAAGAGGACTGCAGAGGGCTGTCGATGGCTACTAGCCATGATGGCTGTGCTCTGCCTTCGCAGTTGGAGGCAGCAATGCTTCTGAATCCCAGTTGCTGGAAACCACGGGAAGAGAGTGCCCTCGCACTCGAGTCCTGCTTGTGGGTTTCCCACAGGCATCTAGAGGGCCACTGCAAGAACATGATGCTGGACTAGGTTGGTCATGGGCCTGATCCAGCAGGGGGCTCTTCTTATGTTCTTATGCATGACAGAAGGGCCCATGGCAGAAGCGCTGGCATGTCCCATTAAAAGCATCAGGTAACGCAGGGATTGCTGCAGCCCTTCAAACGTGGACTCCCAACTCCCATCTTCCCTGTGCATTGGCCACGATGGCTGGCAATGGAGGGAGCTAGGGGCTGCAACGTCTGGGCAGCCCCATAATCGCCACCCCCAAAGTAGCAGTTGCTGACCTCTGCCTGAGGCCCAGGAGAGCTGCTGCCAGTCAAAGGAGACCACGCCAGGCTAGATAATAATAATAATAATAATTTATTATTTGTACCCCGCCCATCTGGCTGGGTTTCCCCAGCCACTCTGGGCGGCTTCCATAGAAACCAAAAATACACTAAAATATCACAGATTAAAAACTTCCCTGAACAGGGCTGCCTTAAGATGTCTTCTGAATGTCAGGTAGTTATTTATCGCTTTGACATCTGATGGGAGGGCGTTCCACAGGGCAGGCGCCACTACCGAGAAGGCCCTCTGCCTGGTTCCCTGTAGCTTTGCTTCTCGCAATGAGGGAACCGCCAGAAGGCCCTCGGCGCTGGACCTCAGCATCCGGGCAGAACGATGGGGGTGGAGACGCTCCTTCAGGTATGCTGGGCCGAGGCCGTTTAGGGCTTTAAAGGTCAACACCAGCACTTTGAATTGTGCTCGGAAACGTACTGGGAGCCAATGTAGGTCTTTCAAGACCGGTGTTATATGGTCTCGGCGGCCGCCCCCAGTCACCAGTCTAGCTGCCGCATTCTGGATTAGTTGTAGTTTCCGAGTCACCTTCAAAGGTAGCCCCACGTAGAGCGCATTGCAGTAGTCCAAGCGGGAGATAACCAGAGCATGCACCACTCTGGCGAGACAGTCCGCAGGCAGGTAGGGTCTCAGCCTGCGTACCAGGTGGAGTTGGTAGACAGCTGCCCTGGACACAGAATTGACCTGCGCCTCCATGGACAGCTGTGAGTCCAAAATGACTCCCAGGCTGCGCACCTGGTCCTTCAGGGGCACAGTTACCCTATTCAGGACCAGGGAGTCCTCCACACCAGCCCGCCCCCTGTCCCCCAAAAACAGTACTTCTGTCTTGTCAGGATTCAACCTCAATCCATTAGCCGCCATCCATCCTCCAACTGCCTCCAGGCACTCACACAGGACCTTCACCGCCTTCACTGGTTCTGATTTGAAAGAGAGGTAGAGCTGGGTATCATCTGCATATTGATGGACACCCAGTCCAAACCCCCTGATGATCTCTCCCAGTGGCTTCATATAGATGTTAAAAAGCATGGGGGAGAGGACGGAACCCTGAGGCACCCCGCAAGTGAGGGCCCAGGGGTCTGAACACTCATCCCCCACCACCACTTTCTGAACACGGCCCAGGAGGAAGGAGCGAAACCACTGCATAACAGTGCCCCCAGCTCCCAGCCCCTCTAGACGGTCCAGAAGGATGTTATGGTCGATTGTATCAAAGGCCGCTGAGAGATCCAGCAGAACCAGGAAACAACTCTCACCTTTGTCCCTAGCTCGCCGGAGATCATCAACCAGCGCGACCAAGGCAGTTTCAGTCCCATGATGAGGCCTGAATCCTGATTGGAAGGGATCCAAATGGTTCGCATCCTCCAGGCGTGCCTGGAGTTGTTCAGCAACCACGTGCTCAATCACCTTGCCCAAGAATGGAAGATTTGAGACTGGGCGATAGTTCGCCATACTGGCCGGGTCTAAAGATGGTTTTTTAAGAAGCGGTTTAATGACCGCCTCTTTCAGCGGATCTGGGAATGTTCCCTCACAGAGGGAAGCATTCACCACCCCGCAGAGCCCATCGCCCAGCCCTTCCCGGCTTGCTTTTATTAGCCAGGATGGGCAAGGATCAAGGAGACAGGTGGTTGGTTTCACGCGTCCAAGCAGCCTGTCCACATCCTCGGGGGTAACGGATTGAAATTGATTCCATGCAACTTGACCAGACAGAGCTCTAGCACTCTCCCGCCCCAGCCCTGCTCCCACGGTGGTGTCTAGCTCCTTCCGAATATGAGTGATTTTATCTGCAAAAAACTTTGCAAAATCGTTGCAGGAGATCTTGGGGTCTTTACAAGGCCCCGGTGGTAAAGGTGGTTCTGTTAAATTGCGAACCACCTGAAAGAGTCTCCTGCTACTATTTTCTGCAGATGCAATAGAGGCGGTGAAGAAAGTCTTCTTCGCCGTCGCTATCGCCACTTGGTAGGCTCGAAGTTGAGCTCTAACCTGTGTCCGGTCAGATTCGGAGTGAGTTTTTTGCCACCGACGCTCTAGCCGTCTCAGCGATTGTTTCATCGCCCTCAGCTCCGAAGAAAACCACGGGGCTGTCCGGGCTCCATGCAATCGGAGAGGGCGCTTCGGAGCCAGACAGTCGATAGCCCTGGTTAACTCCGCATTCCAGCGGGCCACCAGGGAATCAGCTGAAAGGCCATCAACATGGGATAAAGCATCCCCTACCACTCTCTGGAAACCATCTGGATCCATTAAGTGGCGGGGGCGGACCATCCGAATTGGTCCCACCTCCCTGCAGAGGGGAAGGGTCGCGGAGAAGTCCAGTTGCACCAGGAAGTGATCTGACCATGGCACTTCTTTTGTTTCACTTTTACTTAGTGTCAGATCACCCACGTCACTAGAGGTGAACACCAGGTCTAAGGCATGTCCATGACTATGAGTTGGGCCAAACTTATTCAGGGACAGCCCCATGGAGGCCATGCTTTCCACGAAGTCCCGAGCGGCCCCTTGTAAGGTCGTGTCGGCATGGATGTTAAAATCCCCTAGGACAACCAAACTAGGTGTCTCCAGGAGAAAATCCGCCACGACCTGAAGCAGCTCAGACAGGGAATCCTTGGTGCAGCGGGGAGGTCGGTACACCAAAAGGAATCCTGTACTGCCCCTATTGCCCAACTTCCAGAACATGCACTCAGAAAACTGGATCTTCCCAGTAGGACGCCTAGATGGGCAAAGAGCCTGACCTGATAGGACCTATGGTTCTTAGGCTTGATCTTTTGCTGTGTGTTCCTCAGGGCCTAGGTAGCCACCCATTGCTTCCCCGTATTTAGTGCCCTTAGGGGGGTCCTTTTGACCTACTTCCCCTGCCTGCCGTCCTTTCATTCCTCGGCCCACTTGGTCAGCTGCTGAGCCCAGCAGGCAGCTCAGAATGGCCAAGCTTGCATCTCACCAAACGGCAAGGCCGTGCCACTCCAGAGAATTCAGTTGAGGCAGGAATAGCACGGACCCCTTTCCCCTTAAAATGACTTGAATCCTTTTGTCAGGACAAGGGAGCAGGGTGGCTTTGGAAGTCAGTCACTGACTCTCAGCCTAATCTATCTTACAGGGTTGTGGGGGTTAAATGAGGAGGAGGACTGTGTGCGTTGCCTTGAGCTCCTTGGAGGGAAAAGTGGCATATAAATGCAGCCATTAAAATAAATCTCAAGCAGTCAAAGTAGTTTTATTCCTGCAAGGCTTCTCCCCACACTGCACCCCAATCAGTTCGACACAAGCAGAAATAATGGGTTGGATTCAGCTAAGTTCTGCTCCTGAGAGACCCACTGAGAAGTATAGGCCCAAGTTAGTCACATCTGTTCATTTCAATGGACCCGAGTCTGAGTAGGCCCAACTTTGGGTACTGCCCCACTGTAAGCCAATAAAAGACATGTCATTATTCAGCCTGAGGGGTCCCATTCCCTTCCAGATAACCTTCCCAGCACCAGATTCCAGTCCTAGGCAGGGCCAAGGGCAAAAGCAAGTGGAAGATTAAATATAAATTCTACCTTTGTACAGTACCCCTCTCTGTCCTCGATCTATCCAAGCAAGAGGCATGATCAGAGTTCAGTGACACATCTCCAGGCAGGCGCTTGGGGTGTGGCCCCAAGCAAGTTGCAGGGACCAGATAAGAGAGTCCGGGGGGGGGCATTGTTTGGCCACTGACCTCTGATTTGGACTGTCCAGTGAAGGTGATGCTTCCCCTTCCTCCGGCTGCTCTGGGGCTGCTGAGTTAAGACTGCCTGCCTGCTTTGTGCCTTGCAGAAGCGGGAGCAGAAGAAGGAGCTGGGCCACGTCAATGGCTTGGTGGAGAAGTCAGGGAAGAGGACCACGTCCCCCACCAGCGACGCAGCGGACTTCTTGGACCGGTCGAGCGGCGGCGTCCTCCGGACCCTCTCCCACACCCGGCTCCTAGAGCGGAGGGCCAGCCGGCCCGGCACTCCCACCTCCAGCGCCAGCACCGAGACCCCCAACTCGGAGCAGAACGATGTGGACGAGGACATCATCGACGTGGACGACGACTCTGCCACCGCAGCAGAAGCAGACGGCGGGCAGCCCCACCTGAAGCGGCCCTTTGAGCTGCTCATCGCCGCCGCCATGGAGAGGAACCCCACCCAGTTCCAGCTGCCCAATGAGCTGACCTGCACCACCGCACTTCCAGGTGAGCAGCAGACCCGCTCCCCTTCTTCACAGGCGCCAGTAGAAGGGAGAAGCTGGAGCCGGGGGGCTCCAGAAGAGGCTGGACCAGCCTGGGCTGCTTGGCGTAGCTTGTGGGCATCGCCATTGCGAAGGGGGCGGCCTTGCGACTCCATGCCTGGTTGCATGAGTAGCCCAGCACAGGTTGGGGCCCATCACCCCTTTGGGCAGGGCTTCTTCCTATCAAGACTCTCATGTCCTTCCATGACTGGGAGTTTGGCTCAGTGGTTCCCAAAGTGGGCAGGTCTTTCCCAGAGGCCGTGCGCAGGGGGACTTGAGGAGGCAAGCGGGCCGCAGGGGGTGGATGGAGCTGTAAATGACTCTTGAGATGTTGAAAAGCTAGTATCACTGGATCAAGTTCATCAGGTTTTTTTTAATTAATTAAACGAAATAGTTTTGATTGGACTTTGAATAAAAGTGCAGTCAATAGTTAATCTTCCTTAGTTGAGTGGCCGTTCTGAGTCATTATTTTTAGTAGGGAGGCATGGGGCAATGGGAATCAGTTTATGGAACCAAGGGGGCAGCGGTTCAACGTCAAATGTTTGGAAACCACTGGCGTAGCCATTTGAGGAATAACAGGGCCGTTTACATCTATCTTCCCGCCCCCCACCCACCCACCCACCCACCCAGGTACTAGTAAGAGGAGGAGGAAGGAGGAGACGACTGGGAAGAACGTCAAGAAAGCACAGCATGAGCTGGACCACAACGGGTTGGTCCCCCTGCCGGTCAAAGTCTGCTTCACGTGCAGCAGGTATGGGTGTGGCGAACAGGGCTGGGCAGGGGGCTGTCATGGCATTCTGTGCCAGCTTTCTTGGCCAAGGATGGGAGTCAGAGCAGGCCGTGTCCCCGCAGGGCCTAGGCTTAGGCAGCACTGCGGGAGGCCTCCTTGCACTCCCTCTTGGCCCGGCTATGCCCAAGGCCTCACATGGAACGCTGACTTTTCCCCCAGCTGCGGGCAGGGTGAGGCAGGATTCCCACTTAAGGCGTTTGGAGGTCATGGGTTTGGATCATGGGCACATCCTTCTTCAGGGGAAGTGCTTCTCAGGGGCCAGGCACCTGCTTTGCATGCAGAAGACCCCCGGCTCAGTCCCCCTCCCCCACTTCATCTTCAGTTTAAAGGGCAACGGGAGATAACCTCTTTCTGCCCAAGACCCTGGAGACCTGCTGACCCCAGTCGGAGTAGACCTGCCTTCCCTTACCTGGGGTTTTAGATTGCAACCCCCCATCAGCCCCAGCCAGCACAGCCGTACGATGCTGGGGCAGATGGAAGTTGTCGTCCGCCAGTTCCCTTTCTCTTCGCTCCTCTGTGTAGTGACAGCGCTTTTCCCTCCCCCTTCCAGGAGTTGCCGCGTGGCCCCGCTCATCCAGTGCGACTACTGCCCGCTGCTCTTCCACATGGACTGCCTGGAGCCCCCTCTCACGGCCATGCCCCTGGGCCGCTGGATGTGTCCAAACCACATTGAGCACGTGGTGGTAAGTTGGCCTTCCCCTGTGTGGCCTGCAGAGTCTCTCCCCTCCCGCTTTGCTCCCATGTTGTTGCTGCTGTGACCTGGGGGCTTTGTAATGAGCGCCCCCCCTCTCTTACAGCTGAACCAGAAGAACATGACCCTGAGCAACCGGTGCCGAGTGTTTGACCGCTTCCAGGACACCATCTCCCAGCACGTGGTCAAGGTGGACTTCCTCAACCGGGTCCACAAGAAGCACCCCCCCAACCGCCGCGTGGTGCAGTCCATGAAGAGGAAGGGGCTGAAGGTCAGTGGGGAGGGGGCTGTGTTTGTCTCTCTGAATGAGAGGGAGGGGGCTTGAGGGGAAGGTGGGCTGGCCTCTGAGCTTCCTGCGGACTTCCAGGCGCCAGGCTCTTTCCTCGGTGAAGCTGCCTTGCGTGAGTCCACCAGGAGGTGGCAGCCTTGCCTGCGCAGAGGACGGCTTTTCCTCTTGAAGCTTGCAGGCCTCGGCTTGCTCTTTAACCAGGCTTGACCCAGAGGCAAGGCTGGGAAGATTTAACTGCCCCTCCTCTCTCTCCGATGCCCTCCCTCAGGTTCCTGATGCCATCAAGTCCCAGTATCGGATCCCGCCCTCGCTGCTGGCCCCTGCCGCAATCAGAGACGGGGAGCTCATCTGCAACGGGGTCCCTGAGGAGCCCTCGCTGAAGCACCTTTGCAGCCCGGAGCACTTAGCCACCCAGTCAGAGCAGCAAGAGGTAAAGGCCCGGGGCGGAGGCCTCTCTCCGGGAGGGGCTGCACTCCTGCCAAAGGAGGGTCCCAGCAGACTCTCAGCATGGCTGCGCTTGGCCCTGGCTGCTGAGAGCAGCCCTGAGCACCTCTCCATCAGGCACCTTGTGATGGTCTGTTAGGCATTCTTCCTCCTCCCTTGCATGTTTAGATGTCTCCAATCTGGTATCTGGGTTGGAAGCGGGGCAGGTAACCTCTTTGGGAACCTCGTCTCACATCCATGCTGTGCAGCTAACAGATCTGTTGCGGAATCAGTCTTTTTCCCATGGCAAAGGTCTTTGGTTTCCCTCTGGAGCTGTGGGTTGGCCGTCCTTCCAGTAGACCGAGGAGCCTGAGGGGACTTTGCTGGATGCAAGCAGCCTGCTTGGAATATGCAGGACAGTTCCAGGATTCCCCATGGGGTTGCTGTGCCCTGCTGCAAGCTTTCCTTGGCTCATCTTCCTTGCCTGCCTTAGACCTTCAGCTTGTACGTTTGCTACAGGCATCTTGGCGGCTGCTGTGAGAACAGGGTCTTGACTCAGAGGGGCCATTGGCCTGACCTGGCAGGGCCATTCTGATGTTCTTATGGAGAAGAAGGCTATCAATTGCTACTAGCCACAATGGCTATACTCTGCCTCCAGAGAGTCAGAGGCAACAATGCTTCTGAATAGCGGGTGCTGGAAGTTGCAGGAAGGGACAGTGCTGTTCTCGTGCTTGGGTCCTGCCTGTGGGTTTCCCCTTTGGGGCATCAGGTTGGACTAGGATGGGCCACTAGCCATATCAGCAGGGACATTCAGGTGTCCTTTTTGAGGATCTCGTGTTGCGCTCGTTGCAGACTTCCTCTCCTAAGTGTCTCACTCCGTATTCCTTTCTCCTTCCAGTGGCTGTGCAGCGTCGTCGCTCTGCAGTGCAGCATATTGAGACACTTATCTGCCAAGCAGATGCCCTCGCTCTGGGACTCTGAGCAGGCGGACAAGGCGGACGTCAAGCCGGTGATCGTGGCTGACGGCTCCCTGGCCGGCCCTTACCAGGTGGTGGACAAAGCCAGCCTCCCTCCCCTCTATTCTGCGCCCTGCCCACCTGGCATTGCCCCTCAGAACTCCTTGGGGTCTTCCCTGCAGGACGACGCCCACTACCCCTCGTGTACGGACAGGCCCAAGAAAGTGTCTCCCTGCAGCGCGACGTCCAACGGCCCCAATGCCCCCACGGAGGTGAAAATCAACGGGCCGCATTTATACAGTGACTCTGCTTCTGCCAACTTGACTGACTCCCCAAGGCTTGGTGGCCAGAGCAGCGGCGCCCTCCCAGGGTTGTCCCAGCGGCAGCAGCCATGGCCCCGGCCTGCCACCCCACCGGTAGCCTGCGGGCTCCTCAATCACATGGTGGCGGGGGCTGTCGTGAAGACAGAGAACGCGGTGGGGCCAATCTCGTGCACACACAGGGGCTCCGTGCCAACGGCAGGCATGCCGGCCTCCATCCCGAACTCTTGCGCCAGCCTGGAAGCTGCCAGCACTCTGCAGAGGAAGAACGTGCAGACGCAAGTTGGGCCTCTGCTGGCCTCGGACCTGGGGGCGATGGACTCTCCTCTCACTGCCACCCGGGCGCTCACCCCTCCCCAAGCGGCAGCGGTGGGTGACGGGGTCTCTGCCATCGGAGCTGCTCATGGCTTTTGCTCACCAGCACCACCTCCAGGTGAGAGTGGGGGGCTTCAGGGCAACCGGGGGTCTCTGGGAGCCCTGCCTCAAAAGGGGCAGGGGGAATTACTGATTCCTGGGGGGGGGACGCTGCCGCTTTCATCTATTTTTATTCATAAAATTTATACACTGCCTGATGGTTAAAAACCGAAAACCTTCACTGCGGTTTGCAGAAATATAAAAAGCTGAAATTGTAACAAAATTTAACAATACCTTAAAACTTCCGAAAAGCTAAAATAATAGACTAAAAGCAAAACTTCCATCAGCTTTCTGACAAATCCCACCCACCATTGAAGCCAATGTATTTTGACTCTGCGCAATATAAATAGATAAATGGTTGGGGGGGGGTGCCTGTGAATCCTGACCCAGCAGTTCTTTTTGCTCCTTCTTCTAGACGGTAAGGTCAGCCCGAGCACCTTATCCATAGGAAGTATCTTAACCACCCCCTCGTTGCTCCCTCCCAACTCTTCAGCCACGCTGGACCTCGCAAGTTCCCTGAAAGCATTAATGGACAGCAGCGGAGGTGAGTGCTTGCACAAAGGCATCTTGCTGTGCCATGAAGGGGGGAGGCAAGCAGGCAGGGAGCTCCTCTTGTTGGTCTTGGGGTGACGACATCCGCAGATGTCCCCAGGGGGCCTCCTAACTCAGCAGTGCTCTTCCTGCCAGTGTGGTGTGGTGGTTAAGAGCGGTACACTCGTAATCTGATGAACTGGGTTCGATTCCCTGCTCCTCCACGTGCAGCTGCTGGGTGACCTTGGGCCAGTCACACTTCTCTGAAGTCTCTCAGCCCCACTCACCTCACAGAGTGTTTGTTGTGGGGAAGGAAGGGAAAGGAGATTGTTAGCCGCTTTGAGACTCCTCCGGGTAGTGATAAATCGGGATATCAAATCCAAACTCTTCTTCTTATTATTCTTCTACTTCTACTTCTACTTCTTCTTCCTCTTCCTCTTCCTCTTCCTCTTCTCCCTGCGTGGCCCTTTCGATTCTCTCTGACCAAGCTGCTGTCCCCCCCCCCCTTGCCACCCTCTTGATGAAGGCATCTGCACCCGCTGGTGATGCCAGAGGGGCACTTAGTGTTGGGATACTGCCGGGGAGATGGGGGCATCTGGCAGGCCCCCAGCTGGCTCTAGATGATCACCAGTCTCCCATGGAACAGCATCAGTCAGTTAGCGACACGAGCCACAGATACGCTTAGAGACCCGTGCACGCTCTGTCAGCTGAGTGTGTAAATCTCCACACAGCAGATGAGACGGACAGAGGCAGATGTAAGCATTATATACAGCATTTATTCAGCATAGTTCAGGAACAAAGGAAAACATGTCCTTCGTCTCCAGCAAAACAGCAGTATGGCAAAAGCAACATACAATGGAAGTTCCCAGCAGACAGTGCTGGGAGTAAACAGGCATGTGATACAAAAACGTCATGCCTGTACCCTTTTAAGGTGGAATGGAACTATATTCTAACATTTAGATCGCCTGCCTGCCTGCCTCTTGCCTCCACCCCCAGGCCTGGAAGGCAGGATCATGACCCAGCTGGACCCATGGTAAATGCTAGGTCTGCTTGTATTGTGTCTCTGTGGCCCTAGGCCTATCAGGAAAGCACCATAAGGAAGGGTGTCTTGCTCCTGACAATTCCACAAGGTTTAATTCGTTGATCCCCCAGGCACCTCGCCTTAACAGCACTGTCTCTTCTTCCTTTATGTCAGCAGAGATTGAGATAAACATGCTGGATGAGAAACTGATCAAGTTCCTGGCCTTGCAAAGAATACATCAGCTGTTTGCTTCCAGGGTCCAGCCCTTTCCAGGCAACGCTGGTCCCCACCAGCCCAGTCCTGGGGGAAATCATGTGGAAGGTAGGCGCATGCCCACATTGACTCGGGCACTCTCTCCTCCTCTTCCTCTTCTCCTCCGCTGCTCTTGGGGGTACAACAGTCTTAAAATTATAAGTCGCCTTTCTGCTACACACTCCCCAATAGCTGAAATGCAGAAAAGGGGGGGGGGGGCAAACAAGTGTCGGCGCCAGCAGTAGGAGAGGCAGGCTCCTTGGGAAGGGCCTGCACCAGAGGAAGAAAGCCCTGAGTTGTTCCTGGGGCACCAAAGTTTCCTCTAGGCATTGGCAGAACGCAGAAGAATAATTGGCCTGATCATAGGAAGTTAGATGGTTGGTCCATTTCGCTCAGTATTGTTTGCATTCACTGGCAGCGGTTCTCAGGGTTTCAGCAGGGAACTCCCCAAGGACAACCCTGGGACCTTCTACAGCCTAAAAATAAAGATTCTAGTCCTTGTGGTTCTGAATAAAGGTTTGAAATAGGAACACAGGAAGCTGTCTTATACCGAATCATGTTGCTGGTCCATCTAGTTCAGTATAGTCCACACTGGCAGCAGTGGCTCTCCAGAGTTCCTGACCGGACATTGCCAGTCCTTCCTGGAGATGTTGTCAGGGGTTGAACCCTGAGCAGGTGCCCAACCACTGAGCTGCAGCCCTGCCCCCAAATAGAAAACACCTGGAATAATGGGGCAAATCTGCATTATGATGAAAAGACCCTTGCCCACCCCGCCTCTCAGCCAAGTGTTGTCCACTCTGCCTGGCAGCAGCTCTCCAAGGTCTCTGGGGGCCCCTGCTGCCCTTTACCCAGCGTTTGAACCTGGGACCTCCTTCCCACTGGCATTGGGAGCACAGGTGCCTTCTCGCTGCCTTGCTTTCAGCGACACACCTGCTCAGGTGCTGACCCAGACCCTTCTTGATGCTTTGTTGAAGAAGCGTTGGCTGAAAGATGTGCCTCAGTGGGATGGGGCATGAGAAGGCGAATGACAACCTTCACTCTGCCTCTCCTCTTCCTCTGGTTATGGGCCTCAAGGCAAAATGAAAAATGGCGAGAACACGGCTGGTGGAGGGGGTTTTTTTGGGGGGGTGCATGGGTGTGTTCAAATCCAGGGGGCTTCTCACCTCTTGGCAGCGCTTTGTTCTTGAGACCACCTGTCAGGGATTCTTGAGCTGTGAATCCCTTGGGAGATCCCTTCCAACTCTACAATTCGATGAATTCCGTCTTTCTGTCTTCCAGGGCAGAGGAAGGAGGTGCAGGCCCGAGCCGTCTTCTACCCTCTGCTGGGGATGGGCAGTGCGGTGAACATGTGCTACAGGACCCTCTACATTGGGACAGGCAAGGGCTAACTCACTGGGGGACTAGCTCGCCTCCCACCAAGGGAGGGGAGCAGCTACGTGTGTGCTCAGCAGCCTCCTGGCTGCCCAATTGGCTGGGGAAGCGGGGTCCGCTTGCAAGTTGCTGCAGCTGCTCTCACCGGAAGCTAGTAACTGGGGTGGTGGGGGAACCCTGAGCCTTCTGGGAGTGGGTGTGCTTTCATCTCAACTTCTGCCATGGTCCTTTCCTGCTTCCTGTGGCTTTTGGTGGTGGTCTGGCTGCATCCGAGCCGCCGATGCTCAAGAAAGTTTCTGTCTCCCTCCTTCCTTTGCGCAGGAGCTGACATGGACGTGTGCCTTACAAACTACGGTCACTGCAACTACGTCTCGGGCAAGCACGCCTGCATCTTCTACGACGAGGTGAGTCGCGCAGGGCTGCAGCCCGGGAGAGTGGCTTGATTTGGAGGCAGGTAGATTTGGAGAGAGAAAGAGAGGAAGCAGTCTTCTGGGCATCCTTGCCACCGACACTTCCCGTCCAGGGTGTGACTCTGTCTCCCTTTCCCTCTGCCCCAGAACACCAAGCACTATGAGCTGCTCAACTACAGCGAGCACGGCACAACAGTGGACAATGTCCTGTATTCCTGCGACTTCTCCGAGAAGACGGCGCTCGTCCCGGCCAGCAGCATGGTTGCCAAAGTACAGAGCGTGATCAGTAAGTTTGCAGCCTCTCCTGAGCACCAGAGACAAAGCAACACCAGAATCCTACACAAGGGCAACTTGCATAGGCAGGAGAGCCCCACTCTGCGTGCGTTTCTCTGACTGTTTTACACAAGCATTGCTTCTAGTCCAGGCTTCCTCAACTTCGGCCCTCCAGATGTTTCAAGACTACAATCCCCATCATCCCTGACCACTGGTCCTGCTAGCTAGGGAACGTGGGAGTTAATAATAAATAATAATAAATTTTTATTTATATCCCGCCCTCCCCAGCCGAAGCCGGGCTCAGAGCGGCTAACAACAGTAAAATAATACAGCATTCTAAAATCAGTTCATTCTAAAATCAGTTCAAATCAAATTAATGGCAACCATTGGGCTAGAGTTCTGTGAGGATTACTGAAGGAGGGGGGTCAGGCTGTGCCTTGGCCAAAGGCCTGGTGGAACAGCTCTGTCCTCTGTTGTAGGCCAAAAACATCTGGAGGGCCGAGGTTGAGGAAGCCTGTTCTAAAACTTCGACAGCTGCTCTGGTGTGAGTGTGTGGACATTACTCTGCTTAAAAATCAGAAGCCAGAGGGATGGTTAAATCTGATATCGAGTGAGGGGGATGGGAGGTTCAGCCCCTTTTTGAAGCAAGGCGCCCGGGATTGTGCACAGGATTCCCAAGGTGATGGCACCACATACCGTATTTTTCGCTCTATAAGACGCACTTCCCCCTCCTAAAAAGTAAGGGGAAATGTGTGTGCGTCTTATGGAGCGAATGCAGGCGGGAGGCTCTGCTCAGCGCTCCCTTTAAAGAGCGCGTGGAGTGTGTGTGTGGCTCTTGGGGGCTTTTCCTGAGCACGCACACTCCGCGCGCTCCTTAAAGGGAGCGCGGCTCTTGGGTGAGCTGCACACAGCCTCTCCCCGGCAGGGGATGAAGGCTCCTATTGCCGGGGAGAGCCTGCGCGTGGCTAAGCCAGAAGCCAGGACAGCCAGCAGGATTGCAGTGCAGCGATCCCGCTTGCTGTCCTGGCATTTGGGATTCAGATTCTTCTTCTTCTTGTTTTCCTCTTCCAAAAACAAGGTGCGTCCTATGGTCTGGTGCATCTTACAGAGCGAAAAATACGGTATTTGTGCAATGGCATTAAGGTGCCGGCAGTTTTATTTTCAGTCTCTCACACGCCCCTTTCCACCATTGCCCACTGTGCCTCTCTTCCTGTATTCCAGAGCGACACAAGAGCCGAAAGCAGCAGCTGCAGCCGCCACCCCCTGAGGAGGAGCAGCCCCCAAGCGAAGAGGCGGCGGTGATGCGTTCCCAGGCCCAGGGCCCGTCCCCCAAGCCCTGCAACTGCAAAGCCAGCAGCTCCAGCCTCATTGGGGGCAGCGGGGCCGGCTGGGAGGGGACGGCCCTCCTGCACCATGGCAGTTACATCAAGCTGGGCTGCCTGCAGTTCGTCTTCAGCATCACAGAGTTTGCGACCAAACAGCCCAGGGGAGGAGATGCCACCGCGGCCTTAGCACAAGAGAGGGACTTGGAGGAGAAGCTGTCCCCAAAGGCCCAGCAGGTCCCTGTGCTGCGCTCAAATTCAGTGCCCTAGGAGGAGGCAGCAACCGAGGGGGGGGGGTGGACAAGGAAAAATAAATCCTCCCTCCCAAGATCAAGAGACTCTCTCACAGACACATTGTGCACAGGATTCCCTTTGATGTACACGAACCATGTCTTGTCCGGATTCCCAACCCTCAATGTGGGCCACAGACTGTTGACGCCCTTTGCATGAGATGAAGAACTTTTAATTTTTATTATTAATATTATTATTATTATTATTGTTTGCTCAAGTTTTTAGGGGCATTTGCACATATATTTGTACTATACATTTCATTTAAAAAAAGAAAAGGAAAGGAATTAACTGCAGCGTGTTGGGAGGCCGTGCTGGGGCAGAGCCGGCGAGAGGGGGCCGGGAGGGGAGGGGGTCGTTGACCTTGCCCCCCAGGCAAGCCTGCTCCCCTTTGCAGTTGTAAAATAATCCCAAAAAAACCTGTTCTATTTTGTGCCAGTGACAATAGTTTTTATATTAAAGAGAAAAAGAGAAATACAGTTTTCATACAGCAAAAATCTATTCAATTATCATTGTTTTATTTAATGTAAAGGTGCGCTATCGTCCTGCCAGATTTATTTTCTTCCCCCCACCCTTTCCAACCTCCTGTGCCCCCCCTTCTCTCCCCCTTCCTGCTGCAGTTGCAATTCTGCGTATTGTGTGTGTGGCAGGAAGCGAGTTCCAATTTCCTGCCGCCCACCCTGTTTCGTTCCCGCCGCCCTTTTAGATGATGGAGAAGTATTTGGGGTTCTGTGTAAATACATCCACTGACAGCGTTTTTCTCTACCCCCCACCACCCCCCCCACTGTGTTTTTTAAGCTGTGTACGTGGGTTATGACGTTTTTCCTCCAGTTGTCTTAATTGTAGCAAAGCGTTTCTTTGTCGTAAGCCTCCTTTTTCCCTCCCTTTTGTTCCAGAAACTTCCCTCCCCCCCCCCCCCCGCAGCTAAGTTCTGATGTACAGAAGTAAATTGCTATGTTTTAGGCTTTACGGAAACTTTTTTTCCTCTCTCCTGTATTCTGTATATAAAACAAAAACTATGGCACTCGTCGCTGTCTGCCTGTCTCTGGAAATTCCCTGCCATCAGCAAGAAAAGTTCCATCGGCTTTTGGGGGTTCCTGTAGGCAAATGTCCCTGTGGAGGGGGTTTCCTTCCTTCCCCCCCCCCCCACCCCCGGGTCACAAGGTGGGTCTCCTTTTGCACCTGCGCTGTCAGACGGAAGCCAACCGCTTCTCCTTCACCGTGTGAAGATTCAGCCAAAAGTGGGATCTGAGGACTGTCTCCCCGTTCCTGGTTGTGCACAGGGTGCCAACTTAGGGTGCCCCTCCCCTCCTCCCCGCCCCCCCCACAACAGGGTATATACTTGTAGGGCATTGTGGAACAAAAACAGCACCTCTGGCACCCAGAGGCTATATTGGGGGGGTTATGGGGGGGGAGAGAAAATTATTCCCGCCGGTTGGCCTCGACTCACTCCATCCTGGAGGTGAGATCTGCTGAGTTCTTTAAAATGTTTTTAATGCTTCGGGGGGTTTTTTGGATCTGGAAAAAATTCTTAACCTTTTTTTTTTTTTTTTTTTTGTATAAAACGGAAAAGATTTCATGACTGTTCCAATGGCATTAAGTCTGTATTAATAAACTCACATACTACTATTTAAAAATCATGGGGCTGTGCCAAGCCGTGCCAATTCTTTTAAAAAGAATTCCTTTGCTCTCATTCTTGTCATCGCCCACGTTCCCTTCCTAGATGGAGCCGGGCTCCTTCGCTGGGAAGCCAGGTCTCTCTCCTCCCTCCCACTAGCGGAGGCGGCCGGTCGTAGAACAAAAGAGTTGGGAGTGATCCAAAGGATCACCCAACCCCTGGCAATGAATTAGGACTTGTGGGGCACTGGCCCCCCTCCCTCAGCCTGCCCCACCTACCTGCTACCTTCTTTGAACCAGCCAGTGGGGTGGGTGGTGCTTCCTCTCCTAAGTCTTGATCTTGCCCCTTGTAGAAATGGAGGGCAGAGGCCAAACTGGAATGAATTGGCTCTGCCATTGAGTTTCCTGCCTCGCCCATCTCTCACCATCATGGCCACCAGACACTTCCTATCTTCCCCCTAAGAACTCATGCTTTTCATGGAGCAGACGGCTGGTTCAGTCTGTGGCCTTCCCAAAGCTGCCGGCAGGGATGGGGAACATCTGCTGCTCTCCACATGCTGCTGGATTCGGTCCTGGAAGAAGCCTGCTGGACCAGGCCAATGGCCCATCTAGGCCAGCGTCCTGTTCTTACAGTGGCCAAGATGCCCCAATGGAAAGCCCTCCTCCATGATTTTGTCTAATCCAGCAACTTGTGGATTCTCTCCTGCCCTAGAGAATCACTGCCTCTTAAGCCCACCAGCTGAGAACGGGGCAAATTCTGCAGAAGGTTCCTGCATTTGTTGGTCAGCTTAACTTCCCCTGTTGGCCAGCAGCCTGTTCATTCTTCAGCGGAAATCAGTTAAATAACTTTCCTCCCTCACCAATAACATCTTCATTCCACCATTCCCTGTTGAGCTGAGATGCTCTGCTTATCTAAGGGGTGTCTAGATTGCCACAGCCAGCCTCAGTCGCTATTACTGCATATTTAACTGCATTTATAATACTGCTTTGATCATAACTTCTAATCAAGTTTAATGCTGGATCACACAATGTCCCTTTTAAAAATACTGATGAAATCAAAGGTGGAAAAAGCAAGTTAACTTGAAATTTCCCAACATATACATGGTGTACTTTGCAAACGAGTTTTATTTTGCGAAATACAAGTTTCTGTCCTCAAGAACTTAATCTAAATGTTGGCAACCAGATGTGAAACAAAGGAGAGGGAGAGGAGGGCAGAGCAACAAGGAAAGCCAGTTGCACAACTTCAATTTCTGTTTGACTCTGGAGGATGATTTCAGGGACTGACGCCTCCAGCTCCCATGAGCCTTAGAGTCAGGGACGCCCAAGAGCCAGGCATGATGGGAGATGGGAAGCCATCCGGTGCAACGTGAGGGTCCCAGGGCCTTGGCTTAAACCAGGTGCGGGGAACCTTTGGGCCTTCAAATGGTGCTGAACTACAACTCCCATCACCTCTGGCCATTGGCCATCCTTGCAATGCTGGGGCTGATAGACATTTTAGCAGCCTCTGAAGGGCCAACTGTTCTCCATACCTGGTTTAAAGCAAGGCTTCCACCGGAGTTCCTAGACCCCTGGTGTTTTGTTTCCTATGAATCCTTGGTAGCGGCTAGCCAAAAGAGCTTTTGGGAGCTTCCTGGTGCCTTGCGGGAGGTTGGGTTGGATGACCCTTGGGGTCCCTTCCAGCGCTACGATTCTAAAAGCCAGTTGCGACCCGTTTCCCTCCGTGTCCACTTTTCCAAGAGCCTTTGCCAGATCAGAACAGCTCCGTTGTTGAGATAAAATGCTGAAGGGGAAAAGGCTGGCTGGCTGGCTGGCTCCAGGGGTCAGCAAACTTTTTCAGCAGGGGGCCAGTCCACTGTTTTTCAACATTTACATGCAGCCACTGGGAGAGATCATCAGGAGGTTTGGGCTGGGTGTTCATCAGTATGCGGATGATACCCAGCTCTACCTCTCTTTTAAATCAGAACCAGTGAAGGCGGTGAAGGTCCTGTGTGAGTGTCTGGAGGCGGTTGGAGGATGGATGGCGGCTAACAGATTGAGGTTGAATCCTGACAAGACAGAAGTACTGTTTTTGGGGGACAGGAGGCGGGCAGGTGTGGAGGATTCCCTGGTCCTGAATGGGGTAACTGTGCCCCTGAAGGACCAGGTGCGCAGCCTGGGAATCATTTTGGACTCACAGCTGTCCATGGAGGCACAGGTCAAATCTATATCCAGAGCAGCTGTTTACCAGCTCCATCTGGTACGTAGGCTGAGACCCTATCTGCCTGCAGACTGTCTCGCCAGAGTGGTGCATTCTCTGGTTATCTCCCACTTGGACTACAGCAATGCGCTCTACGTGGGGCTACCTTTGAAGGTGACCCGGAAACTACAACTAATCCAGAATGCGGCAGCTAGACTGGTGACTGGGGGCGGCCACCGAGACCATATAACACCGGACTTGAAAGACCTACATTGGCTCCCAGTACATTTCCGAGCACAATTCAAAGTGTTGGTGCTGACCTTTAAAGCCCTAAACGGCCTCGGTCCAGTATATCTGAAGGAGCGTCTCCTCCCCCATCGTTCTGCCCGGACACTGAGGTCCAGCTCCGAGGGCCTTCTGGCGGTTCCCTCACTGCGAGAGGCCAAGTTACAGGGAACCAGGCAGAAGACCTTCTCGGTAGTAGCGCCCGCCCTGTGGAACGCCCTCCCATCAGATGTCAAAGCGATAAACATCTACCTGACATTCAGAAGACATCTGAAGGCAGCCCTGTTCAGGGAAGTTTTTAATCTGTGACATTTTAGTGTATCTTTCATCTTTGTTGGAAGCCGCCCAGAGTGGCTGGGGAAACCCAGCCAGATGGGCGGGGTACAAATAATAAATTATTATTATTATTATTATTATTATTATTATTATTATTATTATTATTACTGTCTCTCAGACCTTATGCGGGGGGGGGGACGAATTCCTATGCCCCACAAATAACCCAGAGATGCATTTTAAATAAAAGCACACATTCTACTCATGTAAAAACACACTGATTCCCGGACCGTCTGTGGGCCGGATTTAGAAGGCGATTGGGCCAGATCCGGCCCCCAGGCCTTAGTTTGCGTACCCATGAGCTGGATGGACCATCTTTGCCTTGATGCAAAGCCAGATCCTCAATCTTATCTAGCTCACCACTGTCAACACCAGGGTGTCCCAGTCTTGGGTCTTCATCCCATCATCCCTGACCCCTGGTCCTGCTAGTTAGGGATGATGGAAGTTGTAGTCCAAAAACAGCTAGAGACCCACGCTTGGGAAACCCTGGTCTATACTGACTGGCAACAGCCTCAGTGGCGGACTTTGTGCTTTAAAATTTCTATGTGCAGCGCCAAAATTTGCTGCCGCCCCCCTTCTGTTGTTTGTCATTGTGGTGTCCTCTCAGCTCAGCATCCAGTGTGGACGAACTGGTTGTCCTTCTCCAAATCCGCCTCTGACAGCCTTCCAGGGTTTCCCATTTTTAAGGCGTCGGGTGTCTTTGCATCCTTGCGATTCCAGGGTTTCAAATCTGACACCTCCTGCATGCAAAGCAGCTGTCTCCCCACTGAGCTTCCTAGGGCAATTTCCCTAAAAAATAGAGTAAGATTTCTAGTCATGAAACAAAGGGCCGGCTTAAATAGGGACACTGCCTTATACCATGTTAAACCATTGCTCCATCAAACTCAGCACTGTCTACACTGACTGGCAGGGTTTCAGATGGGGGGGGGGTCCTTTGCCAGCCTTGTCTGGATATGGAAGCTGGGACCTTCTGCAAGCAGAGCAAATACTTTTAATTTTATTATTACGGTCACAGACCAGTTCCGACTCACTTACAATATCAGAAAAATAATAAAACACAACAGGAATACATTGGATTGCAACTGGGTATAACAGAGACAATTCAGATATAGCAGCAGTTAAAAATATATATTAAATCTTGATCATTAAAATATAACCTAAAATTGTCGTTTAAAACCTTAATCATTTTGGTAGTACAGCTTGTTCCCTAAGTTTTATGGCAGTCGCACAGAATTTGGCCACCCTTAGAGAGATCTCTAGATCCTTGTTCTCTACCAGGAGTTTTAGACATTGAAGTTCGGACCCATTTGGAGATTTTTGTAGAACAGGAGTGATAAATACCGAGCATATATCCCCGTAGAAACGGCAGCAAATACTCTTCAACTTGAGATCAGGCTTTTCTACTGGCAGGAGGGCCTGAGTTGTTCTGTGGTGAGTCTGCAAGAGAACTGCACCTCTGTAGTAGCTTCAAGATTTAGCAGAGTTGGTCGCAAAGCCTGGCTTGAGCTCTGTAGGATCCTTGGGACAGGTGTCCCCTTCTAGAGATGCTGGGGCGCACGCATTGATCACACATGAACAAGGCTCTCCAGCCACAGCCACGTGCAAAGATACAAGTTCTCCGTGTTAAGGTGAGGCTCTTGGAGATTCACAGAAGACTGGTGTAAATTTACGGACTATTTGAAAAGTAATTGTGATTATCAGATTATGTTTGTAGGTTTACAATAAGTTTTGTGAGGTGAATAATTTGAATTATTGCAAAACTGGATAAAGAGGAGGATTGTTAGTTAAGATAATTAAAGGCAATACGAATTTAAGAAATGCAGAAGAAATGATAAAAATGGTGGATCATCAGAGGTGTTGATGGAAGTCCAAAAAGATTGTATAAGATGTGATGTTTTGTGGTATGTATGATAATTAATATGTTCAAAAATTAATAAAAAATTATTTTATTTTTAAAAAGGTGAGGCTCTTGGAAATTCACGATGCGGCTGCTGGAGCCGCTGTCCCGCGTGGAAAAGAGCTTGCTTGACAGCACCTGTTTGGCCTAGAGGCAAAAGGGAATCGCTCCCGTGGCAGAAAAGGTCTCAGCTGAAGGAGGCAGACATCCGCAGCTGGGGGCCTCGGCGCCACATCTGGCCTTCTGTTGCCAAACAGTGATGGGCCAAGGAGAGCTTTGGCAACTGGGCTTCCCGTAAGACGAGGGCGGGTGGCTGCAAACCCCGCGTGGAGGAAATCTGGAGGCGCTCTGCCTGGTCCACGGACGATGATGAAGGGAACTGGAGTCCGACAGCATCTGCAAGGTCACAGGTGTTCCCCATCTCTGCTCCCGCTGGCCGTCAAAGAGAGATGGCTGGTCCTCTGGTTGCAGCGCGTCTCCAGGAGCGCGCAGCTTTGCGCAAGGGCCCGCGAGGGGAGGAGCGGGAGGAGGGATCCGGGGCGCGTCTGGCTGCTGAGAACCCGCCTCCCGAGGAGGAGGAGCATCAGGAGGAGCGGCCTGGATCTTTGGACCCTCCTGTTGCGGCGGGGCCAGGGACGCGGACTTTGCTATGGGGCGGAGCTCTCACTCCCCACACGGTCCGGGATACAGCTGACCGTGACGCGCATCTCTGCAAGCGACCAGGGGTTCCGGATCGGATCTTGCCTTGGAGCGCAAGGGGCGGCAGGCGCGCAGCGTTGCGCACGGGTCCGCGGGAGAAAGAGGAAGGATCCGGGGCGCGTCTGGCTGCTGGGAAGCTGCCTCCCGAGGAGGAGCAGGATCAGCGGCGTCCGCCTCTTCCTCCGACCAGCAGTGCGAGGAGCCGGCGATCGCGGGCGCAAGATGCGCGCCTAGGCTGCTGCTGCTAGCGCCCCCTCCGCCTCCTCCTCCCTTTTGCGCTCCGGGCGCAAGAAGCGCGCGATGGCCGCGGCGGAGGCGCTGGCGGGTCTGGCGGGTCTGGCGCTGGGCCTCTACGCCTTGCTCTATTACAACTTCATCAAAGGGGCCCCGTGCAAGAACGAGACCAGCCTGCGGGGCAAGACGGTGCTGATCACGGGTGAGAATCGCCCCCGGAAGACGGGGGGCAGCGTGGGGCAGTGGTTAGAGCCTCCGAAGAGGGTCTGCGGGAGCTCCCGCTTCGGGGTTTCCTGGCCCTTGATCCCCAGGAAAAAAACTCCAGATCAGCCTGAGCAAGATGCAGCCTTGGGAAAAGATATTTAGGAGAGCACTCCCTGTGTCAAAACAAACACTAGAGGCAAAGTGGATCAGGTCAGGGGCAAAAAAGTTGTCAGGTTTGGCAGGAGGGATGAGCAGCTAATGGCTGCTGGGCCAAACCTGCCCTCCTGTTGCCAAGCAGAGATGTGCAGAGGAGGGCTTGGGTAATTCGGATGTGTTGAGTAAGTCTGCACACCCAGGGATGGAGAAACCTGTGGCGTTTTTCCTGTTCTGGGACTCCCAGAAGCCCCAGGCAGCATGGCTCCGTCAGGATGAAGGGAACACTTGATCGCAAAAGAGAGATTACTGCTCCTCTATTTCCAACCCAAGCTGGAAATGAGATAGAAGAGGGTTGGCATTTAAGAGGCGCCCCACAGAGGTGACAGGTTGGTTATATATAAATTTATTATATATAATACAGTGGTACCTCGGTTTACGAACTTAATCCGTTCTGGAAGTCCGTTCTTAAACCAAAAACGTTCTTAAATCCTAATGAGGCCTCCCGCTGCCGGTGCCCTTCCACTGTTCGGATTCTGTTGTTCTTGTTGTTGTTTAGTCATTTAGTCGTGGCAGACACTTCGTGACCCCATGGACCAGAGCACGCCGGGCACTCCTGTCTTCCACTGCCTCCCGCAGTTTGGTCAAACTCATTCCATTCTTAGACCAAGGTCAAGTTCTCAAACCAAGACACTATTTCCAGTTTTGTGGAGTTTGTAAACCAAATAGTTCTTAAACCGGACTGTTCTTAAACCAAGGTACCACTGTATATTGTAAAGAGATGAATAAATGCCGTGAAGGGCGCTGATAATGGTGCCATGGCAGCTGGCCCTGAGATGGGGGCCCTCTTGAACTTCAGCTCCCATCAGAGGGCTCCAGAGCTTTATTCAGGAGGTCTGTGATGTGCCTGAGGGTTTGTAGTGGAAGATGAGAGACAGCACATCCATAGCATTCAATATTTGTATATATTGTATTGTATTCTGCTACAATTTGAGCTCTCCTAAGAATAAGAATAATTTATTATTTATACTCCACCCATCTGGCTGGGTTTCCCCAGCCACTCTGGGCAGCTTCCAAGAGAATATTAAAATACAATAGTCTATTAAACATTAAAAGCTTCCCTAAACAGGGCTGCCTTCAGCTGTCTTCTAAAAGTCTGGTAGTTGTTGTTCTCTTTGACATCTGGTGGCAGGGTGTTCCACAGGGCGGGCGCCACCACCGAGAAGGCCCTCTGCCTGGTTCCCTGTAACTTGGCTTCTCACAGTGAGGGAACTGCCAGAAGGCCCTCGGCACTGGACCTCAGTGTCCGGGCAGAATGATGGAGGTGGAGATGCTCCTTCAGGTATACTGGACCGAGGCCGTTTAGGGCTTTCAAGGTCAGCACCAGCACTTTGAATTGTGCTCGGAAACGTACTGGGAGCCAATGTAGGTCTTTCAAGACCGGTGTTATATGGTCTCGGCGGCCGCCCCCAGTCACCAGTCTAGCTGCCGCATTCTGGATTAGTTGTAGTTTCCGAGTCACCTTCAAAGGTAGCCCCACGTAGAGCGCATTGCAGTAGTCCAAGTGGGAGATAACCAGTGCATGCACCACTCTGGGAAGACAGTCTGTGGGCAGGGAGGGTCTCAGCCTGTGGACCAGAATGAGCTGGTAGACAGCTGCCCTGGACACAGGATTGGCCTGCGCCTCCATAGACAGCTGTGAGTCCAAAATGACTTCCAAGCTCCGCACCTGGTCCTTCAGTGGCACAGTTACCCCATTCAGTACCAGGGAGTCCTCCACACCTGTCTGCCTCCTGTCCCCACAAAACAGTACTTCTGTCTTGTCAGGAGGAGTCAACCTCAATCTGTTAGCCACCATCCATCCTCCAACCGCCTCCAGGAAAGGAAAGAGCCTGGCTGCTGGATCAGGCCAATGGTGCATCTGGTTCAACCTCCTGTCCTGGTGGCCACCCAGCTGCCCCCACAAGCAGGGCCTGAGCCCAGGTGCCAATCCCCTCTCCTGCTCTTTCCAGCAACTGGCCTTCAGAAGCATGTACTGCCTCTGACCCCAAACCCTCTGGAATCCACATTATAATGCAACAAAACGCAACCTGTAAGAAATAAAGGATGTAGTGAAAATGAAGTTAAAAACCATACAGCACCTAGCACAACTCATTACAATTGCCACAGCAGGTATAAAAACCATTCAGTGGTCCGCCAAGACGCTCAACAAATTTCAAGCAGCCAGTAAGCCCCGCCGCCACCAAACACACATTTTGGGAACCACTGCTCTAGATCATTCTTTCCCCGGACTTTTCCAGGTGGAAACACTGGGATTGGAAAGGCAACGGCCCTGGATCTGGCCCGGAGGGGAGCCCGTGTCATCCTAGCTTGCCGGGACAGAGAGCGAGGAGAATCTGCCGTCTATGACATCAAGAGGGTGAGTGCCGGCCACCTGCCTCCTTCCAAAGGCAGCATTTATTTCTTTGCCTCCACTTAGAAATCACTTCCCTTGAACTATCTTGAAGCGATTTCACAGTAAAAGCATGTCATAATGGAATCTGAACAGTCAGGCCTTCCTTCTAGAAAGCTGGGAGGGCTAGCTTTTTAGGAGAATTCACCAACCTGCCGCTCACCCATCAGCATCACACAGCTGTCTGTGTGGGAGTTGTAGTTCAAAAGATCTGAGAGGGCACCAGGTTAGAAAAGTCTACCTTAGTGGTATTAAGGTGCTGGTTTTGACCTTTAAAGCCTTTTGTGGGTTAAGGTCCTCGTATTTACAGGACCGGCTCTCCTGGTCTGCCCCACAGAGGACCTTACGGGCCATGAATAATCATAGTTTAGAGGTCCCGGGCCCTAAGGAAGTCGGACTATCCTCCCCCAGGGCCAGGGCCTTTTCAGTGATGGCTACGACCTGGTGGAATGCTCTGTCCCATGAGACCAGGGCCCTGCAGGATTTAACCTCCTTCCGCAGGGCCTGTAAGGCAGAGCTATCCCACCTGGCTTTCAACTTGAACTTAGCCTGATCTTTTATTCCCCTTCCTTCCCTCCCCCTCCCCTTTTTATGAAGATCACCCGCTCTGGGATCCCACAGCTGATTCTCCCCTGGTCTCCTTGCTGGCCCAAATAGGACTAATTTAGCCAGCTAGCCCTGGTGATCATCTAATGCTTATTGGATGGATTTTCCCCCTAAGTTGATTTTTGAATTCTGAATTTATTGTTATTCATGTTTTATACTGTATTTTATGCTGTTTTTTGTTGCATCAATTGTTTTAAATTTGTAGTTAACCGCACTGAGCCAGGAAGGGCAGGGTATAAATAAAAATTTATTATTATTATTATTATTATTATTAATAATATTATGACATTGGGGTGGGGGTGCTTGGAGGATGTTTTCCCACAATGCACTTGCAGGGAATAATATCAAGTTGCCCCGTACAGCATTGGCATTTAGGAGCCTGCTTAAAACTCACTTCCTCACCCGGCTTTTTCTGGGACCGGGGTGGTGATGAAGCAGCTGCGCTGCTGATGTGCTAATCTGATCTACTGATTTATGATGTATCTCGTATTTGTTTTAGGAATGTAGTTTTATTGTTTATGCTTTATGCCATTCACCACCATCATATTTCATTTTGCAAATGAAATAAGAAAATAAATCTGAAGGCTGGATCTGTGGCCACAATATTTTTCCAGAGCTTAATTGGCATGTGAATCTTCAGATAACCTGAGCATAAGAGCCAGGCTGCTGGATCAGGCACTGGATCCACCCCCATCGTTCTGCCCGGACACTGAGGTCCAGCGCCGAGGGCCTTCTGGCGGTTCCCTCGCTCCGAGAAGCCAAGTTACAGGGAACCAGGCAGAGGGCCTTCTTGGTGGTGGCGCCCTCCCTGTGGAACGCCCTCCCACCAGATGTCAAAGAGAAAAACAACTACCAAACTTTTAGAAGACATCTGAAGGCAGCCCTGTTTAGGGAAGCTTTTAACGTTTGATGCATTACTGTATTTTAATATTTTGTTGGAAGCCAGCCAGAGTGGCTGGGGAAGCCCAGCCAGATGGGCATGGTATAAATAAATAATAATATTTATTATTATTATTATTATAGCCCAGCCTCCACTTCTCACGGTGGCCAATCTGGTGTCTGCTGTGGGAAGCCCACAAGCAGGATCTGAGCACAAGCGCAACTCTCCTGCAGCTTTCTAGAAACGGGCCTAGATTCTGAGCAAGACCAAGGCATGGCACAGCAAAGGGAGCCTGGTTGTGACCTGGCTCTGGGCGTGGGACAGGGGGCAAACCTTCTTGCTAGGGCTAAACGCTCCTTGTGGTTTTTCCCCCCTGCTCAGGAAAGTGGGAACAATGAAGTTCTCTTCATGAGCCTGGACTTGGCCAGCTTCAAGTCAGTGAGAGCTTTTGCAGCGGCTTTCTTGAGCTCTGAGCCCCGCCTTGACATTCTCATCAACAATGCAGGTGAGATTGGGGGAAGGGGCACAGCTGCTTTGCATGCAGAAGGGCCAAGGTTTTCAGTCCCCAGTGGCATCCCCACGTAGGGCTGGAAATGTCCCCTGCCTGAAACTCTGGAGACCCACAGCTAGTCAGTGTAGCCAATACTGAACTAGTTGGATCTGATTGTGTATTATTATGACAGCTTCCTGTGTTCCTGTTTAAATCATCTTCTTCTTCAAAACCACGAGGGCTGAAATCCTGCTTTACTTTTAGGGGAAGGGCTATAGCTCAGTGGTAGAGCCCCTGCTTTGCATGCAGAAGGTCCAAAGTTCTGTTCCCAACAGCATCTCTAAGTAGGACTCACCAAGGCAGAATAGAGCGGAGCTATTACTTGCTTTGATCGGAACACTAGACTTCTCTTGATGCAGCCTAGAATAGCATGGGCTCTTTTTGCTGCTGTATCACATGGTTGACTCATGTTAAGCTTGTGGTCTGCTAAGACCCCTAGATACTTTTTCAAATATACTACTGGCAAGCCAAGTGTCCCCATCATATAATTGTGCAGCTTCTTGACTAAGTGCAGAACCCTACATTTGTCCTTTTTGAAATTCATTTTGTTAGCTTGTTCTCCAATCTGCTATGGTCTTCTTGAATCCTGGTTCTGTCTTCCATGGCATTCACTACCCATCCAGTTTGGTGTCATCTGCAGTTTTTTAAAAAAACCATTTTTATTAACAATTTCAACATACCAACTATCAAAACATATCATATTCCTTATTCCCCCCCCTTTTTCCCCATATCCCCCCTTCAAACCCTCCCTCCCCTCCCCAGAGACTTCTCTCAGCTCCTCTCTCTGATTTTTCAGGACATATTGTTCTCTGCATGTTACATGTCCTTACATTATCTATCTACCCTGTTATCGACCAATAAATTTGGGTATTTTTACTCAAAACTTGCCAAGGAGTCCAGTTCATTTTGTTGTCTTTTAAAATAATTTGTAAAAAGCTCCCATTTTCCCTTAAAGTCACAGTTGTCCTTGTCCCGCAATTTATAAGTCAATTTAGCCAGTTCTGCGTAGCTCATCAATTTTTCTTGCCACTGTTCTTTCCTTGGGATTTCCTGGTTCTTCCATCCTTGTGCTATCAAGACTTTTGCCGCTCTTGTAGCATACATAAATAAGTTCTTTCTTTTTCTTGGAAGATCTTGTCCTACAATCCCTAACAGAAATGCTTCTGGGTTTTTTTTACAAATGTCATTTTAAACATTTTTTCAATTAATTGTATATCATTTCCCAAAAAAATTTCACTGTCATCTGCAAATTTGTTGAGCGTCAACAAATTCCTTCATCCAAGTCATTTATAAAGACATTGGGCCCTGGCATGGTCGGTAGTTACCTGGGTCTTCTTGCTAAACAGGTGTGTCTCAAAGAGCCGGCAGAATGCCAGTAGAGATAGGGGGCTCTCATATTTCAGCAGGGTGAGCCTGCCACAGAAATGGGGCCACCAGAGGCATGCCGCACTTGTTTAATCCAACCTCATTTTCTGGTAGGTGTCAGGACTGGAAGCCGAAGCAGCGACGGCTTGAATTTGGCTTTCCAGGTGAATCACTTGAGTCATTTCCTTCTGACCCACCTCCTCCTGGAACGGATGAAGCAGTGTGCGCCCAGCCGTGTGGTGGTGGTGGCTTCCAGTGGACACCGGTGGGGGAAGATTGACTTTCAGAACATCCACAAGCCAGTGGATGGGCAGTCGCCAGGGGTCCAGTCCTACAGGAACAGCAAACTGGCCAATATGCTGTACACCCGGGAGCTCGCCAATCGACTGGAAGGGACGAACGTTACCTGCTACGCGGTCCATCCAGGTGGGTGGCAGGTTCAGCTCAGCTCCTGCCTCCACTTGGGACCCTCTGTAGTGGTGGCTGGTGCCCTTGGGGGACCGGAGGGGCAGAAAGCAGGGAGTGAAGGGCAGAGACAGAATAAATTGCAGGTAGAAGTTCTGTCTCCATCCTTATCCTTATCCCTTCAGAGATTTACAAGGGGCAACACTGAGACTATGGAGAGAAGGAAGCTGATGGGCAGGATCACCCCCTGGGCTGGTTGTAAGTAGGAAGGGTGGCAGATGGGGACTGTCTGAGAAGCAGACTTCCATTGGTCCTCTAGATGCTGTTGGGCTCCCATCATTCCTGACCATTGACTGTGCTAACTGGGATCCTGCAACATCTGCAGGACAGGGTATTTGCTATCTGGAGGGCCAATAATGCCAGAGATTCCTGTGCAGCTCACCCTTTCATTCATCGCCCTAGAACATACATTCCTTTTGCAAATTTCTTGGTCATCATTGCCATCTGCAACTAGACTAGCCTTTGGCAACCTGATGCCTGTAGCGTTCCCAAAACAAGGAAGGATTGGACCCTGATTAATAGAATACACATGAGCCTTGACCAGCAAGACTCTGGGAGGAGGTGCCAATAATAATTCCTGTCCACCCCTCGGCCCAGGTCGTTTTATTCACATAAGAACTTTTTACACAGTGTTTGTAAGAACCAATCAGATTTCCTCTGAGCATTTCAAAAACCCCACGTGGGACAAAGTTAAAAGTTAAAACTACAAAGAGCTAGTTTGAGCATGCATAGTAGTCCAGAGTAAATAAAAGAGGAAGCAAGGAGGAATGCTTTTAGGAAAACCCCGGAGGTCATAAACAGGAGAGGAAGGATGGGTAGTATTTATCATCTCTTTGTAAACTCTCTTCCTGAACTCTTAAGATCTATCTAAAGATTAAACTACATCAAAGTAACTTCCTATCTTTATGTAGTGAGGATGCCCAGTGAACAACTGGCCTGTGTATTTAGAATGCTTATAGGTGCCTGTCAGGTGTAGAGAAAGTAAATGGTAGAGATGGAGAGGCTTGTGGGATTTGATCAGAAATTATTGTCATTGAATCAAACCCAGTCAACGCAATGCTTTCATAGTGGACACAATGGCTTGATGCATATTTTATTATTCCTCATAGTAATCCCATCAGATCACTACAATGCCCTTCAGGTGCCTTGAACGATGACTGCCATCAGCTCCAGTCATACTAGTGGATACTAGCTAGATGGAACCTCCAGTATCAAAGGAAGTTGACCTCTAAACACCAGCTGCTGAGGAAGTGCTGTTCTGCTCATGTCAGGCTTCCCAGATGGTCCAAGCGGAAAAGAGAATGTTAAACAAGATGGACCTCCATTCAGTTCTAGCTACTGATTTTTCTTCTCTTTCAGGGCTTGTTAACACTGAATTATTCCGTCACATGTCGATCTGGCTGAAGCCTTTTTTCTGGCTCTTCTTCCGAGACGCGACCAGCGGAGCTCAGACGTCCATCTACTGTGCCACTGAGGAAGGCATTGAGAAGTACAGCGGGCGCTATTTTGCCAATTGCAGGCTGCATGACCCCAAGCCACATGCCCGGGATGACGCCGTGGCCAAGAAACTTTGGGAAGTCAGCGAGAGGATGGTGGGGCTGGCAAACTAGGCTGCGGTGTTTTTCAAAGAGGGCTCACCTCCATTGAATGGATGCCTGTGCAGAACCATCCATGAAATCGAGGAATACTTTAAAGTCAAAGTGTGGCATCACATGGCAGGGTTCTAAAGTGTTCCCCTGAGCGCTCTTAGGTTGTCCACGGTTTCTCTCCTTTTTTGTTGCCTGGTGATCACAGCGGGTTGGCCATTGGTGGAGATCTTTGCAGCTGTCTCTCTCTTTTTCTTTTGGTAAAGGGTGTCCCCCACCCCATTTTACAATGTATATAAAGGAAAAAGAACAGTGGCAACAGGGGGGAAATGAAGAGATGAAAAACGAAAACTATAAAACGGTACAGTTGCACGTGGGCCAAAGCAGCAAAGTCCAAGTCAAGGCTATTGGTGCCGTCAGATCATCAGGTCCGGTTCCAGACTTGCCAAGCCTGTGAGGAAGGTTGCCTTGAAAGTCGCCCATTGCAAATGTCGCAAAGGAACGCCAAATCTTACCAAAAGTGCCTGGAGGCTCTAGTCCCTGTTGAAGTCTCAAATGATGTGTAATTTTCTCCAAATTCGAAAGTGAGTGGTACCAAGCGTCTGGTGTAATATTTGCTGTTGTCACTTTGGGGGCCGCCATATCCCTCCTCCTCTTTCATTTTTCCTTTTCTTTTTTTTTTTGTTTACTAGCGGATCTTTTTAAGGCAAGAGAAGCCACATGTGTGTCACGGCTGCTGAGCAGACTTTTTAACTGCTTGGAGGTTTTTTCTGCACTCGAGCGGTACATAATTTTTATGAAATCAATAATAAAGAATGAATTAAGTTGTTTTGAGGTGTGTGGCTTTGTTTTCTTTTTTATAAAAAAGAATAATGTGTTTTAATGCTGTGACCCCACCCTAGGATCTTAGGGCGAAAGGTAGGCATTAGTAAGAAAATAAATAATCCCCACAACTGCCTCTGGGTGAAGCTTCAGGCGAAAACATTCCTTGTCAACTGGCCTTTGGCTGTTAATCAATTTATGGCCTTTTAAAATGTGGTGGTGGGAGGGGGGTACTGCCTATAATAATATTTTTGTCATTATTAATTTTGTGTTCTGTGTTGTAAACCGCTCTGTGGTCTCTTGAGGAAGGGTGGTTTTAAAATTGAATAATGATGATAATTCTCTGGGTTCCTGAGGTGGGGAGTTTTCCCGCCTTTTTCCTTCCCCACCCACTATGGTGGAACTGGGATTTCAGGCTCAAAAAATGATTCCCTTCCTAAAGCTGCCAATCTCTCTCTCTCCCTAAGGAGGTGAGACTTCTTTGCTTTCCTTCAGTGGGGTTCATGGTCCATGTCAGCGGTTGAAATTCTTTGCAGGATTATTTCCAGTGGAAGGCGGTGTTTCAAGGGGCGGAAAGCCTTTTGTCAGACCTTTGCAAAGCCTTTGCAACCTGTCTGAAGCAAGCAAGCCCGAGTTTAAGAGAGCTGGCTCTCAGAAAACAATGCCCTTCTAAAATGTGGGGTTTTTATTTGAATTCTTTTGAAGGGAGGATTATTGGGTTATTTTTCTTTTTATTATGTATTTTTATGTTGTGGTTTCATCCGATGAACTGCCCTGAGACCGGTGGGCCAGATTCTGATGAGGCCCTAAGCTACTGAAGATGTCCAGCTGTCCTTTGTCAACGACAAATTGTTGCTGTTTTTTTTTGTGTTGAATATATGCTATATGGTAATTTATGAACCTAATAGGAATCTAAAGTCATTTGCACAAAATATGTATTTGATCAAAGTAATTGATATAGAAATGAGGAAACCAGTGATATTTTAGGGAGCAGGCTAGCAGGTGGGACCCACTCCTTACATCATAGGCGCCTACACAACACAAAACACTGTTGTTGTATGTAGATTTCATTAATTTTTTTATCTTAAATTTTGGAAATGTACATCCAGTTTTTTCGCTTTAAATTTTTTGGGGAGCCCCAAGAGAGTGGGGCCCTAAGCTATAGCTTGTTTCGCATATACGTAAATCCGGCACTGCAAGGTGTGTCGATCATGCCCCCACCCGCAATATTTTATTCAAGTTGTTGTTGTTTAGTCGTTTAGTCGTGTCCGTCTCTTCGTGATCCCCTGGACCAGAGCACGCCGGGCACTCCTGTCTTCCACTGCCTCCCGCAGTTTGGTCAAACTCATGCTGGTAGCTTCGAGAACACTGTCCCACCATCTCGTCCTCTGTCGTCCCCTTCTCCTTGCGCCCTCCATCTTTCCCAACATCAGGGTCTTTTCCAGGGAGTCTTCTCTTCTCATGAGGAGGCCAAAGTCTTGGAGCCTCAGCTTCAGGATCTGTCCTTCCAGTGAGCACTCAGGGCTGATTTCCTTAAGAATGGAGAGGTTTGATCTTCTTGCAGTCCATGGGACTCTCAAGAGTCTCCTCCAGCACCAGAATTCAAAAGCATCCATTCTTCAGCGATCAGCCTTCTTTATGGTCCAGCTCTCACTTCCATACATCACTACTGGGAAAACCATAGCTTTAACTATACGGACCTTTGTTGGCAAGGTGATGTCTCTGCTTTTTAAGATGCTGTCTGGGTTTGCCATTGCTTTTCTCCCGAGAAGCAGGCGTCTTTTAATTTCGTGACTGCTGTCACCATCTGCAGTGATCATGGAGCCCCTGAAATTGCACTCATGCTGGGGCCATCTATCCGAGGATGGGACGTGCGCGTAACGAAGGACAGCGACGGATCAAGGCGACCGGCCTGGATCTTTGGACCCTCCTGGCGGGGCGGGGCCAGGGACACGGACTTTGCTATGGGGCGGAGCTCTCACTCCCCACACGGTCCGGGATACAGCTGACCGTGACGCGCATCTCTGCAAGCGGCCAGGGGTTCCGGCTCCGTTCTTGGCACGCCTCGAAGCACAAGGGGCGGCAGGCGCGCAGCGTTGCGCACGGGTCCGGGGGAGAAAGAGGAAGGATCCGGGGCGCGCCTGGCTGCTGGGAACCTGCCTCCCGAGGAGGATCAGGATCAGCAGCGTCCGCCTCTTCCTCCGACCAGCAGTGCGAGGAGCCGGCGATCGCGGGCGCAAGATGCGCGCCTAGGCTGCTGCTGCTAGCGCCCCCTCCGCCTCCTCCTCCCTTTTGCGCTCCGGGCGCAAGAAGCGCGCGATGGCCGCGGCGGAGGCGCTGGCGGGTCTGGCGGGTCTGGCGCTGGGCCTCTACGCCTTGCTCTATTACAACTTCATCAAAGGGGCCCCGTGCAAGAACGAGACCAGCCTGCGGGGCAAGACGGTGCTGATCACGGGTGAGAATCGCCCCCGGAAGACGGGGGGCAGCGTGGGGCAGTGGTTAGAGCCTCCGAAGAGGGTCTGCGGGAGCTCCCGCTTCGGGGTTTCCTGGCCCTTGATCCCCAGGAAAAAAACTCCAGATCAGCCTGAGCAAGATGCAGCCTTGGGAAAAGATATTTAGGAGAGCACTCCCTGTGTCAAAACAAACACTAGAGGCAAAGTGGATCAGGTCAGGGGCAAAAAAGTTGTCAGGTTTGGCAGGAGGGATGAGCAGCTAATGGCTGCTGGGCCAAACCTGCCCTCCTGTTGCCAAGCAGAGATGTGCAGAGGAGGGCTTGGGTAATTCTGATGTGTTGAGTAAGTCTGCACACCCAGGGATGGAGAAACCTGTGGCGCTTTTCCTGTTCTGGGACTCCCAGAAGCCCCAGGCAGCATGGCTCCGTCAGGATGAAGGGAACACTTGATCGCAAAAGAGAGATTACTTCTAATTAATAATATTTTTTTATTTATATCCCGCCCTCCCCAGCCGAAGCCGGGCTCAGGGCGGCTAACAACAATAAAATAATACAACATTCTAAAATCATTTCATGAAAAAATTACTTCAAATCAAATTGATGGCAATCTGTGAAGATTGCCAAAGGAGGGAGTCAGACTGTGCCCTGGCCAAAGCCTTGGTGGAACAGCTCTGTCTTACAAGCCTTGCGGAAAGATGTCAAGTCCCGCAGGGCCCTGGTCTCTTGTGACAGAGCATTCTATCAGATCGGAGCCACAGCTGAAAAAGCCCTGGCTCTGGTTGAGGCCAGCCTAACTTCCCTGTGGCCTGGGACCTCCAAGATGTTTTTGTTTGAAGATCGTAAGTTCCTCTGTGGGACATACCATTCCATTTCCAACCCAAGCTGGAAATGAGATAGAAGAGGGTTGGCGTTTTAAGACGCTCCCCACAGAGGTGACAGGTTGGTTATATATAAATTTATTATATATAATACAGTGGTACCTTGGTTCCGGAAGTCTGTTTTTAAACCAAAACCATTCTTAAACCGAGGTGCGCTTTCCCTAACGAGGCCTCCTGCTGCCGGTGCCCTTCCACTGTTCGGATTCCGTTCTTGTTGCTGTTGTTTAGTCGTTTAGTCGTGTCCGACTCTTCATGACCCCTTGGACCAGAGCACGCCGGGCACTCCTGTCTTCCACTGCCTCCCGCAGTTTGGTCAAACTCATTCCATTCTTAGACCAAGGCCAAGTTCTCAAACCAAGACACTATTTCCAGTTTTGTGGAACCAGTTTTAAGAACCAAATAGTTCTTAAACCGGACTGTTCTTAAACAGTATATTGTATAGAGATGAATAAATGCCGTGAAGGGCGCTGATAATGGTGCCATGGCAGCTGGCCCTGAGATGGGGGCCCTCTTGAACTTCAGCTCCCATCAGAGGGCTCCAGAGCTTTATTCAGGAGGTCTGTGATGTGCCTGAGGGTTTGTAGTGGAAGATGAGAGACAGCACATCCATAGCATTCAATATTTGTATATATTGTATTGTATTCTGCTACAATTTGAGCTCTCCTAAGAATGTAAGGAAAGAGCCTGGCTGCTGGATCAGGCCAATGGTGCATCTGCTTCAACCTCCTGTCCTGGTGGCCACCCAGCTGCCCCCCTGGGAAGCCCACATGCAGGGCCTGAGCCCAGGAGCCACTCCCCTCTCCTGCTCTTTCCAGCAACTGGCCTTCAGAAGCATGTACTGCCTCTGACCCCAAACCCTCTGGAATTCACATTATGATACAACAAAATGCAACCTGTAATAAATAATGGATGTAGTGAAAATGTGGTTAAAACCATACAGCACCTAGCACAGCTCACTACAATTGTCACAGCAGGTAGAAAAATCGTTCTGCAGTCCGCCAAGACCCCCAGCGAATTATACTTTCCCCTTGAACTTTTCCAGGTGGAAACACTGGGATTGGAAAGGCAACGGCTCTGGATCTGGCCCGGAGGGGAGCCCGCGTCATCCTGGCTTGCCGGGACAGAGAGCGAGGAGAATCTGCCGTCTATGACATCAGGAGGGTGAGCACCGGCCACCTGCCTCCTTTGAAATGGCAGCCTTTATGTGATTCCATTTTAAAATCACTTCTCAAAGCAATTCCACTGTAAAAACGTGGCCTAATATATTCACTTCATTAAATTTATACCCCATTTGATTGTTAAAAAAACCCCACACCCTCAAAGTGGTTTACAAAGAAAACTAAATCAATAAAATTATTAGCAAGAAAAATGTAACAATGTAAAACTTTAAAATATAAATAAATCAGAGTAGACTGGGGGAACTCACATCAACTTTCCTAACCTCCATGTAGGCTCGTCTACACAATAGTGTTTTTAGCAGGCACTGAAAAGAGTACAGTGAAGGCACCTGCCTGATACCAGTCAGCAGGGAGTTCCAATGAATTCTGAACAGCTGACCCTTCCTTCCTTGGCAGGAGGGAGGTCTAGCTTTCCAGAAGAATTCACCAACCTGGCACTCCAGATGTTTTGGATCTAGTCTCCCATCAGCCTCAGCATCACACAGCTGTCTGGGGCTGATGGGAGTTGTAGTCCAGTGGATGTGGGAGGGCACCAGGTTAGAAAAGTCTACCCTAGTGGTATTATAACATGGGGCAGGTGCACGGAGGATGTTTTCCCACAATGCACCATTCTTGCCTGTTTTTTCTGGGATGCGGGTAGTGGTGAACAAGCTCCATTGATCTGCTAATCTAATCCACTGATTTATGTATTTTGCATTTGTTTTAGGAATGTAGTTTCATTGCTTGATCTTTATGCTGTTCCCCAACATATTTCCCCCCCCCCCATTAATGTTTGCAGGAAAGTGGGAACAATGAAGTTCTCTTCATGAGCCTGGACTTGGCCAGCTTCAAGTCAGTGAGGGCTTTTGCAGCGGCTTTCTTGAGATCTGAGCCCCGCCTTGACATTCTCATCAACAATGCAGGTGAGATTGGGGGAACACAGCTGCTTTGCATGCAGAAGGTCCAAGGTTTTCAGTCCCCAGAGGCATCCCCAGGTAGGACTGGGAATGTCCCCTGCCTGAAACTCTGGAGACTGAGAGGAAGTGGGCTGGGCTTTGTTGGTGCCAGCAGCAGCAGCGTTAGCGCTCGAGCGGCTGCCATTGTAAGCAGGCTCAATTTGGGCTTTGTTGCTGCCAGCCCCGCTTCAGACCCCTTTCACGCACTGCTCATCATCCCACCACTGCCAGCCCCTGCCGTTCACAAGACACAGGTAAGCAGCTCATCCGGTGCTGTGGAGAAGGGAGGGGAGAGTCATGGGGGTGTGTGGCTTACCCGAGTAGAATGTGTCCTTTTATTTAAAATGCATCTCTGGGTTATTTGTGGGGCCTGTCTGGAGCTCTTGCATAGAATGCTGTGTCCTTTTATCTAAAATGCATCTCTATATTTTTCAAAATATAGTCTGGCCCCTCAAAGGTCTTAGGGACAGTGGACCAGCCCCCTGCTGAAAAAGTTTGCCGACCCCTGGGCTAGAACAATAAACTTATATGGACTATGCTTGCCTAAACAGGTGTGTCTTCAAGAGACAGCAGATGATAGTGATGGGGGCCTCTCATATTTCAACAGGGCTGGCACCACCAGTGAAAAGGCCTGCCTCCACGTTGCACCTGTTTAATCCAGCTTTGTGTTCCGGCAGGTGTCGGGTCTGGAAGCCGAAGCGAGGATGGCTTGAATTTGGTGTTCCAGGTGAATCACTTGAGTCATTTCCTTCTGACCCACCTCCTCCTGGAGCGGATGAAGCAGTGTGCGCCCAGCCGTGTGGTGGTGGTGGCTTCCAAAGCACATCAAACGGGGAAGATTGACTTTCAGAACATCCACAAGCCAGTAGATGGGCACTTGGCAGGGTTCCAATCGTACTGCAACAGCAAACTGGCCAATATATTGTACACCCGGGAGCTTGCCAGTCGACTGGAAGGGACGAATGTTACCTGCTACGCTGTCCATCCAGGTAGGTGGCAGGTTCAGCTCAGCTCCTGCCTCCACTTGGGACCCTCTATAGTGGTGGCTGGTGCCCTTGGGGGACTGGAGGGGCAGAAAGCAGGGAGCCCAACAATAGACAGAGCCAGAACCAGTGAAGGGCAGAGACAGAGTCAATTGCAGGTTCTGTCCCCATCCTCATCCTTATCCCTGCAGAGATTTACAAGGGCCAACACTGAGACTATGGAAGAGAAGGAATCTGAGGGGCAGGACCACCCCCTGGGCTGGTTGTAAGTAGGAAGGGTGGCAGATGGGAACTGTCTGATTAGCAGACTGAGGTTGCCCTAATGGACCAGCTTCCATTGGTCCTCTAGATGTTATTAGACTCCAGCTCCCATTTTTCCTGACTGTTGACTGTTCTGTTCTGCAAAAAGGGGCATCTGGTTGGCCACAGTGGAAAAGTGGATACTAAATTAGATGGACCCCCTTTGAAGTCTGGTCCATCAGCTGGGCTCTCTTCTTATTCTATCCAGTTCTGGCAACCGATGTGTTCCTATCTTTCTGCTTTCAGGGCTTGTTAAATCAGATTTTTTCCGTCACATTTCGGTTTGGCTGAAGCCTCTTTTCCTGCCCATCTGCTGGCTCTTCTTCCGAGACACGACCAGCGGAGCTCAGACGTCCATCTACTGTGCCACTGAGGAAGGCATTGAGAAGTACAGTGGGCGCTATTTTGCCAATTGCAGGCTACATGACCCCAAGCCACATGCCCAGGATGACGCCGTGGCCGAGAAACTTTGGGAAGTCAGCGAGAGGATGACGGGGCTGGCGAACTAGGCTATGGTGTTTTTCAAAGAGGGCTCACCTCCATAGAATGGGTGCCTGTGCAGAACCATCCATGAAATTGAGGAAAATTTTAAAGTCAAATTGTGGCATCACATGGTAGGGTTTTAAAGGGGAAATAGCACTGTCCCAAAGCAGCACTTCTCATTTTCGTAAACTGGAGGCATCTTTGAATGATAGCCAACCGGTGGATAGGACTTGGATGGTGTCTTAGGGCGTCAGATGGCGCTAGGTGCCTTGGGCCTTTCACTGAGGAAGATGCAGGGATCTTGATCTTAGTGCGTCAGCAGCAGTCAGCATGGCATCAACCACTGTTGAAATAGTTCCAAACATTGCAGTGTCAACAGACCTGTCTGTCAATCTTGACAGTTAAGGTTTCGGATTTAAACAGAGGTTGGATGGCATCTGTAATGGACGCTTTAGCTGAGATTCCTGCATTCCTGTGTGTTGCAGAGAAAGGGAGACACACGATTTTTGTAAACCACCACGTGCATGAAACGGCAATAATAATGGAAGGCACCAATCAACACGTAGTGATATCTAAATAGCTGTGTGATAGGAACATGGGAAGGAAGCTACCTTATCTTAGGTAAAACTCTTTGTCCATATAGTCCAATCTACTCTGATTGGCAGCTGCTCTCCAGGTTCTCAGGTAAAATAAGGACATTTTTGTGTCACACAGCAGTAGTACAGAGCACCTGGTTTGCATGCAAAAGGTCCCAGGTTTCATCCTCGGGCTGGGAGAGACTTCGTGTCTGAAAAACTGGAGAGAGCCCTTGCTGCCAGTCAGTGTAGGCAATATACAATGTAAGTACAAGAATGAAAGCCAGGATTGCTAATAAGTGGCTTAAAGTGCAGCGCTCACCTATAATAGTAGCATTTATAACTGAGCTGCAGCAACTGAAGACTTTCTGAGCATCCCTCCAGTCTCCAAACTCCAGAACCCACCATCTTGGCAATATCATAGAATCATAGAGGTGCTGTAAGAATTCACCTCTACACCACCTTGTTTGTTACCCAGGTGAGGAACAACCACCTTTTGCATAAACCACAGAACCAAGGAAACTATTTCCAAGTCCAGCATCCAGATTTAGGGACCCAGTTTTATTATAGCTATTGCAATAGGACAGAGCTCACTCGACTCAACGTGCCAGTTGAGCTCTGCCCTGAGGCAATTCAGTAGTTCAAACACAGCAAACCAAGAGTCATAAGACATCCTTAAACATACGTCAGGAAAGATTACAGGTCATGAGAAGCATGTGTGGCTTCGTACTGGCATCTTCACCCCTGCAATCGCCTTGGAGTGGCCCTGATGTGCCCAGGCCATTTGACCATTTCAGGTCTCGGATATCAGCGTTACCCTGGCAGCTTAGCCTTCAGTGAGAGGGAAGAGCATCATAAAATCCTCTTCCTGAGTCTCAGTTAGCTTCAAGGATAGCTGATTCTCACTCTGGTGCTAAAACATCCTCCTGCCATTAGTACGATTTTCAGGAGTAGATAAGGAGAGAGAGGAGAGTAGCTTAGAAGGAAGACTCACAAATGCAGAACACACAAAGATCAAGTCTAATGCATTCTGAAAGGTTAAATGCAATTAAAGCGAAACACTGAAAAATTATTAAAATAATCAAAATGTACACCTGGGGTCTCCAATTCCTATATCAAAGGGACCTCGGGAGTGCAATGCAGAAATCTCTGCTCAATTCTTTCATTTTTATCAGAGCAGCTGATTGTGGCAGAAGCTGAAATGTTAAAAATTAAACTCGATTTAGGTTCACTCCCCACGATGTTTATATGCCACCTGACTAAACCACCAGAAAAAGAACAAAACAGCAAAATTTTCAGTGAAATCTTTTTTAGAACCTAAAACAATATTAGTAATAATAAAAACAGATGGCAGCTTGTTTGTGTGTCTGGATAGGCTTCCCCAGACAGAAATGTCTTTAGCAGAGACTTAAAAAAAAGAGCAAAGGCGGCTAGAGTCCAAACTGTAGGAGCTGCCACATTAAAATACACGTTTCTTAGCAAGTGGGGGGAAAGCATAATGTGGCCGCTGTAATTTTGAGGCCAGCTGGGCAAGACTGGCGTGGCTGAGGGGGCATCTATGTTGGGCTGAGGGGGTCTCTCAAGGATGGTCTTTGGAAAAAATGGAGGCAGAAAAACTGTTGCTAATCACAGAATATGCAAGGAGAGAGGAGACAAATGGGAAGATGCCCTTAAAAGACAAGGAGGACCATTCAGATGTAGGTTTTTAGGACCTGCCTTGCTTCTGCAATGGCAAGCTGTTTTTAAAACTGTTTTTATATTATATTTTAAATGTACCCAACCCTGGGACCTTGGGGTGAAGGGCTACTAAACAAGAATCAACAAGAATATTTACCATCATTAATTGATTGATTGTACCCCACCTGGGACCTGGAGGGTGTGGTGTGTTAATAACAACAACAACGATAATAATAATAATAAATTATATTTTTATTTATTGTGCCCCGTCCGGATAGTAATTTTTTTTCGAGTTCTGAGGGTTTTGTTTATTTATACACTGCCCTTTTCTGCAGGAGGATCTCGTGCGAAAACGCGAAAACACATAATAACGAAAACCAAACAACGCGACGTGTGTTCACAAAGGGCGCGTGTTCTGAGGAAGATGGGGGGGTGCCCTTTATTTTATCCTTTTCTTTTTTTCCCCCCCTGACACTTTCCTCCTCCGCCCAAAATGGCGGCCTGAGGCGAAGGCGGAGGAGGCGGCTTCTCCCTCTTCCTCCTCCCTGCGCTCCCCTTTTCCCGCTCTTTCCTTTTCCCGCCCCCGCTCTCCCTCTCCCCCCCCCCGCCTCGGACGCGCTTCCTGTGGGCGGAGCCTTCAGCGGCGGGGGAGGAGCCGAGGAAGGAGGCGGTGCCGCCGCTGCCGCTCCTCCCGAAGATTCCCCCCGACCCGTTAATCGGGCGGAGCGCAGTGCGCGTGCGCAGTGGTGGTGGTCGGTGGGAGGGGGCGGGCTGCTGCTTGGCGTTGTCTGGGTCGAGTCGCCATGGGCAACTGCCACACGGTGGGGCCCAACGAGGCCCTCGTCGTGTCAGGTAAGGAGGCCGAGGGGGGGGAGCGTGAGGGGGGGCTTGTTTTCCTCAAGGGGGGGAGGGACGCTGAGCCCCCCCCTCCGCAGCTCGTCGTCTGCCTCGCAGGTCTGCCTCGCCCTCTTCTTCCTCCTTCCTTCCTTCCTGCTGTTCTCCTTCCTCCCTGGGGGGGGGTCCTTCTCCTTGAATTGGGTGAGGCCTAGGGGGGGGGCTTTATCCCTCCCCTCTGAGGGGACACATGTAGGACACACACACACATACACACACACACACACGTGTATGCCTGCATGCACACAGCACTCTCTGACACGGGAGTGGAACAGGTATGCAGAGATTTCTTTTGCCCAAGCACACAAGCGCATCCATCCCTGGCACACGGAGATCTCCCTGTTACACAAACGGCACAGCATGTACATATGCGCAGGTGTCTCTCGCACAGAGAGGGCGCGCGCACGTAGATTTTTCCCACGCCTGCACACGGATGGGTAGACGGCGCACACGGATCTCTCGCGCCAACAGCCCAGCACACGTTTACACAGAGATTTCTCTTACGCACCCACCTACAGAACACACGCAGAGATTGCTTATGCAAACAACATAGCGCCCATACACACAGAGCTCTCTCTTACGCCGGCACACACATTGCAAACACATCTCTCTTACAGACACACAATGATATCTCTCTTACACGTATTGCACACATTCACAGATATATATATCATGCACATATAGGTATATCACATCTCTCCTGTGCACATTTATTTATATCGTATATATGCTATGTTTGCAGCCACAGAAAGAGTGTTATTTACATATACAAATATATTTCTCTCTTGTACACCCCTCCACATAAATATGTACTCATGTACATAAACACAAAAGTATGCAGAGATCTCTTTTAACACAGGGAGACACCATTTGTGGCATTTATATACCGCCTAATATGGAGAAGAAGAAAAACAACCCACAACCTACACAGAAGTCTTGTTTGTGGCACCTTAAAGACCAACAACTCTTATTATGGCATAAGATTATTTGTTGGTTTTGCTGCAACAAAAATGAACACAGCCTGTGTCTCTGGAAAACATGCACACATATTTTCCCTGCCACTTAGTCTCTGTCTTAAAAAAAGTGTACAGTTCTTTAGAAATTTGAAATTAGCCTTAATATTAATGATATCACACACACAACCCACCTTGTACAGCACAGAGCTCCCCATAAGGCCTTGGGTTTTTGTTTATGAATAATAATCACAACAGTGACACAATGTGTCCCACGGGGTCTATAGCGCTTGGATTGAGCATTAGCTGGTTTGCATTCAGTTAAGCTCCCATCCGCTCCTGACACAAACTGCAAAATTAGTTAGAGATCCATTTCTCAGTGATTTGAACTTCTCTTAAGAAAATGGTGCTGAATCCTTCCTGTTTTCATCTGAGGCGTATTTAAAGTGGGCAGGTGCTTTTGCTTGATGGGAAACAGTTGTATGAAAATGCAACTTAGATTGATTGTATTTGTGCATCTCCTGAAATGTTTTCTTCCTGGTTCATGAGGATCCTGCAACCCACTTATCATATTCCAGCACCACGGTTTGGTATGATATTAGTGTTAATAGGATGGGGGTGCCTCTGAATGTGTTCTCTGCCAAGTATCTGAGCTTTACAGGAACACATTTCCAAGGCAAAATACATGATTTGTAGCCCAGTAAGTTATTTTCAGGAAAAAGAAGGTGTGAGATGTTGTGATTACAATTGGAAGAGGCCAGTTCAGCTCGTAAAAGCGGTCGGGGTGTGTGTGTTGGTGATGGGAGCCTCCACCTCCCTTGAGAGCCTCCATTCTCAGTGTAGCCAAAGCTACTGCAGTAGATGGAAAATCATTCTGGGGAAAACATAGCGCTCTTAATAACCACCACACCCTCCTGCTTTTTTCTGTTTCGGAAGGAAATGGCCTCGAGTGGTCTGGAAAGAAAATATGGAATATAACATGAACATGGGCCGAGTGTATCTTCCATGAACCATGGCTGTGCAGGTTAATCCTGTTACAGACATGGAATAACAGAATTGTGGAGTTGGAAGGGACCCCAAGGATCATCTAGTCCAACCCCTTGCAATGCAGGAATCAGAGCTAAAGAATCCCTGGCAGATGGCCATCCAGCCTCTGCAGATGAGGATCTGCCTACTGAGTCAAGCCACTAATCCTCTGCCTTGCGTTGTCTACTCTGACTGGCAGCGGCTCTTCCAGGGTCTTGGGCAGCTGCGGATCTTCCACTTTCTCTGCTCCCTGGTATGTTTTTAACTGGAGAATCGGGGTTGAACCCGGGACCTTCTTCAGGCAAAGCAGGTGCTCTGCTGCTGAGCGACTGTCCTTCCTTGCCTGCTTGGAAGTTCTGATAGGCAGGGAGAACCCCAGCCCTGCCTAGACTTCGGACGGGAACAGTGTGGGATGGAAATACACCAGCATTAGCTTTTAGCATTTTATATACCATGTTCCAGAGCACTCAAACCACGTGTTGTATGTAGTCCTTGTAATCCTCCCAGCAGCTCTGTAACATAGAGCAGCACAATTCTCCCAAATTGTAGTCAATTGTAGTTTGAGAGTTGAGTAGCTGCTCTGTGAGTTCATGACCCAGAGGCTTCCCTCATTTCACATATGCCCGCAGAGCATCAACTTCCCACTAGTAGCCTCTTTCACGTGGAAAATAAAACCTTAGGCTGTACAAAAACCTGTTTAATTTGATGCTTCATAATTGCACTCCTCTTAAACTTCATTACACCTGAAGGAGCGTCTCCACCCCCATCATTCAGCCTAGACACTGAGGTCCAGCTCCGAGGGCCTTCGAACAGTTCCCTCCCTGCAAGAAGTGAAGTCGCAGGGAACCAGGCAGGGGGCCTTCTCGGTGGTGGCATCTACCCTGTGGAATGCCCTCCTGTCAAATGCAGAGGAGCTAAAGAACTACACAACTTTTAGAAGACTTCTGAAGGCAGCCCTGTATCAGGAAGTTTTCAATGTTTGACATTTTGTTATCTTTTTATATGTGCTGGAAACTGCCCAGGTTGGTTGGGAAACCCAGCCAGATAATAAAATTAGTATTTGTTTAAATTATTATTATTAGCTGGTATTTTCCAGCGTAGGAGTAACAAGGCCGACCCCAATAATCTTGTGTGAGTTTGTACAGGCCTACTAGCATACATTTGCATTGTCTGCATGCTACCAGCCCTCAAGAGGCGTGATCAGTCCTGGATTTCCCCCTCCTCCTCCCCCAGTCTTGTGGCAAGCAGGCAGGCAGGCAGACTGTGTTCGCAAGTTGTGTTGCCAGCCTGCCCTCGATAGGAGAAAAGGGTGGTCCAAGGGTCTATGGTGTTACTGGGCAGCATTTCCCATCTGCTTTCTGGGCACTTTTTGAAATGGGAAGCGTTCTTAGCACTGCAGGATTGGTCCGTGTCCAGCAGCAGATGAATGCAGGCTGTGTTCCTGTGCGTGTCGGGAGGCCTGGAGCCTTGCGAGCAGAAGACTTAATCAAATCGAAACCCCCAAACCTTCTTCCAGTGCCAGAGTCATCCCACCCTGCCCTCTCTCTGCAATGAGGACATGAAGTAATCAACATGCCTCTGATTTGAGTAACTACATCCTGGCCCTCCATATCTTGGATAAGGTCCCATGATTCCGCTACGGGAGTCCTGTGGCTTCCGGCAGGGGCTGGGCCCCAGCACCTCTTCCTCAAGAAATCCAATGGTATAACAAATGAATATAAAAAACTTACACCTAACTAGCAAGTGGAGCCAGGAGAACTGTTGCCAGGGAAAGATTTCTGGAGGATTTTTGCTTGTTTAAATCCTACCCCAAAGCATCATAATCAGGGTGAAAGTTGCATTCACCCAATGCTGACAAGGTACTAACTAACCTATTAGGATGGAATAATTGCTTCCTTCCGTGACAGGGAATGGCTTCCCCAGCTAGTTTTTGTGGCAAGCTGGTCTAGGTTTAAACTGAGGCCCCCTTACTAATTGTTTTTTTTTTAAATAAATTTTTATTAATTTTCCAACACATATTAAAAGACAATACAAAACAATACAAAAACAAACAAACATATAAACACGTATAATTTCTTAACCTTCTTTTCTTTAAGCCTTCTTTCAACGACTTCCCCATACCTCCTTTTTCTGCATCCCTGTTTTAAATCTTTCCAGCAACCCCTAATTTTAATTACTTATGGCACTTCCTTTAAATCCTTTTTCTCATGTCCAATTGTTTATCGCTGCAATTCTATTTTGCATTACTCAAAACATTTTAACACTCATTAATTTTACAACAGTTCTTAAGATAAACTTTTAATTTCTTCCAATCTTCTTCCACCGTCTCTTTCCCTTGGTCACGGATTCTGCCGGTCATCTCAGCCAGTCCCATGTAGTCAATCACCTTCGTCTGCCATTCTTCCAGTGTGGGTAGTTCTTGTGTCTTCCAGTACTTTGCTAAAAGTACTCTTGCTGCTGTAGTCGCATACATAAAAAACGTCCTATCTTTCTTTGACACCAATTGGCCTACCATGCCCAGGAGAAAGGCCTCTGGTTTCTTCACAAAAGTGCATTTAAGCACCTTTTTCATTTCATTATAAATCCTTTCCCAGAAAGCCTTAATCTTTGGGCATGTCCACCAAAGGTGATAAAAAGTACCTTCAGTTTCATTACATTTCCAGCATTTGTTATTGGGCAGATGATAAATTTTTGCAAGCTTGACTGGGGTCATGTACCACCTATAAATCATTTTCATAATATTCTCTCTTAAGGCATTACATGCCGTAAACTTTATACCGGTGGTCCATAACTGTTCCCAGTCAGCATGAGGCCCCCTTACTAATTGGCAGCCCACCTGTGGCATGAAGTCTTGCAGTGGAGTGTGTGTGTGTTTTTGTGTGTGCATGTCCAGCATTTTCCGATGTTTGCAAGAAATGTCAAGCCCCCGAGACAAGTCCATGATAACCTGGCAGCTGGACTGTTCGTGCTGCCTTGTTCTATTTTAACTCCCAAGCAAACAATCTGTGTTTGCTTTGCTGCTTTTGTTGAGGTGTGGGTTGTATCTCTGCTGGTGGCTTAGGGGACTGTTTGCCAAAATTGCTGGCTAGCTCTTAAACTGGCACACCAGCCTGCAGTTGCCCTGAGGTGCAGCATGAGCCCTGCCTGTCTTTATTTCTCCGTCTAAATGAGATTAGATGGATGAACCCGTGACCCACTTTGCGTCTCTGTACAGGCAGCCTGTTGCAAAAATTCCCGTTAGCTTGTAAGGAAGGACAGGCCGTTGTGCAACAGCCTTTCTCTGGAGAGAGGTGGGCTCCTTTCCAACAGCTGCTATCTTTTCGGGAATCAGGATTCCTTTTGCCAAGACTTAGCAGCAGAGAGGGAGGAGCAGCCTCTGTTTTGCTCTGATTCCCTTCTCCCCCCCCCCCAAACCCTTGTTTGGGAGAGCTCTCTAGGCGGGGGGGGGGGGACTGTCCTCTCCAAGCCCTGCTCTGCTTCCTTTACATGTCAAGCTGCATGTAATTAGGAGAAGTAGTATTTTCAACCCAGGAGGTGAAACTGTCTTGCTGCTGCATCAAGCGAGTATGCTTTGTTCTTTCCAGCAGCTGTTCAGGTACCTCTGGAAGATCACAAGCGGGTCACCCCCCCTCCTCTCTTGTGTAGCCCCAGATTCCACCACCGTGCCAATTTAATATGAGTAGGTTTATTAACTAAGCCTTTACTGTCACCCTGTTTGAGAAGAGTTTTCAAAGTTGCATTTTGTAATAAGGCCTAGGGCTGGGCGATACCTGACCAGCTAAACATTGCAATACTGTATACTAGATATATCACAAAGTGTGTGTGTGTATGTGTGTGTGTGTATATATATATATATATATATGTACAGTTTTGTAATACAGGAAAATGTGTACAAATACCTATAAAGTGGATAAGGGAAACAGAGAGTTGCAAAACAAAACAATACAAAAGAAAAGGATATAAGAAGGACCCCATAAGCTCATAATAAAGAAAAATGTACATGGTCTCAAGTGTTTCATCGTATGTGAAAGTCACAGTCACAATCATTGTTCTCCTGTGAATATTTACAGATTTAAAGGTATATTTTTTAAAAAAATTCCAGAATGTCTTTCCATAAGGAAGTTATTCGACATTCTGTGAATGTGGACCTTGCTGTGCTTGTGTGTTACTCTTTAAAAAACAAACAGAGAGCGAGCTGCAAAGTCCTTTTAAATTTACACAAACAGCAGGCATTCTCTCTCTCCACCTCCCAATTGCCCCAAGGTCATCAGTGCTCCAAAATGGCAAAGGAACTGGGATGATCTGCTGACGGTGGTCCAGTTGATGCCTCTCCTGGGAGAGGGGAGGGGAGCATCATTAGCCCCAAGCCGGGCATGGGTGCTTCTCCTCCTCCTTTCCCATAATCTCCCGGCAGTGCTCGAAACTCCCATTATTCATTCTAGGTGCATTTTGCGACTGGGAATTTCATTAGCGTGAGCAGTTCCTGAGCTCTGGGCGCAGTACTGCGCCTAAGATAGTAATGATAATAATAATAATAATAATAATAATAATAATAATAATAATAATAATAATAATTTTATATCCCGCCCTCCCCAGCCGAAGCCGGGCTCAGGGCGGCTAACAACAATAAAACAGTACAAAAGTACAGCACAAACAACACTCTAAAATCATTCATTATAAAATTAATTAAATTCAAGCCACTGGCCACCATTGGGCCAGAGCTCCGCGAAGATTGCCGAGGGAGGGAGTCAGGCTGTGCCCTGGCCAAAGGCCTGGCGGAACAGCTCTGTCTTGCAGGCCCTGCGGAAAGATGTCAAGTCCCGCAGGGCCCTAGTCTCTTGTGACAGAGTGTTCCACCAGGTCGGAGCCACAGCCGAGAAAGCCCTGGCTCTAGTTGAGGCCAGCCTAACTTCTCTGTGGCCTGGGACCTTCAAGATGTTTTTATTTGATGACCGTAAGTTTCTCTGTGGGGCATACCAGGAGAGGCGGTCCCGTAGGTACGAGGGTCCTAGGCCGTATAGGGCTTTAAAGGTTAAAACCAGCACCTTAAACCTGATCCTGTACTCCACCGGGAGCCAGTGCAGTTGATATAGCACCGGATGAATGTGATCTCGCAGCGAAGACCCCGTAAGGAGTCTCGCTGCAGCATTCTGCACCCGCTGGAGTTTCTGGGTCAGTCTCAAGGGCAGCCCCACGTAGAGCGAGTTACAATAATCCAGTCTGGAGGTGACCGTCGCGTGGATCACAGTGGCTAGGTCAGGGCGAGAGAGGTAAGGAGCCAACTGCTTAGCTTGGCGGAGATGGAAAGATGCCGCCTTTGTTATAGCTGCAATCTGCGCCTCCATGGAAAGGGAGGTGTCGAAGATTACACCCAAACTCTTAACGGACGGTGCTGGCACTAATTGCGCCCCCGCAAGAGATGGGAGTTGCCCCCCCATCCCATATCGACCCGTCCCAGCCACAGGACCTCTGTCTTCGAAGGATTTAGCTTCAACCGGCTCCCACGTAACCATCCAGCCACAGCTTCCAAACATCTGGTCAGTGTGTCTGGTGCCGAGTCAGGATGGCCATCCATCAACAGATAGAGTTGGGTGTCATCGGCATACTGATGGCAACCCAGCCCAAAACTCCGGACAAGCTGGGCAAGGGGGCGCATAAAGATGTTAAAAAGCATCGGGGAGAGTATCGCACCCTGAGGTACTCCACACACCAAGGAGTGGCACGATGACAATTCCCCCCCAAGCGCCACCCTCTGTCCCCGACCAGAGAGAAACGAGCGCAGCCATTGAAGGACTGTGCCCTGGATCCCCACGTTGGCAAGGCGGTGGTCCAGAAGTTCGTGATCGACCATGTCGAAAGCTGCTGACAGATCGAGCCCCGACCCGCCTCGATCCAGCTGTCTACGAAGATCATCTGTTAGGGCAACCAGAGCCGTCTCGGTCCCATGACCAGCGCAGAAGCCGGACTGGAATGGATCCAGAGCCGATGTTTCATCCAGAAACCCACCAAGCTGTTCAGCAACCGCTCTCTCAATCACCTTACCCAGGAACGGAAGATTCGAAACCGGGCGGTAATTGGATAGATCTAAAGGATCTAATGATGTTTTCTTTAAGAGCGGGCACACCACTGCTTCCTTCAGTTCCCCTGGGAATATCCCGGTGCCAAGGGACAAATTGATGATATCCCCCAGGAGCGCCCGCACCTCGTCTGGACACGCTCTAATCAGCCAAGACGGGCACGGGTCGAGAGGACAGGTGGTGGGCTTTCCAGCTCGGAGGAGTCTGTCCACATCGGCTGGGGATATCCGGTCGAAGTGGTCCAATACTGGACCCGAGGACAGGTTAAAACTGTGGAGTGGAAGGAAAGGAGGACCTTTTTCTGCCTCCCCGCTTCCAGCTACTCTCTGAAGACTGGAGAAAAGACCCTCTTAAGAATATTAGGGGGGTGGGCAGGGGAAGGACTAGACCATGTGAAAAATGAACAAAATATTTTAGCTGCAGTTCATTCATTTTCAGCTTTGTATTCTTGTTATTAAAAAGTACGCCTGGACGTTCCATTGTTGCGCCTATAACCTCGGTTTAAGGTGCCATCTAGCCCCTAGCTTTCATATCTCCGTTTCTAACGTTGTCTCCCAGGATCTCGCCTGCTGGCTGCACTTTTCCTTCCATCTGAGCAAATCTGATTACACAGCCAGCAGGGACCTCCCTGAGGCAGAATGAAGAAAACAGCAGCGGGTGTGGCTGGCCGGCCTTTCTCCATGCCAGTCCTCCTTTCCTTTCCACCTCCCTCCCCTCCCCAAAATAGCATCACCATTTGCTACTACACGCCCCCCCCCTGCAATATTTTCTGCTTTGGGGTGGAGGAATAACCAGTCCACCTGAATTCTGGCTGCTTTCGCCTTCTGAACTAGCCCCCACCCCCTGCTTCTGAGATGAAGTTCCTGCCTGCAGGGCTGCATTTGGCAATGGAGGAGTTTTTTTGCAAGTGAATGAACAGCCAAGGGGAGCTCCAGAGTCCTGGGTGCTGAAGGAAAGTGCCTGGTTAATGAGCAACAGAGGAAGCTGCCCTCCCTTGAGTCAGACCTTTGGCCCACCTACCTCAGTGTTGTCTACACTGGCTGGCAGCAGTGGCTCTCCAGGGTTCTGGGCAGGGTCCATTCCCAACCCTGCCTGGAGATGTCACCGGGGATTGAACTTTGGAGCTTCTGCAGGTGATCTGCCGCTGATCTGCACAAGCCATTCCCCTAAAGTAAGACTCCATTCCTCGTGTTTCTGAGTAACTCTTGAGCTAGGCCACGCGTCCCTCTCGCTCAATATAGCCTACACTGACTAGCAACAGCTCTCCAGGGTTTCAGACATGGGGTCTCCTTCCTGGAGATGCCACTGGGGATTGAATCTGGCACCTCTCATGCACCACTGGCGCCCTGCCACCGACATCTTGGAGGCCCAGTGGAGTTTTCAGATTTTTCTCAGGCATTTGCAAAGTTCTAGGTCCCCTTTACTGGCTCCTGCAGTCCCTGAGAGTGGGCAGGCTTGCTGTGAAACCCCTGGTTCTTCCAGGCCCCTTCTGTTTCCACGGTGGGTTATTGGCATTTAGATTCCTAAAGCGCCTCCCCATCTCCCACAGGTGCTTCTGGGCCGAATCCTCAGGATAATTCGGGGCTTCCTGTTGAGGGGTGTGTTAATGCCAAACAGCTCTGAAGGGACAGGGTGTTCACTGTTTGCCGTTGGTTTCCTTGCTTGTTCTGAGGATATTTTATTGCGGTTTTCCTCTGAGAGACGACTGCAATCAATCTGAACGATTGGGCAGAATTGATTCACAAAGGCGTTCAAGGAGTTGGAGATTTGACGGAAGTGTAGGAGTGGAAAGGCAGGGGGGAATACAATATTCGTTTTCCAATCAAATGACCTAATAAAAGCTCCTTCTGGGCTGGGCAGGCACCGGAATGCTTCCTTCCTCCTCTGCTTCCAAAATCTTCCTGAGCTGTGGGGGGCCGTCTGCTGAGGGCGGTGTGCTGCAAAACACAGTTGGCAGAGCCCTGAGGTGGAGAAAGTCACAGGCGTGGGTCACGCGCAGAGGAATGGGAACTGGCCCAGTTCCCTGCCTGCCTGCCAGAGGAGGAGGAGGAGAGCTTCTGAATGGCTCTGCACCAATTCGGTCATAGGTGATCTCTTGGCTCCCTCTCCTGATTTAATCTTTCCTGCACAGCTGCAGCAGGAAATTGCACTGGGCCTGGGTGGGAGTGTATGTGATAGAGGGGGGAGTGTCCTATGGTGCCAGCCCCCACCTGCTCCTGTTTCTTATCCATTAAGTTGTGTATGGCTATTTCTGAAGTTCTGAGAACTTGCTTTTTATTTTTTTTTTAAGGGGAAAGCAAGCTTCTAGTTCTCCTAGGGCTGCCAAGGCAATGAGAAAATTAAGAGCAGTTACAGGCAGTTGTGCATCCCCCAACAGAGAAGTTTAAAGTTTTAAAAAAAGAAATGAAATTTATCTGGATGACTTGTCTGTGAGAAACTCATTTTCTAAGTGGTCACACACCGACTGCTTAATTATCTGTGCCCCAGAGGCTCCTGGAGGCCAGCCTTTACAACTGGGATGGCTCCTGTCTCTTTAGATGATGGAGACAACAGTTGCCCCCCTCCAATCTACAGGGAGAATTCCCCAAGAACTCTCAAATATTATAGAAAGGGGCTCTGAGATTATACCTGCCCGCTCCTTTAGTATCTTTAGGTGCAGCTCCTCAGGCCCTGGAGATTTGAATTCCTTTAAAGTAGCTAGGTGTTCCCTCACTACCTATTTTCCTATCCTGGGCTGCAGCTCCCTCCTTCCATTGTTTATTCCATTATCCCCAGATGGGGCACTGCTTTCCTTTTGGGTGTAGACAGGGGCAAAGTAGGTGTTGAACTGTTCCACCTTCACCCAATAGCTTTTTTTCCATTTTCTGCATGCAGAGGAGCTACTGCTTGCCTGCTGTTCCTCTTGTTTCAGACATAGCTAATGAAACCTTTCGTTATTATTTTCAGCCTCTCTTGCAAGCCTGAGCTCATTCTGAGCTTTGGCTGCCTGACCTTCTCCCTGCAACTGTTGGCTACACGTGTATACTCTTCCTTTGCAATTATATTTTATTGAATTATGCCTAGCAGAGAGGAAGTAGATGGAGAAGAGCTTTTCTCCCTTACAAGACTGGAACTTGTGGGCATCCCATGAAGCCGAATGCTGAAAGATTCAGGACAGAGAAAAGAAAGGCCTTCTTCACACAGCACGTAGTTCAACTGTGGAAAACAGTGTTTGCCACAAACCTGGATGACTTTAAAAGGTGGTTGGACAGAGCCGTGGAGGAGAGGGCTGGATGGCTATTAGCCATGAGTGCCCTGTCTCCACAATTGGAGACTGCGATGCTTCTGGAAACTGCAGGAGGGGAGAGAACTCTGGTGCTCGTGTCATAGAATCATAAGAGTTGGAAGGAACGCCAGAGGTCATCTAGTTCAACCCTCTGCAATGCAGGAATCCTAGCTAAAGCATCCCTGATAGATGACCCTCCAACCTGTGTTCAAATAACCTCCAGTGAGGGAGAGTCCACCACCTTCCATGGACCAATTGGACTGGCTTCCGAAAAGGCGGCTTCCTAATTTCATATTTAAACCACTCCTTTATTTATGATCATGAGGACTAGAATCTTAGAACAGCAAGGGAGAGGGCTCTGGTGTGCTCAAGTCCTGCTTGCAGACTTCCCACCGGGGCATCTCTTTGGACCACTGTGAGGACAGGATCCTGGACTAGCGGGTCCATTGGCCTGAGCTCTCAAGCTCTCCTTACGCCCTTTTCGATTTACAAAGAACGAGATGCTTACAATCTGGAAATGCAGGCAGATGGAAGGGAACAGAAATGGAGGCAGGGTTTAAACAGGCGAGCGGGTGTGCAGCAGTTTGACATATCCAGGCTCCGTTGCCATCATATTGGTCATACCATTGCCTTTAGCTTTTCAATACTTTGCTGGTTGCCCTGGAAATGCCTCTTCTTTGGAACGGTGGGCATCCTTAATAGACGAAATAAAGCGCCCGTTCCCAACTGCTCTCTCTGCTTCCTCTGCAGGTGGTTGCTGTGGGTCGGACGAGAAGCAGTATGTCTACGGGGGCTGGGCCTGGGCCTGGTGGTGCATCTCTGACACGCAGAGGTAAGGAGGGGAGCTCCCTCATCGCTGGGGGCGGGGGGCAGGTGGCTTTGTGTCAAGGCCCAGCTAGATGTGACTGTGCTGCTTTCCCACATGCTCCTGTATAAAGTGGCTCCTCGTGACTCCCGAAGACCCCCATCTTCCAAGGGCTCCCCTCCCTCTAAGTTGAGTTGCTGCAGGGCGAAGGGCGAGGTAGCGTCCCTTTGGTTAAAGCTGGCCAGGCGACAGAGTGATATCATTTGGGGAAGGACCATAGCTCAGCGATAGAGCATATGCTTTGCAGACCGCGGGTCCCAGATTCAGTTCTGGGGAACTCCAGGTAGGAAGGGGACAGACGCTCTGCCTGAAACCTTGAAGAGTCTACCAGTCAGTGAAGACAATACTGAACCAGATGGACCAGTTGTCTCACTCAGTTTAAGGTGTCTTCCTGCGTATCGTTCTCCACCGCAGGGGGAACAAACACTGTTCTCCCTTCCAATGCCCTTCTGTCACTTCCGTGCTTCTGAATACCAGCTGCAGGAGGGAAGAGTGTTCTTGCACCCAGAGTTCTGCTTGTGGGTTTCCTACTGGAAACTGGTTGGCCCCTGTGAAAACAGGATGCTGTTCTAGATGGGCCATGGGCCTGATCCTGCAGGGCTCTTCTTATGTTCTTACGCCCATCTGCTGCCTGAAGCAGCCCCCTCACTCTTCCCAACGAGGAATGGTGAAAAGCCTCTGGAGCAACTGATTTCAGGCAGAGAGGTTCAGCACCTTTATGCAAACACTTTTTGCTGTTAAACTAATAGCCCCCTTCCAAAAAAAAACCCCTCCTTTAATTGTGAAAGGGGCAGCATTGTGATGGGTGGTCTGTTGCCTCTGGTCAACGGTGCCTTTACTCACACGTCTTCCCCGGTTCAGGGGCACTTTGGTCTTAATGATAAAAGTAATGAATGGGAGACATCATATCTATTCTGGGAACATGTATAAGGACCTACGATGTCCAAACTCAGCTAGAAAGGATTTATTTCATATACACTGAGGCCTGCAACCCCCAGAACTTTTCCCCAGCGATCCACTCCATTATGGTAGTTGCGGGGCATTTTGTTAATATTTTAAAGCTGCCACATTTGAGGCACATTCACCCTGTAGCAGATCTGAGCACTGATTTGCTGTCATGGTTCCTTTCCTTCTCCCGCCACCTCCTGATAATCCAGGAAATTGATTTGTTAGGTAGTTCGTATCACAGAGCTGCTGTTTCTTGGATCCATTTCCTTTGGACCATTTTGGCAAAAAAGGAAAACTGTCCTTGAGACCAGCTTAAATTTGTAACCTTGACATGATTCAAATGACCCCCAAACCACAGGCTTGGACACACTAGTGTTGTGCAAGCCCTGTGTAGTGATGTTAAACTCTCGGGAATAATTTTTTGGAGAATATTCTCAATTAATGAGAATATTAGAGAATTTTCATTTAAAATAGGAGAATATTCATTTTAATGTATTGAAAATGATATCATTTTAATAATTGAAAATGGTATAATTAGTTACTATAGCTGATAAACAAAACTATATGCATACGTATAAAAGAAGCCATTAACATTATTATGTTATGTATTATGTATTATTATATGATAATATATTTCAGTATGTCAGTCTCTGGTAAATGGCACCTTGTACCATTGAATGGCGCTGCAAAAACCAGTTACTGGCACTAAATAAAAATATAGAAACGTTAACTGTTTAAATCAAGGCCACCTCACATAATTGTATAAGCCTAGTTACTTTAAGTGTATAAAGTATTAAAGCTACTTTGTGTAAAAAAAAAAAAAATCACACTGTATGGCCAAGGGTATAGAATTGCTAAGAATAAGGTCACACCAAAATAGAAAAAAGGCTATTACATATAGTTGAAATACTTGCAAATTCAAATGTTCATCAAATTAAATGAATAACATTTTTAAAACTTAAAAAAAATATATGTTTTCTGTAGCTCACATTTTAGAACTGAATGACACAATGCCCAGTAATGTAACTGGATTAAAAAAAAAAATCATTATTCATTACTTACACTGGCAATGTCACAGCTTGACTTATTATTTACTAGATTTTTTAAAAGTGGGTTGTAAAACTGGTTCTGACATTAGAATTTACAGTTTGTAAATTGGAGAATATTCTCTGGAGAATTTTCTAGCAGAGAATATTCTCAAGAATATTCTCATTTTCAAGAATATTCTCACCTCACCTCACTAGGCCCATGCAGAACTTGCCATGAGAAACAGCATTACGTAGGTAACAACTAGAGCTCAGAGAAGAGGCTGCCTGCTGCAGGTTTCCAGGCTCTGGGGTTGCCTCCTTCCAATTTCTCCCAGTCAAGAGGTGCACTAATATCATTTGACCTTGGAAGAAGCTTCCTGTTGCATCTCTGTGCAACTCACTGGCCTCAGAACAGAGACTCATGGGTACAGGCCCCTCTTAGGAGGGACTGGATTCTTTCACACGCCGAATCGAAACGTGTTGGATCAAATCCCCCCCCCCCAAATATAACACTACCGCTTCTAGCTAAATTGGGGGGGGGATGCCACCAGCTTCTTTCCTTTTGCCTTTACCCACAATGCAAGAGAAGGAGAGAGAGCCTGGTTGCTGGTTGGCCAGAGGGCAGGAGAGGTGTGCTCTGTGGCCAGCAGGTGATGCTGGGGCAGGTGCATTCCTCAGGTCAGGTGGCCTTCTGCATCTGGGAGACTCCGACCCAGAGGAGGTGTGTTGTGGCTTCCTGTGGGCTGGGGCAGATCCCTTTGCCAGCCTTCTTAAGGGGAGGGGGATCTCCCCTTCACTCCCCACCATGTGTGTATCTCTCTCTCTCTCTCTCTCTGCCTTAACTGTGAATGTTGCCTTGCTGTGTGTCTCTTGCGTAGCCTAACAGACTAACTGTTTTCTGTGATGCTGTCGCTGCTGCTGCTGTCCTGAAGCACTTTGTGTGTAGTCCACAGGGTCCGTTGGGGGGGGCTGGGGAATGGGGGAGAATCCACAGCATGTGCAAATAATCACCCTAACACCTGTGGGGGCATCTCTGCCTCTGTGGGCACTAACAAGGAAAGGAGAAAGACGGGACTCTCTGGGTTTGCTGCAGGAGGAGCAGAGATCTGCAGTGGGTGGATAGATTTGGGTCTCTCTCCCTGCAGGGCTCGCTGCCCAAGGGTGGGGTTGCCATATCTTAGACTGTGTTATGCAGCTGGGCACTCCCCTCTCTTACAAGATGATGGCCAGAATTTTACTAAAATTCAGGTAAATTCAATTTGTATCTTGCCCTTCCTCCCAAAGGAGCCCAGGGCGGCAAACGCATCCATAATTTTTTTAAAAAAACAAACACCATTCCAAATAATAATTCTAATAGTGAAAATGCATTCTGAAACAGTTAAAAAGCATACTCCCAGCCAGTGATTTGGGGAATGCCAGGAACAGTGTTGTTTGGCCAATGACACAAATATTCTATAATGCCTCTTGAAAGTCAGCAGAGAAGCACGCCTCACCAGGGAGGGCATTCTGCAGATTGGGAGCCACCACAGAAAAGGCACTGCCGTGGGTGAACACCAGCCAGACAGCCCCAGTGTACGAACGTCAAACCCATTCAAGAATAAAAAAAAATCCTTTCAGTAGCACCTTAGAGACCAACTAAGTTTGTTACTGGTATGAGCTTTTGTGTGCATGCACACAAAAGCTCATACCAATAACAAACGTAGTTGGTCTCTAAGGTGCTACTGGAAGGAATTTGTTTATTTTGTTTCGACTACGGCAGACCTGCACGGCTACCTACCTGTAACCATTCAAGAATAGTGTGTGTGTGTGTGTGTGTGATATTATATATATATATATATATATATATATATATATATATATATATATATATATATAAAATCTAAACCAGTGAAGGCTTAAGCTCAAAAGCAAAACCACCTCAGCTGCAGTTACAAATAGAAAAAGCAGGGTTTCCCCGATCCCAGTGAAAGCGTGATGAGAAAAAGGGCCCTTTAAACCTGCTATACAGGTAAACAGAGCAGAGCAGTCCAGGGTGGGGATGATGCTTTCATAATTGGGGAGTCCTTTGGGGAGGATGTGTGTGTGCGTTGGGGGTTGTACCCAGAGTAGGGCAGCTTCTTTGGGGGCAACGGTGGCCTTGGCTCAGCATTGCCTCCTTCAGTTACCCGGCCCCTCTTGCCTGGCCCCAAGATGCAACCCCCACCCCCCCAGAGTCCCGTCTTTCCTCCTTGGCGAATTCTGGTGTTCTCTTGCTCTCTGGTAACCACCACCTTTGTGTGTTTGCTGTCCTACCTTTATTTATCACTGTTCAGACTGTCTTTGGAGGTTATGACCATCCTTTGTCGCTGTGAGAATATTGAGACGTCGGAGGGGGTCCCACTGTACGTAACGGGGGTCGCACAGGTAATAATCTGCCCGCTTCTAACTTCTTCTCCCTAACCGGTCTCCTTCTCTCCATTCTTTCTCACGCAGCGGCAGAGCAGCAAGCAGCGACCGTGGCGGCAGAAGGACTTGAGTGCTTGCTCTTCTTAATATATTTTTTCCTTTCTCTAGCAGCCACTCTCGGCACCAGCCCTTTCTCTCTCCTTCGCCTTCCTCCTCCCCCTTGTCTCTGGCTCCTGCTACCTGCTGTTGCACCCCATGGTAATGGAGAGAGAGAGAGGGAGAGGGAGATGCATGCAAAAGCTCTTCCAAAATTCTCACAGGGTTCTGGGAACATGGCTAGCATCCGCTCGTCCACCCCCTCCGCCCCTCCGCCATTGCCACATCCGCCTGCTTCACCAGCCTCGCACAGGGACAGGAAGGCAGCTCTGGGGGGGAGAGAGAGGAAAGAGGGGCCTAGGATCCCACCCCTTAGGGACATAGCAGACTTCCTGGGCCAGTCCCAGAGCAGGCTGTCCTGTGGCACCTGAAATGTGTCAGGGAAAATGTATTCCCTTGCCCCCGCCAAGGGCAGATCACCCTGAGCTGGATGCACCAACCTTCTGACTCGCTGCAAAGCACCTTCCTGTGTCCTGTCCCTGATTGACAGCAGCTCTCCAGCATTTCTGGCAGAGAAGGGTCTTCCCTGCCACTAGCCCTTCTCTAAGTTTGGGGGGCTGCCCCCATGCAAAGCAGGTGCTCTGCCCCCCGTCAGCAGTAGGGTGTTTGGTTGGCCAAGTCGACTCCGTGAGCTGAACACACCACCCATCAGGTGAAAAGCACACGCCTGCCAGGTGCGTTTGCTTCCCCGAAACTTCAATCCCAACCTCCCCCGGCCAGGGCTGGCCCTCCAGGCGTTGTTTCCAGCGTCCCCGACCATTGGCCATGCTGGCCGCCCACCCTGATGGGAGTTGGGAGTCCAGCAACGATGGCAGGGCACCTGGCCAGAGGAAGGTTGATAACAACTAGTATATAGTTGACATAGTATAACCGTGGAGGGAATCAGATGTTTCCACCTAAGCAGCAGAAGGCCCTCTGTAATCTGTGACAGGCCCCCCTGCCTTCTGTAGTACCTGCAGCTCAGCTCATAGGAACAAAAGCCAGCCCAAATGGGGGGTGGCTTTTAAATCCTAACTCCCCAAAGATTTTCCTCCACCTCGGAGGAAACCCAATATTCCCCCCACATCTAGACAGTCTCCAAGGGTGACCCCAGCACACTACAGTAGCCTAGCCTCAACCTCACAGGGGGTCCTTGCTTGCCTTTTGATGATGCTCAGGTTCATAAACCAGCCAACATCCCAGGGGCCTTTTTCAAAAACCTGCTTCCTCAGTCCTTTGCCCAGGCAGCTTCGAATGCTGACCTTCTGTGTGGACACCCTAGGGTGCTTCAGGCAGGCAGCTGTCCTTCTGAGGCCTGAGAAGCAGGAGGGGCCGCCCTCCTCCTGGGAGGGGAAACCTCTCAGTGGGGCCTCTTTGTGTTTACCTGGTCCATGTGGCTTCAAGGCTTTTCTCCACTGGCTTCCAACACAGCCAAGCAGCCCTCGTTTTTTTAGGGCTGGGGGTGGGGGAGGGAGCCCCCTCTAATTTTTTGGCAAGGCAGCCGTACATCTTGCATCTGCATTACCTGGGAGGAAAGCAGCAGGTGGCCCCGAGCCACGGGGGAAGAGAGCTGAGCCTGTTACCTGGAAACGTGCCAATGTTTTACGTTTTTTGGCAGGATTTCCCTAGAGATAATGACGTTACAGCCCAGGTGCGAGGACGTAGAGACGGCGGAGGGGGTAGCTTTAACTGTCACAGGTGTGGCCCAGGTACAGTAACTTGAAAACACCTCCTTTCAGGAATGCATGCCTCTGTAACCCTTCCTGGTCTCTCCCTCCCAGGAGGCCGCTCTAGCCCAGGGGAGCGAGAGAGGCGCTGTCTGCTCCGAAAACACCGGCCCTTTGTTCGATAGCTGATTCTCACCCCCCCCCTCCACCGCCAGTTCACCGCTGCATGTCCCCCACCCACGAGGCCCTTGCTTCTCTCCCACCTGGGCAGCAGAGGGCGCTGTCGCCACTTGTGAAAAAGCCACATGCACCCCTGCTCCTGGGCTGTTGCACTGCCACCCTTGGTCTCAACTCATGCTGGTCTGGAATATTTCTTCGGTGTTTTCTCCCCCTACATATGCAAATGTTCTGATGGTGGTGGGCCTGAAACCACATGGAGCTACTGGTTTTCCTGGAGGGCCTCTTTGGAGCAGAGTGTGGTGAGCTGGCCCCACCCACCCCTGCGTCGCTGTTGTTTCCCGAAGGCTGTAGCTAGCAAAAAAAACCCCTTGCCCCAGCTTCTGCTCCTTCCATGGACCCCTTAGGTTTGGCCCAGTCATCTGGTCTACCACAGGGATAGGGGCACTCCTGTTGTCCACCAAAAGTCACTGGGCTACCATCACCCCAGACCATTGGCCAGAGCTCCAGACCTGGCCCAGCTCCTGAGCTGGTGCTTCGTCCACCCTCTGTCTCTGGAGTGCCGCTGGCTGCAGGGTCATCGCAGCAGTGGAGCCATTTTGCAGCCAGAAATGTTGCAAGTTTAGCAAGACACTCAGCCCTCCCACCCCGCAAGTACCAGCTAACTCATTCCGAGTCTGGTTTTCTGCAATTTTCTTCCATAGGCAAGCACCCACAAATGCCAGAGGCGCAAGCCCCCTTTAAAAAACGGGTGTGAGGCAGAGGGCCTTCTTGGTAGAGGTGTCTGCCCTCGCATCGGATGTCAAACAGATAATGAACTATATTAATTTTAGAAGATATCTGGAGGCAGCCCTGTACAGGGAAGTTTTTAACGTTTGAGGCTTTATTGTGTTTTTAATATTGTGCTGAGAGCCACCCAGAGTGACTGGGGCAACCCAGGCAGATGAGTGGCCTATAAATAATAAAAGTATTATTATTAAAATATTATTACTTCAGCCATGCTTGTCCAGCAGGAACTTCCCTTGAACAGGGACCTGAACATCGTGGCTAATCTCCATGGTCTTATTGGGAAGGCGAAGGAAAGGTCCGTAACTCAGTGGGCAGAGCATCCACTTTGCATGCAGAAGATTCAGCCTCCACCTGCATCTTCAGGCTGGAGAGAATATCCCAGTCTTGAAATCCTGGAGAGCCATTGCTACCGGTCAGTGCAAGCAGTACTGAGATCGATGGACCCAGGGGTCTGAGTCTAAGGCAGCTTCCTGTGTCCCTGCAGTGCTTTGCGAGGCAATTCCCACTGTTCACCCCACCCCACCCTGGCCCCTTTTATACTTCCAGGAGGGGCAAAGCGGCAGGGTGAGGCTGGAAGCTTCCCAGGAGCACCCTTCCATCTTATTTTCAGGGAATAGGGACGTGGATTTCAGGCAGGCCGATAGAATGGGGGGCGGGAGATTCAACTGATGGCGTCCCATCAGCGGAAGCCCTGCCCAAGGGCTGGCACAATGAGGCTTCCACCCCCCTCCTTTCCCCACGTTCCCCACCCTAATTGGCTCTTGGAAGAGTGGTCAAGAGAACCCCCAGAACAGCGCAGAGGAGAGCAGGGATTGTTCAGTGGGGCAAGTGAATATGCTTGCCCTGGGGGAAGTTTCTCCTTAATAAGGCACTGGGATTCCTCCCATCACATCTGTCTCCTCTCCCTTTTCCTCCCCTCGTTATTTTTGAGTTTTCTCTGGGGTTGTGCGATGTGGCGATGAACTCCTGGCTTCCCCAATTAAAACAGCTGTAGGATTTTTATTTTTTAAAAGTTCATTGCCTTCGTAATCCCAGCTGTGTTAACATTAATAAAGCCTCTGTCTCCTGCTATTTTATGTATATTTTATCAAGCCTGCTGGCCGGCTCACATTTTTAATTTGCTTTTTAATTTTTTAATTTTAAAAAAAAACCTCCTCCTGGGAATGTTTTTTTTCTTTTTCTTTCTGTGCCATTTGGGTGCATTCTCTTTCCTACCAGGCCAGACGAGAGAAGGAATTTTGAGGTTGCATCCGATGTTATTTCTGCTCAGAGTACAGCAACTGAAGTGACAGGAGTGACTGAATGAGATGCATCAGTTTAATAGGTCTGCTCTGAGCAGAATCTAGTTGGCTAAGACCCCTAAAGGCTAAAGGAGGCGGGGGGGGGAGAAACTTGAACTTTAGGAGTGGCCCCAGGATGGGAGAGTGAAATTATGTCCAGCCTACACAGACATACAGGCTTCCTTCCTTCCTGGTGGATAACCTGCAGAGTCCAATACAGACCCCCACCACCCAAACTTCCCTGGCTCATTTTTTGCAGTTGGGATAAACAGCTACCCCCTTCCTGCCGATCTCAAGTGGCGCTTGCAATCCCCAAACGGAATAATCAGCTGAAACTGGTACAAGAGAGGCCTGCTGGCTTTGCACCAGCTTGTACCATCCGCTGAGATCCAGTGCCGAGGGCCTTCTGGCGGTTCCCTCATTGTGAGACGTGAGGTTACAGGGAACCAGGCAGAGGGCCTTCTCGGTGGTGGCGCCTGACCTGTGGAACGCCCTCCCACCAGATGTCAAGGAAATAAGCAGCTATCTTCTCTTATTTATTTAAAAGACATCTGAAGGCAGCCCTGTTTAGGGAAGTTTTAAATATTTAATGCTGTATTGTTTTTAACACTCGATTGGGAGCCGCCCAGAGTGACTGGGGAAACTCGGCCAGATGGGCGGGGTGTAAACAATAAATAAATAAATAAATAAATAAATAAATAAATAATAATAATAATAATAATAATAATAATAATAATAATTATTATTATTATTATTATTATTATTAATTTCGGGAGAAAGAGAAAAGCACTCAGGTGATCTGGCCGGCCTGCTTACTCTCAAGAGCTCCCAGTTTTAAGGAAATGACTTTTGGGGGGGGGGGAGAGCAGAAGCAAGTTCGCATACATTCTGACATTATGATGCCAAACCTTCTGAATTGTTCATGCAGGGGTGCTTTTGAGCTCCGTGTGCAATGGGTTGATGCCTCAGTTGCCTCCCTCCGGCAGGAGCGAGAGGGGGGTGGGCTCCTGGTTTTGCTTACAGCAGGTGGGGGACCCTGTGGCCCTCCAGCTGTTGCTGGCCTCCAACTCCCAAGTTTCCAAGGGAATGATGGGAGCTGGTGCCCAGCAACATCTGGGGAGGAGTGGCGATGCCCCCACACCTGGCTTACGGCATGTCCTCCTCTTGGATGCAGAGCTAGGGTGCCGGGACCCCCAGAACTCATGGCCTTGCTGCTTTGAGGCTGCTTCCTCTGGGGCCACTGTTGGTTTGCTCTCCCGGATCAGGAAGCGATGCAAAGAGTTTTAAAATCAGGCACAAGGCTCCCCTGCAGCCTGCCTCCTAACAAAAACTCCTGGTTTGCTGCTGATGGGTATGAAGAGGGCTCCTGGTGACCTGATCCTTGTGGGGGCCGAGCCGAGCCACCCCAAGGGTGCCCCAGCGGTCACAGGCTCTGCTTCTGTCACTAGCCTATCACTTCGATGACCGTATTGGCCCCTTCGCGGCTCACGTCAAATGTCGTCTTCTTTTCTCTCTCTCTCTCTCTTTGCCTGCAGGTGAAAATCCTGACCGAGAGGGAGCTTCTCGCGGTGGCTTGTGAGCAGTTCCTGGGCAAGAACGTGCAGGACATCAAGAATGTGGTCCTCCAGACGCTGGAAGGGCACCTGCGCTCCATCCTAGGTGGGGGGCGTGGCTGGGGGGGCGCCCTCTCTCGCTTCACATAAACATCTGGAAATAAGCGGCTGCAAGGATTGGTGTTCCCAACACTGTTTCAGTAGCATTTTTTTTTTGTCAAGGAGGAAAACATACGTAAAAGCAACTGGGATATTAAATGCAATATATTTAACTGCTTGGTTGCATTCAAAATGTCGTAAATACACAGGTGGTGCTTTTATTGTGTGAAGCTGACGGTTCTTTAATCTGAGGCAATGGCAGTCTTCAACTTCTTATGGAAGAGTAATGGAAGCTGTGGTATCTATAGTTCTAGGCCGCATCAACAGAGGTCTTGTGTCCAGGTCAAGGGAAGTCATAGTACCTCTCTATTCTGCCTTGGTCAGACCACACCTGAGGTACTGTGTCCAGTTCTGGGCACCACAATTTAAGAAGGATGTTGACAGACTGGAAGGTGGGCAGAGGAGGGAGACCAGGATGGTCAAGGGCCTGTAAACCAAGCCTGATGAGGAGCAGTTGAGGGAGTTGGGTATGTTTAAACTGGGAAAGAGGAGATGGAGAGGAGACAGGATGGCCATTTTCCAATATCTGAAGGGCTGTCCCATGGAAGAGTGAGCAAGATTGTTTTCCCCTGCTCTGGAAGGTAAGACTCGGACCAATGGATTCAAGTTACAAGAAAGGAGTTTCCCACTAAACATCAGGAAGAACTTTTTGATGATAAGAGCTGTTCGACACTGGAATGAATTCCCCCTGCAAGTCCCCTTAATTGGAGGTTTTTAAGCAGAGATTAGATGGCCATCTGTCATGGATGCTTTGAGATTCCTGCCTTGCAGAGGGCTGGACTAGATGACCCTTGGGGTCCCTGAGCCAACTCTACAATTCTACTGACTCTACAGGAGTGTCCCTATTTTCCTGTTGTAAAGAATTTTTTAGATATATTTAGTGAGTTTTATCAAGCGTTCACACGTTGTAGAGCATGTTGGAACGATGTTTGTGCGTTTTCCATGCTTTGTTGCTTATTGATTATGTCAGGGCATTGTGATTGCTTGCAACTTAGGTAGGGAATGTTTTTTATTCCCTTCCAACTCCTTTTACATACAATTCCCCTGGACATAATAAAAAAGTACTGTTGAATTGCAGTCCTTTCAACTTCAGTGTGCATGTCGCTGCCTGAGAAGAGCTAGCTAAACTCTTTGCTCCTTGGGTAGCATAACCATTGACCCCATCTGCGCTATTATATGTTTAAAGCAGCATTGCACCCCTTTAAACGTCCATGGCGCCCCCCCCCAAAGAACTCTGGGAGCTGCAGTCTGTTCAGGGTGCTCAGAGTTGTTAGGAGACCCCTGTTCGCCTCCCGCAGCTGCAATGCCCAGAGTGGTTTAACAATCAATCCTTCCCAGGGAATGCTGGGAATGGTAGTTCTTTGAGGAGCATAGGGTTCTTGGGAACAACTCTGAGCACCCTTAATAAATTACACATCCCAAGATCTTTAGCGGGCAAGCCATGACCGTTCGAAGCAGTACAATGATTGGTTTAGATGTTTAGTGCAGATGGGACCTTTCTTTCTGCTCACTTGGCTTGGCAGAAGCACATGCCGTACGGGCGTCTCCTGGACTCCCTCCTTCGTAGCCACTTTGCCTCCGTCGTGCCAGCCACCATCTTGTCTTCTGCCTCCCCCTTCTGCAGGGACCTTGACCGTCGAGCAGATCTACCAGGACAGGGACCAATTTGCCAAGCTCGTGCGGGAAGTGGCGGCTCCTGATGTGGGCCGGATGGGCATTGAGATCCTGAGTTTCACTATCAAGGTACGAGCCGCGTCCCTTTTTGAGTTAGCCCTCGCTGCCTCCTGTGGGAGGGAGTTCCGCAGTCTAACTCTGCGCTGCGTGAAGAAGTGCTTCCTTTGCTCTGACCCTCCAACACGCAGCTTCGTTGGAGGCCTGTGGGTTCTAGGATTACGAGAGAGGGAAGGAAACCTCCATCCAATGTCTCCATGCCAGACATCATTTTTATATGCCTCTCGTCATGTCTGATCATCTGTTTCAATACCCCAGAAAGGCCTTTGTTGCTTAGTGGATTATTCAAATACAAAGGAAGCTGCCGTACACAGAGTCAGGCCATCTAGCTCAGTGCTGCCTGCACTAACTGGCAGCAGCAGCTGTCCAAGGGGTCTCTCCCAGCTCTACCCTGAGATGCCATTGGGGATTGAACCCAGGGCCTTCTGCATGCTACTCAGGGGCTCGGATGCTGAACTACGGCCCTTGCCCTCAGAGAGGCAGGGAAGTTCCCGGTCTGCATTCCTGTCCGCTGAGCTACGTCTCTCTCTCATGTTTCCTGAATGGAGCAATTTCTCTCCTCCCCGCGCAGGATGTCTACGATAAAGTCAGCTACCTGAGCTCACTAGGGAAGACCCAGACCGCCGTGGTGCAGAGAGACGCCGACATCGGGGTGGCCGAGGCAGAGCGAGACGCCGGCATCCGGGTACGTCAAATGGCGCAGGAGGAGAGGAGAGGCCCGTCTTATGCTCCTGCCCAGGCTCCAGCGTCACTCTGAGCGTGGTCAGCTGACCTCTGCCTTCTGACTGTTTTCCTCCTGCAGGAGGCAGAATACAAGAGAGAAATGCTGGATGTGAAGTTCATGGCGGACACCAAGGTAGCCGACTCGAAGCGTGCCTTCGAAATGCAGAAAGCCGCCTTCAGCCAAGAGATCAACATAAAGGTGCGTGGAGAGGGTTGGGACTCAGAGGAGCGCTTTGGGGCTTCGGTAGAAAGGACTTTCTAACTTCTGGGGTGGGTAGGTGGGTGTAGGAGCCATCAGCCAGAGTGTTCACCAACCACCAAGGTGTTTGAGAAATTGGTTTCTCTGGGATGGTTCCGCACAGCTGCTGCCTGCCCACAGCAGAGACACAATGCTGGTGTGCAGGCAGGATAAAAATTGGGAAGTGGTTTCGGTGACAAAAGGGAAGAATAAATAGGTTGTGGAGCGGAGACCTGGAAAAGGAGGCTAGTTGAGTTCCAGGCCCCAAGTTCCAGGTGTTAATATTAGTATATAAAGCCTTTAACAACTTGAGACCAGCTTACCTGTCAAATCACCCTTTCCCATATGCACCCACTTAACCTTGTTTGATTGGTGGAACTGACTCTGTTACAGGCACTATATATTCCCTGTTCTGCATTTGTAAGAACTCGATCTTTTAGTGGGGCAGCACCTACACTTTGGAACTCCCTGCCTATTGACACCAGGCAGGCAAGGAGTCTTTAGGCCCCCGCTACGAATTCTTGTTTTGACAAGCCTGCACTGACGTTTAGACACCTGGTGCAAGTTCTAATCTGCTTTTAGTCTATAGTCCATTGCAACATGAAAGTCTTAAGTTACTGTGGTTAATTCTTTTTATTGATAATTTATTGAGGTTGTTGTTTTTCACAGCCAAGTGACATATAAGTTAAAGTGAATTTACAGTTTGCAGAGAGGGGGTGAGGACATTGTCACACAAGGACAGGGGAATGTAGGATGCTGGTGTAACCCAGTCCTGAGCCTCAGAGTGATTTATAGGGCTCATCAGGATGAAGTGGGGGCTTTTTTTCAACTGCAGGCTGTGTAACCAACTTGTGGCCCCTTCCCCATCTCTTTGCAGACGGCGCAGGCCCAGCTGGCGTACGAGCTGCAAGGAGCCAAAGAGCAGCAGAAGATCCGCCAAGAGGAGATCGAGATTGAGGTCGTGCAGCGCCGGAAGCAGATTGACGTTGAGGAACAGGAGGTCATCCGCATGGACAAGGAGCTCATCGCCACTGTCAAGTTGCCAGCGGAAGCAGAGGCGCACCGCATGCAGGAGATTGCCGAGGGAGAGAAGTGAGTGCGGCTGCAGGGAGGGATTTCCCTTCCTTAGGGGGCCTTGCGCAGCCAGAGGGGGCTGGGGATGTGTCCCCAAGTAAAGCTACCCATGGACCCCCCTGTGAGAACTTTTGCTGCGTGGAGGGTCTGGAAAGCCCCTGCTCTGAGCCACCGCTGGAGGAGGCGCCCCACTCTTAGGCCTTGTGTGCCCCACATCCTAGGGGGAAAACTCAGACAAAGCTCTCTCTCTCTCAAGGGTGAAGCAGGTGCTAATCGCTCGGGCCGAAGGGGAGAAGATCCGCAAGATCGGAGAGGCGGAGGCCCTGGTGATCGAGGCCATTGGCAAAGCGGAGGCTGAGAAGATGAAGCTCAAGGCAGAGGCCTACCAGCAGTATGGGGAGGCAGCCAAGATGGCCTTGGTCCTGGACGCCCTGCCCCAGGTGAGGAGGCGGATGGGGATGGGGGGGGGGGAGAGAGAGAGCTATCTGCCTCTCTCCCCCTGGGGTCTGTGCCTGGATCCTGACACACTGCCTTCTCTCTCTCTTTCTCTCTGTCCCTCTCAGATTGCTGCCAAGGTGGCCGCACCTCTCTCAAAGGTGGATGAAATCGTTATCCTCAGCGGGGAAAACAACAAGATGACTACGGATGTGAACCGGCTGCTGGCTGAGCTCCCTGCGTCCGTCCATGCCCTCACAGGGGTCGACCTCTCCAAGGTGAGGTGGGCAGGGCAGACAGGAACAGTCTGCCTGCCCTTTGAAATATATATATTTTTTAAATGCTGCTTTAATTTCTGCTTCTTTTCTTAACTGGAGCTCACGGCAGATGGGCCATTGGCCTGATCCAGCAGGCTCTTCTTTCTTCAATACCAGAACTCATTGGAGACACTGGTGAAGCTGAATGATGGGGGTTCAGGAGGGACAAAAGGGAGTCCTCATTCTCACAGCATATACTTAAACAATGGCATTGACGGCCACACAACATTCAGTGTTAGTGGTCCAAACGAGTGGGTTTATTTTTATTATTGAATTAATTTCTATACTGCCCTTCATCTGAGGATCATAGGGCAGTTTATAAGATAAAAACATCAAAATACGTAGTATTGTAACAAACTGAAATAATAATTGTCCCACCACACGAAGGAATGTTCTTGCCTGGCACCTAACGATATGGAGCGAGGGCAACAGGTGAGCAGGTTAAGGAATTGTTTTGGAGGATATGGCTGTTGGGCTACCAGCCACAATGCCCCTGTGGCAGTGTTGGAGACAGTACAGGTGAAACTCGAAAAATTAGAATATCGTGGAAAAGTTCGTTTATTTCAGTAATTCAGCTTAAAAGGTGAAACTAATATATGAGATAGACTCATGACATGCAAAGCGATACATGCCAAGCCTTTATTTGTTATAATTGTGATGATTATGGCATACAGCTGATGAAAACCCCAAATTAACAATCTCAGAAAATTAGAATATTGTGAAACGGTGCAGTAGCTATTCAATCCATAACACCTGCAATGGGTTCCTGAGCCTTTAAATGGTCTCTCAGTCTGGTTCAGTAGGAAGCACAATCATGGGGAAGGCTGCTGACCTGACAGTTGTGCAGAAAGCCATCATTGAGACTCTCCATAAGGAGAGAAAGCCTCAAAAGGTAATTGCAGAAGAAGTTGGATGTTCCCAAAGTGCTGTATCGAAGCACATTAATGGAAAGTTATGCGGAAGGGAAAAGTGTGGAAGAACAAGTTTGACCTGTAAATGCCCCCGAATGCCCGTTCCTGGGAACTGCAAGGGGGAGAGAGTTGCTGTTGCGCTCGGGTCCAGCTTAGCTGTTTCCTACAATGGGTGTCTGTTTGGCCCCTGTGAGAACAGGAAGTTGGACCAGGCAGGGCCCCCTTTGGTCTGATCCAGCAGTCTCTTCTGATGTTATATGCATTTGGATACATCTTAAGCTTCCACAACCAGATGGTTCCCAAGCTTAAGGAGTAGTTTTTTGCCTACATTTGGGTGCCATTTTGAATTCCCCAGCGACGCTGAGTCCAGGCTGCTGATGAGTTCCGGGCCCAATTAAAGCCTTAAACTGTCAGGACTGCAATATCTCTCCCCTTATGAACCGACCCAGATCCTGCAATTGTCCTCGGAGACCCTTCTTTTTGTGCCTCCTCTGCAAGGTGTCCGGAGGGTGGCAACACAAGAACGGGGCCTTTTCTGCGGTGGCTCCCCGTTTGTGAGATGCTCTCCCCAGGGAGACTCCCCTGGCCCCTTCATTATACACCTTTAGCTGTCAGGCAAAAATGTTCCTCTTCAACCAGGTCTTGGGCTGATTAATATTCGACAGCCTTTTAAATGTGTGGGGCTTGGGGAGGGGGCTTGTTCCTATTTTGTCGTTTCTGTTTTAACTATTTATTTGTGCTTTTGTCCTGAGAACCTTTGAGGAAGGGTAGCATATAAACAAGTAAGAAGCTACGGGAAGGAGGAAACACTCCTTGACGGTCTTTGTCCCACCCTCTCTTCTCCCTCGCAGATCCCGCTCATTCAGAAAGCGACCGGAGCCCAGGCCTGAGAGGAGGCCAGCTGGTGAAGAGCCCCCCTCTCCTTCCATTTATGCACTTCCCACCGACTGCCGCAAACACTGCGAGCTCCTCTTCATCCGTGGAGACGGTGGGGGCTACTTTCGGGTGCCTTATATCTTTTTCGGGGGATCTGAGCGGGGGGGTCCCCGCTAGTCCTTGCATTTCCAAGAGAGGTTTCCTTCTTTTGTAACCCCCCAGCCCCGCTGTGTGTCATGCTAGCCAACACTTTCTCCCCTCTCTTGTCTGTGCTCTTGCAAAGTCTGTGCCTTGACCGACCGCTGCGCCGTTCTCGGGGCAGGGAGGACGCACCCCCAAATTGGGAGGAGGCCCGACGCTGGGCCCTGCTGCCCCAGTTGAGGAGAACTTCCCCCTTCCATATGCATTTGTGCTGCGGAGGGGACACGGCCCTTCAAGGCACTGATGGGGGGTGTCCCTGGCCACTGCCCCTCTTGGTGCCAGTGGCGGATTGAGATTGAGCCATATCTGCCGGTGGGGTGCCCTGCGGTCCCTGTGCTCTTGGAGCTCCAAAGGAGGCAGGCGGTGGAGGCCGCCATATTGTTACACGACCGCTCAGCCCAACCCCTTGCCAGGACCTCAAGCCGTGGGCACCTGGCGGGCGTCCCCGCAGCCCAGGGCCAAATCAATGCCATGACCTCTCATTCCGCAAACGCCATGAACATATCTTGCTCGCCATCAGTCCGAATACACACACAACACACACAGTGCCTGATTTCTTCGGTGGTCCATCACACCTGCCCTGCATCCACAGTTGGCAGAAACGTCAAGAACCCCTCTGGGCATCCTGCCTTCTGCTCCCGTGTCTTGCAGATGCCCGCCAGGCCGTGGTCAGCCTGCTTATGCTCCCCGGGGCTCCTTCACCCACCCCTCCAGAACTAGGAAGGGAGAGGAAAGACGCGCGAGACTCTGGCAAACTGCTTGTCTGCTTTCTTCCTGAACCGTGGGAGAGAGGGAGCCAGTCTTGTATCCTAAGATGGGAATTTCAAAGCAGTCCCTCCCTGCCCCACTGGCGAGAGGCCCTGGAGCCCATTGCCTGGCATTACCCCGGGGTTGGCAGTACCCTGTGTGCACTAGAATGGAAGGCACTTGCCTTCTGCACCTCTTGTCTCGCAAAACGCAGACCCCTCTCTTTCCCCACTCCTCTGTGCCATAGAGATCCCCTTCTCCCTTTGCAATTTGCTACGCGGTGCCCCCACCCTCCAGATATAAACATGGCTCCATGACAGTTTGGGGGAGGTGCAGGAGGGCAGTGGAAGGCTCTCCCCCCCCCCTTGCAGGGTTTCTATGCACCTTCCTCCTCCCCAGTCTGTACTGTTCACACAAACGTCTGTACTGTTTATTATTCTTACATGTGAAGCGTGCCTGTTTGCTCTCCGCATGCGGGGGGGGGGGGGTATCCCAGCCATGCTTTCTTGCAATTGCCTCCTGTGCAGGCTGCTGCTGCTGCTGCATTTCAAAGCCCCCCCCCCACTTTTTATACCCCACCTAAGTACTGTGAAGGAGGTGGGAGGGTGCCAAGTTCTTTATTTTTATTTTATTTTGAGCAGGATCTGGGTTTGTGCCGCCAAAGGTTTAGTGGGGGGAGGCAGCAGAGGGGTTATTCCGGGGGGGCTTTTCTGGAAGCTTGGGTGGAAGTAAGGGGCTCTTTGGGGCCCAAGCATGTTTCCCTCACCCCCCCCCCCACCACACACACAAAGACCTGGGTGGTGCCCCTCTACCGGCTTTCAGGGAGAGAGCACTGGATTCCTGTCCCCATTTTACCTTCCCTCTTCTCCCCCCCCCCCACGTCGCCTGCTCTCCTGCCCCCCCCCGCGACGCGTTCTCTGCATGGATATGTGGTGCATGACCGCCTGTGCCAGGATTTGCCGGGGGCCCCATGTGCATCCCAAGTGTGAAATAATGTACAATAAAAAGTTATTGTGACCTCACCAGGCCACCTTTGTCTCGTCTTTTTCTGTCCTGGTTTCCAAAGAGGAGACGGTGCAAGCGGGGGCCTCTCTGGGGTGGTGGGAACCCCACTGCTGCTCTTGGGAGATACAGGGGGGCTCTCCCCTTCCCACCCCACCTGCTGTGGGTCTTCAGGCATGGCTCAGCTTATTATTACATTTCTATCCTGGGAGTCATTCTGGACTCACAGCTGTCCATGGAGGCGCAGTTCAATTCTGTGTCCAGGGAGGCTGTCTAGCAGCTCTATCTGGTACACAGTATGAGATCCTTCCTGCCCGCGGACTGTCTCACCAGAGTGGTTCATGCTCTGGTTATTTCCCGCTTGGACTACTGCAATGCGCTCTACGTGGGGCTACCTTTGAAGGTGACCCGGAAACTGTAATTAATCCAGAATGCGGCAGCTAGACTGGTGACTGGGAGCGGCCGCCGAGACCACATAACACCGGTCCTGAGAGATCTGCATTGGCTCCCAGTACGTTTCCAAGCACAATTCAAAGTGTTGGTGCCGACCTTGAAAGCCCTAAACGGCCCAGTATACCTGAAGGAGCGTCTCCATCCCCATCGTTCTGCCCGGACACTGAAGTCCAGCACCAAGGGCTTTCTGGCTGTTCCCTCGCAAGAAGCCAAGTTACAGGGAACCAGGCCGAGGGCCTTTTCGGTAGTGGCACCCGCCCTGTGGAATGCCCTCCCACCAGATGTCAAAGAGAACAACAACTACCAAACTTTTAGAAGACATCTGAAGGCAGCCCTGTTTAGGGAAGCTTTTAATGTTTAATAGGTTATTGTATTTTAGTGTTCTGTTGGAAGCCGCCCAGAGTGGCTGGGGAAACACAGCCATATGGGCGGGGTATAAATAATAAATTATTATTACTATTATCCCACCTTTTCTTCCAAGGAGCTCACAACAACCCTGTGAGGCGGGTTTGGCTGAGAGACAGTGACTGGGCCCAAGCTCACGCCCAGGGAGCTTCGTGGCCTAGTAGGGATTCGAACCCTGGCCTCTCCCAGGTCTTCATCTGACTGTCTGAACTGCACTGGTTTCTCGAGGCATCAAAAGGCATCCCATTAGCTTCCTGGGTGCCTCTGAAGTTGGCATTTATATTTGGGTGGCTTTTGAGGCATGCCTGCTGGCAGAGGAGCGGGCTGCAGCAGGGCCAGCCTGGCTTGCTTGTCCCGCAGATGGGTTTGCCTGGGAGGAGACGGTTCTTTAGCCCAGGAGGAGGAGGAGGGCTGGTGTCTCAGATGAAGCAAAGGGGCTTCAGATAAGGCGAGGGTGCGGTCCCTTTCCCCCTTTTCCTTTTTGCAAAAGGAGGCTCAACTTCTTATCCGCACACCACAGACACCACCCTTGAGCCGCCTCCTGCTGATGCATCTCTGCAGCAGGGCAAATCTTTGGACATGGGGGTGAAGGGAAGGAGCTTTGTGTGACAGAGAACCCTGGAAAAACGGAGTGGGGAGAGAATGCCAGGTGACGATGGCCTGGCACGAGACAAGTGCCTTTATTGATGGAAGCTGGCTATGGGCGAGAATGGCTGTGCCCAGGTACAGCTTGACCTCTCCCCAGGAAATATGTGGCTACCCAGACCCTGAAATCATCTTCTGAGGCCCTCCTGCATGTCCCTCGTCCTCAAGAGGTCCAGCGGGTGGCAACACAAGTAGGGCCTTTTCTGCAGTGGCTCCCTGACTCTGGAATGCTCTGGCACCTTCATTATACACCTTTAGGCAACAGGCAAAAACGTTCCTTTTTAACCAGGCCTTTGGGTGATTGACATCCTATGCCCTTTTAAAATGTGGGGTTTTTTTGGGGGGGGGTATTGTTTTTATTTTGATTATTCTGTGGTTTTATATTTTGATTTTATTCTGTGAACCACCCTGAGACCTCTGGGTTTAGGGTGGTATATAATTTAAAAATAAAAATGGGGCACTCCTAAGAAACACTCCTCCCTGCATGACATCTCTCCTCCAAGTAAACACACGTTTCCAAGAGACTTCAAGTTGCTTCCAGACATTGAGCACCTGTCCCCATACATTCGCACCAAGTTTTGAGGCAGTGTGTATGAAAACAGATCAAAATGCAACTGAAAAGCTGGCTGTTAAAAGCGCAATAGCCTGAAGTCTAGTGCCCACAAAGGCATTGGAGTCACAATTTAACAACTCCTCAATGCTATTAGGAACATGGGTCATCTCCTAAGGTCCAAGGAATATGGGTGTGCAGTTTAGTTTGGGGTCAGGAACCTTTTTCAACCTAAGGGCCACACTGCCTTCTGGGCAACCTTTGGAGGGTGAGGCCAGAGGCAACTGGGCAGAGGAATGAATGCAAAAGTTACCTTCGTACAGCAGGCTGGTTTCTATGCCCGCATTTGCACACCTCTCCAGGCAAGTGAGAGGCATGAGCACAATTCCTGGACTGGGAAAATTTGGCCACAGTAATTCATGCAATGGCAACTTCAAGACTGGATTACTGCAATGCGCTCTATGCAGGGCGTCCCTTAAACCTGATGCAGAAGCTGCAATTGGTGCAGGATGCTGCAGTCCGATTGCTGACAGGAAGGAAGGCCTTGTCAGCACATAACTCCTGTGCTCGGAGATCTGCACTGGTTGCCAATTTGCTACTGAGCCAAGCTCAAGGTGTAACTATTAGTATAAAAGGTAAAGGGGCCCCTGACCATTAGGTCCAGTCGTGACCGACTCTGGGGTTGCGGCGCTCATCTCGCTTTACTGGCCGAGGGAGCCGGCACACAGCTTCCGGGTCATGTGGCCAGCATGACTAAGCCGCTTCTGGCGAACCAGAGCAGCGCACGGAAACACCGTTTGGATTTGAATCACCGATCTTCAGATTGGCAAGCCCTAGGCTCTGTGGTTTAACCCACAGCGCCACCCGCCATTCCACTCAGGAGGTTTTCCTATAACAGACCAAATTCCTTCAAACAAGTTCCCACCAGCATCAGCTTTCTGCAGAGGAGACCCACTGAAATTAATGGACGTGACGCTGAGTGGGCCCTCTTTGGCCTGGCCCAGCAGGGCTCTTCTGAATGAATGGGTGGCTACCTTTCCCTGTCCCGCCTGCCCTCCACTTTTGCAATCTACGCGGCCAGATTGAAAGGAGCCCAGATGCCTCCCGCGTCCAACTCCATCTGGCTGGGCTGGGCCCCCGATAAGAAGGCAGAGACACGTGCAGCCTTAATCGGTCCCTGACAGGCAAGCCTTCCAGGAACCGCCACCCCTGCGGACAAACAAGCTTGCGTCAAGTCAGCCTCAGACAAGAAGAATGCACTCCATGGGCCCATTTCTCTGCCTTGACCATTGAGGTGGCCCCCTCTTAGGAACATGCACACAAAGCTGGTGGTCTGCCTGCCCCCCAAAAATAAAGCAGTCCATATGGTTCTGAATCAAGGGCTGTTTTCAACAGGGACACAGGGAGTGTCGGATCAAATGCCTCATAAAAAAATTAAGCAAGACCCCCCCAGCCCTTATGTTTCTTTTTTAAAAATATTTTTATTAAACAAATTTAACAAATCAAATTATAAACCAAATATAACCAATTACATTTCCCCCCTCCCTCCAAAGACTTCCCTCAGCTCCCCTCTCTGATTTATTTATACATATTATTCTCTGCATGTTATAAAATTGTACGTATCATTGCCTTGTCTATCATGTGTTCTGCTAATAAATTTGTGGGTGTTTATTCAAAACCTGCCAAGGAATCCGAATCCTTTTGTTGTCTTTCTAGATCATTTGTAAATAGTTCCCGTTCTTCCTTAAAGTCACGGTTTTCCTTCTCACGCAGTTTATATGTTAACTTTGCCAACTCCGCATAGCTCATCGGTTTTCCTTCCCAGCCCTTATGTTTCTGAAGTAAGGAGTTGATTTGAAATAGGAAGAGAGAAGGCAAGATGCCTCGCGATGAGTAGCTCAGTCAGTAGAGCATGAGGCCCATGTTGGGCAGAAGATTCCTGCATTGCAGAGGGTTGGGCTGGATGACCCTCAGGGTCCCTTTCAACCTCACAATTCCATTAAGATTCCTTATCCTGAGTCAGCAATGACAAACCTAGACAGCATCTTAAAAAGCAGAGACATCACTTTGCCAACAAAGGTCCGTATAGTTAAAGCTCTGGTTTTCCCAGTAGTGATGTATGGAAGTGAGAGCTGGACCATAAAGAAGGCTGATCGCCGAAGAATTGATACTTTTGAATTCTGGTGCTGGAGGAGACTCTTGAGAGTCCCATGGACTGCAAGAAGATCAGACCTCTCCATTCTGAAGGAAATCAGCCCTGAGTGCTCACTGGAAGGACAGATCCTGAAGCTGAGGCTCCAAGACTTTGGCCACCTCATGAGAAGAGAAGACTCCCTGGAAAAGACCCTGATGTTGGGAAAGATGGAGGGAGCAAGGAGAAGGGGACGACAGAGGATGAGATGGTGGGACAGTGTTCTCGAAGCTACCAGCATGAGTTTGACCAAACTGCGGGAGGCAGTGGAAGACAGGAGGGCCTGGCGTGCTCTGGTCCAGGGGGTCACGAAGAGTCGGACACGACTGAACAACTAAACAACAACAAATCCTGAGTCATCGAGCTCACTGCTGCCTACAAGGACTGGCAGCAGCTCACCAGGGTTTCAGGCAGAGGACATTCCCATACCTCACTTGCAGGTGCAGAGTGGTTGAGCTTGCAACCTTCTGCATGCAAAGCATTGCATTGCATAGCAAAGCATTTTACTGCATTGCCACTGAGCTATGGGCTTTCCCGAAATATTTAGGAACCTGAGAAGCTGCCCAATACAGTGCTACGTCAGGTTAAGAACTTAATTCGTTCTGGAGGTCTGTTCTTAACCTGAAACTGTTCTTAACCTGAGGTACCACTTTAGCTAATGGGCCCTCCTGCTGCTGCCGCAGCGTGATTTCTATTCTCATCCTGAAGCAAAGTTCTTAACCCAAGGTACTATTTCTGGGTTAGCGGAGTCTGTAACCTGAAGCGTCTGTAACCCGAAGTACCCCCATACTGAATCAGGTAGCTACGGGGGTCTCATCCCACTCAGGATTGCCTACACTGACTGGCAGAGGCCCTCCAGGGTCTCTGACGTGGGACATTTCCTAGCCCACATTCCTGGGTCATAGAATCACAGAATGGTAGATTTGGAAGGGGGTCCCCCAGCGGTCATCTAGTCCCACCCCTTGCAACGCAGGAATCGCAGCTTAAAGCACCTCCAGTGAGGGACACTCCATTGCTAATCCATTCCACTGTCCAGCAGCCCTTACTAAGTTCTTCCTAATTTTCAGCCTTTATTATCATTTGAATCTTTTGGTTCTGGTCCTCCCGTCTGGAGCAGCAGAAAATAAGCTCGCTCTGTCTTCTATGAGACAGCCCTTCAGATATTGGAAAGTGGCTATCACTTCACCTCTGGGTCTCCCCTCCTCTGGAGGACAGGGCTTAAAGGAGGTCGGTGGCCCTCAGCACCTCTCTCTCTTAGGAATTGGTCCCATTTCAGGGGGCCAGCGGCCGGCAGGTCTCTCTGTCCCTCCCCACCTGATGTCCTCAAAGTACTTTAATTTCCTAGAAGTTACTGGCGGTGGGTGGGTCAGGGTGTGGGGTGGAGGGGTGCCAAGTTCAGGCAAGGGAGGGCTGAAAAGGGTTTAGCAGGGCTGAGCAGCTATGCAAATAAGGCCCAGGGTATATAAAGGTCTTCTTCAGAAGCCCCCATCAGATGCGGATCTTGGAGGGCGTCCGTTGCAACTCAGAATGGTAAGCAAAAGGAATGGGGCAGGTTATTAGGGCTGTGTCTGGATAGCTTGCACTGTTTTAGATCCCTTTTTCTGAAAAATATTTGCACTGCTTTATTGAATTTTTAAAAAATAATAAATAATATAATACTAAATTTTATTTATATCCCGCCCTCCCTGGCCAGAGCCGGGCTCAGGGTGGTTAACATCAGTAAAATTACAGTAAAAACATAATGTGGGGGGACGGACCAATTTAAAATACAGGTTAAAATGCAGTTTAAAATGCAGCCTCATTTTAAAAGTAGCCCATAGATCAAAACCATAAGGGGAGGGAAACAAATATACGCATTTTGTGTTTGACTTAGTTGGAAGACACACACAAACACAACACATATTTATATTATATGTATCAGCTGGCATTAAAAACAATAATAATTCCCTGAGAGTTATCAGTTCATTTTAACAGATTTCCTCTCTCTTGCGCTTATTTTGCATAGCCTCGTTGTACGCTGCTTAAAAACTACGGGTGTTAAGCAGCATAAAAATGCCTGGAATAAATAAATAAATACCGTATGATTTTTAAAAATTACTTGCAAGAGGGCTCTTCAGGACGTCTGAAGCAATAGAGAATAAATTAAACCCAGCTAACATAAGACCTAATAATTTAAATGGGTCTACTCTGAGTATGAGGTGGTGGTAGTGGAAGAACCCTTAAAACGAATCGGGGTATGTTGTTTCCCTGAGAATGTTTGTCCTACTCAGGGTAGACCTACTAATATGAACGGACACAACTCATTTAGGCTCCACACTTGAGTTAAGCCTTAGGCGGCTACAGTCCTTTTGGTAGATGACTTAACAGATTTTAAATATTAAGCACTTAAGAAATGCTATTAAATAACTCTGGCTGTGGGGGGGGGGGTGAGCGGCGAAAGATTTCTGCATTGCAGGGGGATGGAGTAGATGACCCTCAGGAGACCCTTCAAATTCTATATATATAGAGAGAGAATTTTTGTGCACTTGTACCGCCCCTCAAGCACAAGCCTTTCTTCCTTGTGTTCCAAGGGGTCTGCATGTGGGTCTCCCCTTCACCCACCCTATATTCTCCCTACAACAACTGCACCAGGCAGGTCAGGCTGGGTCAGTTTTAGAGCTGAGAAGGGTCTGAACCCATGGGTCTCTTAACCCAACTGCAGTCCAGTACTCTAACCACTATACCACACTGTGCAGCACTAAAAAAGGCTGTGAGAACCTGCCGCAGATGGGTGTCTTGCCCAGTACGGCATGCATTGGAAGTTTTAAAACAGATGTTAGGTGGTCACCTGTCGGGGATTCATGAGCTGTGTTTGGAAGGGGGTTGGACTAGATGACCCTTGGGGTCCCTCCAAATAAAATGAAAATACACCAGCCTTCTCCTGCAAGATGGTGCCCTCCAGATGCTATGGACTACAAATCCCATCCTCCTTGACCATGCTCCATGCTGGCTGGAGATGATGGAAATTGTAGTACAAAACTAAGTTTGGAGACAGCTGATACACAAATTAAAAAGAAGAAAGTAAGTCCTGTTTTACCTCCTGGTGTGAGAATGAGAGAGTTGCACTGGTGAGTCTAGCATTGTGTGAATGATTAAAGTTTGGCAGAGTCCACATGTCAGTTTTGTAGCGGGGGAGCGGGTTCGAATTCCCAGTGTGAGTTTCCCACACCTAAAATTCCATTCCTTCTCCTTCCAGGTCCCCACTCGCCAAAGTCTGCTGCGGAGCGAAACCGTCCCATTGAGGTTCCAGGCTGGATATCATCATATACTGTAAGTTGGAATGAGACACTACAGTATAGATGATGTACTACCTTGAACTCCTGGAGCCGCCGAGATCCCAAAGCAACCTTTTTGTTGTCCTCAACGCTCCCCACCGGAGCTGAGGTTGGGCTGAGCCCAGCTTGGTTGGGGTGGGTGGGTAGAAACTGATTATTTTAAAAGCGCAGAGCCCAGCTTTATTCTTAAGGCCTTTCCACCGGTGGTCTTCACCCCACCAGAGTGACTGTGAAATATGGGACCTTCTCTGTCTCTCCCCTCCCCTTTAACTCTAGGTATTTCATAGCAGTGCAGTTCACCTATGGAACTCCTTCCCACAAGAGGAAGTGATGGCTACCAGCTTGGATGGCTTTAAAAGAATAGACAAATTCACAGAGGGCTATTAATGGCTACTAGCTGCAATAGCTGCACTCTGCCTCCATAGCTGGAGACAGTGAGGCCTCTGAATACTGGTTGTTGGAAACCACAAGAAGGGAAAGGGCTCTTTGGTCCTGCTTTCATGTTTCCCATAATAGGATCTGTTAGGCCCATGAGAACAGGATGCTGAGCTAGATGGGCCATTGGTCTGATCCAGCAGAGCTCTTCTGACCTTCTTCTACGTCCCTCCAGATGTTGCTAGATTCAGCCCCCTTCTGCCCTGATCCTTGCAACATCTGGAGGACAACAGGGTCCCTATCCCCAACAGTAATGAGGCACCCTTCTTTAGTCTTCCATTGGACCACAGGAAATATATCTAAGAAGCTGACTTATTGGCAGCTCAGACTGCGTGTCTTTTCTAGCCCAAGATTTTTCACCTGCCTTAGCAGCAGTTCTTCAGAAACAAGATTTTCCTGTCATCCTTTTTGGAAAAAAGCTAGAACCAGCTTAGAGTTTGTTTTACCGGCGTGGGGGTGGGTGCGTGCAACATTGACTGGACAAGAAGAAGAAAATGCATTCCTGCTCAGAAGACAAATCTTGCGGGGTGTCAGCAAAACCGTTACCATTACTGAGTTTAGTAATGGTAATGGTTCTTCTGCCATCTTGCCCACCATCTGACTCCACAGAAGCAGGAATTTCAGCTTCATCTGATGAAAGGGGGCTCCTTTTCACATCGGCCTATATCAGGCCACTTGCTTCTCGCTCCTGTAAGAAATAAAAAAAGTTCTAGAAGCTTTTGAGTTTCCCTTTTATTTGCAGAGGGAGCAGTTCGCAGGGATGGCCAACTGGAGCACACGTCTGGGCACAAAGCCTGTGGTATTTATTATTTATTTATAAAACATTTGCATACTGTGTCATATAAAATATATAAAAGAGGTTGACAGCAATAAAAACATACAAAAAAAAGTAAAAAGCAGACATCAATCAAGAACAGTGGAAAGATGCATTCTTAATTGCCTGTGTAAGCCTGGCAGGATGGGAAAGTTTTCAGCAGACATTTTAAAGTTGAAACAAAAGGCGCCTGCTTAATCTCTAGCGGCAGTGAGTTCCACCAGACTGGGTCGATGACACCAAAGGCTCAGCTTCTCATTGCTGTCAGGGGAGGGCTATTGGGAATGCTGTGCCCCAAAATTCTGAAGCCAGCACTGCAGGAAGAGGGAAAATTAGAACACAATCCTTGAAAGTTTCAAATTGTGCCACAGGTTTCTCGAAAGCACATCTGAGCTCTGTTGAGGGAAGAAATTGCAGAAGCTTGCTCTCCATATAATCTTAGAATTGTAGAGTTGGAAGGGAACCCCAAAGGTCATCCAGTCCAACCCCCTGCTGCCACGCAGGAATCTCAACTAAAGCATCCCTGACAGATGGCCATCCAACCTCTGCTTAAAAACCTCCAAGGAAGGAGAGTCCACAACACCGTTCTGCTGTCAAACAGCTCTTACTGTCCACTCCCCATCTAAATCCACAACCCCCTGGGAACACTGGGTGGGCTTTAGGGTGGTTTGTGAAAGGTGGGGGAGGGCCTAAAAGGGCCCCTCCCTGTGAATGGAGCATGTGTCCTAGAATGTTAATGCTCAGAACACTGAAACTTACTGTTATGTATTGAAGTGCACACTCTGGCACCAGGGGTATTGTGTATATAGTTTTCACTCAGGTCCATTTCAGTTAATTTAGGCGCGAAACCCTGGGGTGGTGTTGTTACAATGTTGACAGCCGGCTGGCTATAAAAGCAGGCCAGCTGAGCTGTTCAGTTCAGTTCCAGCTTACTATAAAAAATCACTTGGATAAATCTCTGTCGTCTGCTTTGTCAACCCACTACTTAATACTTACGGCATCACCTGGTTAGCAGGAAAAGGAATAATGGAAAGTAGAGACCTTGAAAAGGGAGGCTGGGCTTGACCCCTTCACTCTAATGAAGCTCCCTAGGCCAGCCTGGGGGCATTCACCTTGCAGGGTCGTTGTAAAGGGTGAGTTGGCTGGAAGAGACACAAACTCTACCCTGAGCAACTTGGGATATACAATCCCATTAAAATTACAATATAAGTTAGGTAAAGGTACCCCTGACCATTAGGTCCAGTCGTGGACGACTCTGGGGTTGTGGCGCTCATCTTGCTCTATAGGCCGAGGGAGCCAGCGTTTGTCCGCAGACAGCTTCCAGGTCATGTGGCCAGCCTGCTTCTTGGGAGGAAAGCAATGAGAAACCTAGACAGCATCTTAAAAAGCAGAGACATCACCTTGCCAACAAAGGTCCGTATAGTTAAAACTATGGTTTTCCCAGTAGTGATGTATGGAAGTGAGAGCTGGACCATCAAGAAGGCTGATCGCCTAAGAACTGATGCTTTTGAATTCTGGTGCTGGAGGAGACTCTTGAGAGTCCCATGGACTGCAAGAAGATCAAACCTCTCCATTCTGAGGGAAATCAGCCCTGAGTGCTCACTGGAAGGACAGATCCTGAAGCTGAGGCTCCAATCCTTTGGCCACCTCATGAGAAGAGAAGACTCCCTGGAGAAGACCCTGGTTGTTGGGGAAGATGGAGGGCACAAGGAGAAGGGGACGACAGAGGACGAGATGGTGGGACAGTGTTCTCGAAGCTACGAACATGAGTTTGACCAAACTGCAGGAGGCAGTGGAAGACCGGAGTGCCTGGCTTGCTCTGGTCCAGGGGGTCACGAAGAGGCGGACACGACTAAACAACAACAAAGCATTCAGAGGCATTTGCTGCCTCCAACAGTGGAGGGAGAAGAGGGGCGTTGTGGCTGGCAGGCCCCCTGATAGCCCCCTATTCGTTTAACAAAACGGTTTGTTTTAATATTTCTGCAAAGCTTAGTGAGCTCAGCCTCCTGCTCTGTCGACAAAGCGTTTCTTGAGGATCGCTCTAGCAAGGAAGTGCAAGAGGAATAAATCTGCAGTTCTGCTGTGGGAGAGGAGAGACGGTCCGCAGTCCTCCTCTCTCGCTCTCCCCTACAGCTTAGGAGCTTCCCGGCTTGGCTCTGACACTTCCAGACAGGACCCCCCTCTGCGCTGGCCTACGGATCTGTAAACTAACAACTACACGACTCAACAACAACGATGCTTATTGATTACAGAAAGGTAGCCGTGTTGGTCTGCCATAGTCAAAACAAAAATTTTTTTCCCTTCCAGTAGCACCTTAAAGACCAACTAAGTTAGTTCTTAATGGGACGCGGGTGGCGCTGTGGGTTAAAGCCTCAGCGCCTAGGACTTGACGATCGAAAGGTCGGCGGTTCGAATCCCCGCAGCGGGGTGCGCTCCCGTCGTTCGGTCCCAGCGCCTGCCAACCTAGCAGTTTGAAAGCACCTTCGGGTGCAAGTAGATAAATAGGGACCGCTTACCAGCGGGAAGGTAAACGGCGTTCCGTGTGCTGCGCTGGCTCGCCAGATGCAGCTTGTCACGCTGGCCACGTGACCCGGAAGTGTCTGCGGACAGCGCTGGCCCCCGGCCTCTTAAGTGAGATGGGCGCACAACCCTAGAGTCTGGCAAGACTGGCCCGTACGGGCAGGGGTACCTTTACCTTTTAAGTTAGTTCTTGGTATGAGCTTTCGTGTGCATGCACACACTGTGTATCTGAAGAAGTGTGCATGCACACGAAAGCTCATACCAAGAACTAACTTAGTTGGTCTTTAAGGTGCTACTGGATGCTTATTGATGTTTTTCCTCATTTCCCCTGCAAATGGTTCCCTCTATCAAGACAGACGCGTCTCCCCGGTCCAGGAAACTTAATTCCTCGTCCACGTCCTCAGAGGTTTTGTCTCGCAACTCTGTGAGCGCTTTCCCGTCTCTTCCGCCTTCCGTTTATTCCCCGGCATGAAGTGACTCCCTGCGCTCTTCCTCGTGGGAAATGGACTGCACGGATTCCAGTGTGATCACGTGACTGAAAACGGCCGCCCTGCGGCTGCGGAAAAACGGGTATGCAAGGGATACTCTTTCGGAAGTGACATCACTTCCTATTTCCGGCGGTGACCCTTCCTGTTTCCGCCGGGCGAACTGGAACGAGGGGGGCAGAGAGTTAAGCTCACCCCTCAGGGTGTAGTAAGTTGTGAAATAATAATAATAATAATAATAATAATAATAATAATAATAATAATAATAATAATAATAATAGCAGTTGCTCCTGGCCACCCTTGCTCTCTATGGTTCCCCTCTTCCGCCCCCTCCAGCCAATCAGATTGCACGGCTGCTTTCTTTTCTCCTCCCTCCCAGAATGCATTTCGTGCCGCCAAGATGGCGCCGCCCGTCCGCTGAGGCGTTTCTTGACGGCGCTCCGGTGGTTGCCATGGCGGCGGCGGTGGCGGCGGCGGGCCTGGCCCGGCGTGGCTGGCGGGCCTTGGGCCTGGCCGGACTTGGGGCCTCGGCGGGGAGAGGGAGGCCGTCGTCGCGCTGCGCCTGCTCAGGTGGCGTTGGGCTTGGTTAATCTTTGGAACTCGCCGCCGCAGGCTGTGAGGTTGTCTCACTGGTGGGAAGCTGGATTAATCTGTAGATGGATCAGCCGAGTAGAAGGCCCAAAGCTAAAGCCTTTTTAGTTTTAGGGAAAGGGCCACTGGTCTTAAATATTGTTTTTAATTCTGTAAGCCGACCTGGGAGCTTAGGCTGAAGGATGGGCAATTCATTCATTCGTTAATTATATATTAAGTGCTGGCACGACACCTGCTTTGCATGCAGAAGGCTCCAGGTTCAATTCCAAGTAGCATCTCCAGCTAGCAGCTGAAGCACTGGAGAGTTGCTGCCAGCCAAAGTAAACAATACTGTTTGTTGGCCTTACTCAGTATAAGCAAGCTGCCCTTTTCTCCTCCTGTTATTCTGCATGAAAATCCTTTGCCTTAGCTTCCTTCTTCCTGCCAATAGTGCCTCTGTGCTTCCTGGCCTTTAATAGCCCTGCTTCCTGGAATTTCTTTGTACAGTGGTACCTCGGTTTAAGAACAGCCCTGTTTATGAACTATTCGGTTTACAAACTCCACAAAAGTGGAAGCAGTGTCCTGGTTTGCGAACTTTACCTCGGTCTAAGAACGGAAGCTGAACCGTGGAAGGGCACCAGCAGTGGGAAGCTTCATTAGGGAAAGCGCACCTCAGTTTAAGAATGGTTTCGGTTTAAGAACGGACTTCCGGAATGGATTAAGTTTGTAAACTTAATAATATTTTAATGTTTCAATATTTTAATGTTGTATTTTAATGTTGTTTTTAAGTTGTAATCATTCAATTTGTTTTTATTATTGCTTGTAAGCTGCTCTGAGCCTGGCCTTGGCTGGGGAGGGCGGGGTATAAATAAAAATTATTATTATTATTATTATTATTATTATTATTATTAAACAGAGGTACCACTGTATTCCTTAGCCTTCTGCCTGCAAAAGTGTTTCCATTTCTAGAACCTGCTTTGACCAGAGGAAAGTGTACTCCTCCTTCCCCTTCTTTCTCAGCAGATTGACTGCAAACACTCTTTGGTTCCTGAGAATTTTCCTGCCTCTCTCATTAACACTAGAACATGTGGGCATCCAATGAAGTTGCACGCTTGAAGATTCAGGACAGTGAAAAGGAAATCCTTCTTCATGTAGTGCATAGTTAAACTGGAAAACTCACTCCCATAGGGAGCAGTGATGGCTGACAACCTAGATGGCTTTTAAAAAGTAGACAAATGAATTACTATTAGCCATGATAGCTATGCTTTGCCCACCACAGCTGGAGGCAGGAATATGCCTGAATACCAGTTGCTGAAAACTCCAGGAGGGGGCTCTTGTCTCAAATCCTGCTTGAAGGTTTCCCATTGGGGCATCTGGTCAGCCACTGTGAGAACAGAATGCTGGGCTAGTTGGGCCCGATCCAGCAGGCTCTTCTTATCTTCTTATGAGTAGTTGTAATGTTTGCCAGCATTCTGTGCTGTCACACCCATAGTTCAGCTTGTATCAGAGCAAGTTCAACCCCCACAAATGCCTGACATTCTGGGTTCTTGGTCCTGAGGTTTCCCCACCACAGCCTTGATCTGCCATAGGAGTATTTCTAAAATGCTGGTTTTCTCTCTTGTTATTTGCTTTAGGTATCAGCCTCCATTTCTTGAAGGACCCATCCCATCAGGGCAGGATTGTCCCTGCTCGCTTGTATGGAAACGACTCTGCCCTGGATTACATCCTTGGGATTACTAAAGAAGATGCCCCATCTTTGGTTGGTCAGCACCCACCGCCTTTGAGCGCCTTTAAAGGTGAACCTTGACTTTTGTCAGTTATGTTTGGGTAGCAGGCCGAAATTGATTTCCTTTGGTAGAAGCTGATGGAAATTACTGTATATTATCGTAGGGACGCGGGTGGCGCTGTGGGTTAAGCCACAGAGCCTAGGGCTTGCCGATCAGAAGGTTGGCAGTTCGAATCCCCGCAACGGGGTGAGCTCCTGTTGCTTGATCCCTGCTCTGGCCAACCAAGCAGTTTGAAAGTACGTCAAAGTGCAATTAAATAAATAGGATCCAATCTGGCGGGAAGGTAAACGGCGTTTCTGTGCACTGCTCTGGTTCGCCAGAAGCGGCTTAGTCATGCTGGCCACATGACCCGGAAGCTGTAATCCGGCTCCCTCGGCCAATAAAGCGAGATGAGCGCTGCAACCCCAGAGTCGGTCACGACTGAACCTAATGGTCAGGGGTCCCTTTACCTTTAATCATCATAATTATCATTATTAGTTGCCAACCCTTCACCCTCAGGTCCCAGGGAGGGTTACAACATTAAAACACAATATTAAAAACAGTTTAAAATAACTTGCAATCACAAAATTAGCCTAGTTCTGGATGTGGAAGCCTTTAGTTTAATCTGTTGGGACTCGCAAAGCACTGAGGTCCCATAGAGATTGTTCATGTGAAACCACTGGAAATAGCAAGAGATGTCTGGGCATTCTTTCTGCAGCTGAGCAAGACATTTTGCTGGGGCACCAGCCGGATCAGCCTGGGAATCCCAAGATCTTGAGAATCGCCATCATCGGGGCTCCAAATGCTGGGAAATCGACCCTGTCGAACCAGCTCTTGGGACGGAAGGTAATGAGCTGGAGCGCACAGCCTCCATGGGTGTGGGAGGATTGGGGCCGCCCTCCAGCACTCCCTTGCATTATACAACCCCTTGGCTTCTCTCCCTGACAGATCCTGCCTGTCTCCAAGAAGGTGCACACGACCAGGCGCAATGCCCAGGGCGTCATCACAAAGGACGATACTCAGCTGGTTGGTATTAAGAATTGGCCCAAGCACTCACCCTGCCCCAACACCCCAGGCACGCCTTGTGAAACTCACATGCCAAGGTTTGGTGCTGTTTGCCCACAGCGACTGGCATTTGGTGGTGTGATACTCCAAAACATGGAGACTCCATGTCCAGCTACCACGGTTGACGGCAGAGCTACCATTCATTAATTGAGGAGTATTCTGTTCTACTCCCTTATAGCAGGAATTCCTCTCTTTTTTTTTCTTCAGTGAAGTTCTCAATGAGCAAATTCATTTCTTCAGCTGAGACTTTTCTTAAAACTTTTAAGTGGTTTGATTCTGTTTCTTTGCCTAGGTTGTCTTGGACACTCCAGGCCTCACCACACACCTCAAAGCCAAAAGGTATAGAAGTAACTGGAGCCTGGGAGAGAAGCAGTTCTCTTGGGGCTGGGAAGTACAGAATTCACGCTGTGTGTTTCTTTCAACTTTTCTTTCAGGCATCAGTTGGAAAAAACTCTGCTTTACGACCCCTGTAAGAGCTTGAACAATGCAGACCTAGGTAGGGGCTTGGTTTCCTTCCCTTCCCTTGACCTCTGCCTCCTATCATGCCACCCCTGGACCACTTAGTGGTCGCCATCCTTTGCTGCTGCAGTGATTTATGTGGTGATGGTGGGAAGGATGTCCCAGTGTCCCAGTGTGGTGCAGGGCTTAGAGTGTTGGAATAGGGCCTGGGAGACCAGGGTCCAAATCTCCACTTGGCCATGACTCACTGTGTGACTCCAGGCTAGTCACTATATTTCAGCCTGTCCTATCTCAGAAGGCTGTGGGGATATGTGGGGGGGGGGGGGACATTGCTTTATATCCCATGTTTTTTCTCCATGGAACTCAAGGTGCCTTTCCTAATCCTCCCCCTCCTCATTTAATCTCCACAACAACCTTGTGGGGTAGATTATGCTGAGAGGGAGCGACTGACCCAGGGTCACTCAGTAAGCTTTGTGGTCAAGTGGGGATTCGAACCCTGTTCTTCCAGGTCATAGTCCAATACTCTAACCACACTCTGGGCTGCCAGCGCTAGAGGCTTTTTTCCTCCTTGGACCAATTGATGTTACCGTTGAGGATCATTTTGCTTTAGGATGGGCTGGTGGCTGTCTGCTGCTTGGGAGTGAAAGGTTGACCCAAGCTGACCTTGTAACCCCCACTTCCTCTTTTGAAGTGCTAGTTCTCGTGGATGTTTCGGACCATTATACCCGGAACCGCCTCCACCCAGAGGTGCTCAAGTGTCTGGCTCGGTTCCCTGATCTTCCCAGTGTTCTTGTCTTGAACAAGGTGAGTGTGCCCAATTTCCTTATCCCAAAGGGATGGGCTGCAGGGCTAGAGAATGTAATATAGCAACAATTTCCATTTATTGCCAAAAGGTTCTTTTTTTGTTCCGTGGTGCAGAAACCACAGCAGAACCAAAAACAGCTGCAGAAAACAATCAAGGGTGCTTGCAGTTTGTTAAAATTTGCACCCTTGACTAAAATTGCCCTCATCTCTTATCAAATGCTTTAGCTGATAGATCTCCTCTCTAATCTATGCAGCTCTAACCTTAATCTAGTCTTCCTCTCTCATTCATATATATATATGATTGCTACTTAGACTTGCATCTTTATTTTCACTGCTATTTTTTACCATGCCTTTGGCATCCTGCGGCCTCGATGCCACTCATCTCCAGTTCTGCTTTACCCCTGGAGCTGCTGGTGCCATCTTCCCTAGATGCCACTAATATTGAGATTTCTTTCGATGTTTTTCAGGCAACAATGCAAGCCAGAAATTCTGGCGAAGGGATAAAGTTCAGTTGAGCCAAGGGGCTAGGGACCAGGCCCCTCAACCACCTCAGTTGAGAGAACGGGCCATTACAGCTGGCACATACTACTCATTCCACAATTGTAATATAGTTTGGCAGCACCTACACTTTGGAACTCCCCGCCTATTGACATCAGGCAGAAACTTTCGCTACACATTTTTCAGCACCTGCTAAAAACGTCGTTTAGACAAGCCTGGACAGATGTTTAGGAAGTCAAAAGGTGTTTTAATCTGCCTTTAGTCTATTGTTGCTTTAGCTTTATCTTTTCACAAACTGCTTTGAGGGTTTTCCTCCCCGCAATCAAGTGGTGCATAAATTTTAGGAAATAAATAAGTAAATACATTCCTGCAACTCCTGATTCCCTCCCATTTCTTCTGTTTCAGGTGGATCTTCTGAAGAAGAAATTTCTCCTGCTGTACCTGGTGACGGAGCTGACCGAGGGGGTTGTCAATGGAAAGAAGCTGAAAGTGAAGTCCAGAGTCAAGCCAGACTCCCTTACTGAGGTCACCCAGGCGTCAGCGACCTCTGAACACCTGTCTCCAGAGACCAGGCATCTGGAGGCAGATCAGGGGCCTCAGCCTGGCTCCATTTTGGATGGTGAAGCCAGTGAGGCTGCAGAAGACTCAGTTCCTGCAAAGGAGAACAGGAAACATGTGAGGGAGAAAGCCAGGAAGGGCTGGCCCGGCTTCCAGGAGATCTTTATGCTGGCTGCTACGGAGAGAGAGGAAGTGGAGACTCTGAAGGTAAATCGCAGGGCTGTTGCTTGGGGTCATGCTTGGGGTTGCTTGGGGTACCTGCTTTGCCATGTGGTGGGTCCTAGGTTTCAGTCCCCAATAGCATCTCCAGGTAGGACTGGGCAGGAGGGAGGGAAGACTTTTGCCTGGCAACAATTTCCTTTGGGGGGATGGGGGGACAGGACAGAGGGAAGGCTGGCCCCGCCTTGCATTTTATCAAAATAATGCTTTTATTTGTTTTATGCATAAATAATATTTGTATGCTGCTGTGTCGTAAAAAATATATCAAAGCGGTTTACAGAATTAGAAGGTTAAAAACAGATGTCAATCAACCGTTGCGGAAGGATGTCTTCTTTTTTGCCTTCTTAGACCTGGCAGAATAGAAATGTTTTCAGCAGGCGTTTAAAAGTCAGCACAGAAAGGGTGCCTGCTGAATCTCTAGTGGCAGAGAGTTCCACAAGACTGGGCCGATCACAATGAAGCCTCGGTTTCTTGTTGTCAGACGAGCCTTCCCATAAAAGGAACGGCCAGTGGCGCTCCTGCAGGTGATCTCACTTGACTGAGCAGCGATAGAAGGGTTCAGGCAGGGCCTGAGGCACCCTGGACCCAAGTTGTTCCAGGTCTGTTATGGAACAGGAGGCTGGGTTGGTGTGCCATTGGTCTGAAGCTGGGAGGCCAAGGTTCGAATCCCCTACTCAGCCACAAAGCTCCCTGGGTGCAACCTTGGGCCAGTTCACTGCCTCTCTCAACCTAACCTACCTCACAGGGTTGTTGCGAGGGTAAGATCATGAGGGGGAGAACCACATCCACCACCTTGAGCTCTTTGCACTAAAGAAGGTGTGATGTAAATGTGGTATAGAAAATAAAATAAAATCAAAATGCCAAACACCCTCCGCCCCCCAGAGGCAGTGATGCAAGAATCATGGGACTGTAGAGTTGGAAGGGACCTGCAGGGGACATCTAGTCCAACCCTCCTGGCCTGACCCTGGCTCTTGTTTCCAACAGAGGTACCTTTTGAAGCAGGCCAGGCCAGGCCCCTGGGAGTTCCACAGCGAGGTCCTGACCACCCAGACCCCGCAGGAGGTCTGTGATAACATCATCCGAGAGAAGCTTCTCGAGTATCTGCCTGAGGAAGTGCCCTACACGGTGACCCAGGTGAGGTGGGGAGGGCCAGGAGGTGATGGGTTGGGATCCTATCCCCTTCTTCCCTTCCTTACACATCCTAGCATGTGCGCTCCCCTCCACTGTAGACCTGAGGGCTCCTTCTCTTTTCCTTGCAGAGGACGGAGGTCTGGGAAGAGGGGCCTGGCGGGGAGCTGGTCATCGTGCAGAATTTGATAGTCCAGAAGGAGACGCACGTGGTGAGTACCTGGTCAGAAGCTGTCTCTCTCCTCCCGCCACCAGCCAAGAGAAACATTTCTGCCAAGCTGTCAATTTGGCATTGAGGGTGGCTATTTTTTCCCCTAAACCTCCATCCCAAAGCAGTAATGGTAGTGGCCATGAAGAGAGGGACCGTCTCCACCATAGGCATTTAAAGCAGCTTCATGCCACTTCAGATAGCTGTGGCTTCCCCCAAAGAATCATGGGAACTAAATAATAATAATAATAATAATAATAATAATAATAATAATAATAATAATAATTTTTTATTTATACCCCACCCATCTGGCTGGGTTTCCCCAGCCACTCTGGGCGGCTCCCAACAGAATATTATTATTATTATTAAAGCGATAAAACATCAAACATTAAAAACTTCCCTAAAAAGGGCTGCCTTCAGATGCCTTATAAAAGTGAGATAGTTGTTTATTTCCTTGACTTCTTATGGTAGGGTGTTACACAGGGAGGGTGCCACTACCAAGAAGGCCCCCTGCCTGGTTCCCTGTAACCTCACTTCTCGCAGGGAGGGAACTGCCAGAAGGCCCTCGGAGCTGGACCTCAGTGTCTGGGCTGAACGATGGGGGTGGAGACGCTCCTTCGGGTCTATGGGGCCGAGGCTGTTTCAAGGAACTGTAGAATCTTTAGGCTGCTCCCCTAGTCCCTCCCACCTCACAGAACTACAATTCTCAGAGCAGTTTAACAAACAACGAGTGTTAGAAAATTCAGGACACATAAAAGGGGAAGACCTTCTTTATGCAGCCCATACTTAGACTGTGGAACTCTCTCCCACAGGAGGCAGTGATGGCCACCAACCTGGGTGGTTTGAAAGAGGATTAGACAAATCCATGGAGGAGGAGAGGGCTATTGATGGCTACTAGCCAGGATGGCGGTTGGAGGCAGCAACCTCCAATGCTCTCTGAATGCTGATTTCTGGAAACCCCCTGGGGAGGAGAGGGCTCTTGCGCTCAAATCTTGCTCGGGGAGTTCTCATTGGGACATTTCGTTGGCCCCTATGACCAAAGGATGCTGGACAAGATGGGCCATTGGCTTGATCCAGCAGGCTGTTCTTATGTTCTAATATAAGCCTTCTTCCCAATGAACTTTCTGTAGTTGCAGATAAGCTTTTCAGCTGGGGAATGGGGTAGGGTGAGCAAAAAAGGATGCCTAGGCTGTGGTTCCACAAATGATAAGCTGTCTCGATTCCCACTTCCAGTGGCACCTTAAAGACCAACTAAGTTAGTTCTTGGTATGAGCTTTCGTGTGCATGCACACTTCTTCAGATATCTGAAGGTATCTTCTTCAGATATTCTTCAGGTATCTGAAGAAGTGTGCATGCACACGAAAGCTCATACCAAGAACTAACTTAGTTGGTCTTTAAGGTGCCACTGGAAGAAAAAAATTTTTTTGTTTTGACTATGGCAGACCAACACGGCTACCTATCTGTCACTCGATTCCCACTGACACTCCTTTCTTCTTGGACTTCGCCTTCCCCCGGAGCAGAAGATGCTCGTTGGCTCCCGCGGCCACCTGATCAGCAAGATCGCCCAGGAGGCCGGCTCTGACCTGATGAACGCTTTCCTCTGCGATGTGCACCTGAAGCTTTCTGTGCAGCTGAAGAAATGAGAGCCGTCGCTCCCCCTGCAGCAGCCCGGCCTTGCCATGGAAGGGGCCACTCCAAGCCAACGACAAGGCCCTGCTTTCCTGCTCATGGGTCTCGCCAGCAACCGGCCCCAAGGACTTCTTCCCAACTTCTTCTTCTCTCCTGTCCCAAAGCCTACAGGGGGCGGCCTGGCTCTCCTGACTCAGGTCCCATTTCAGGTGCGTGTTGTGTCAAGGGAAGTACTACAGATGGACCCACAGCCAGCAAACGATGATACACAAGGAGGAAACGGCAGTGCCAGGTTGCCAATGCGTATCTTTCACTGAAATTGTGCACATGCACATCTTCCTGGTTTCATGCGATGTGGACCCCCAGATCATGCGGCTGAATCTCATGCTCTCTCTGGCTTGCACGGTGACTGTTGCCTGGGGTGGGTGTAGGCTTCACTCTGTGCTAGCAGGAGAAGAGACGCAAACATTTCAGAAGCTGCTGCCTGGAGCCTGGCACTCCCATCTCAGTTTGTCTGCATCACTTTGAGTCAGGGCAAGGGCTTGTCTCTTTCAGCCAGAGACCCTTCTGGGCTCTGATGCGGCTGCCGTGCTCTCAATAAATTGAAGTGGTCACTCAGGCAACAGTTTTGTTGTCCCTTACTACTTAGGTCTAATGATCTCAGCCTCAGTGCCCTTCATCTGTAAAATGGGAGCCTTAATGGGTTGCCTTTTTGTAAAGCAGTGCTGGGCAGTTTTTCAAGAGCGCTTTGCAACCTGATCTGTGGTTGCCCTAGATCAGTGGTGTCCAAACTTTTCAAAGAGGGCCAGATATGATGAAGTTGAGGGCCGACCAAAGTTGTTGACCTTTTTTTAGGATTTTACCCCAGGAAATAAACTGCCACAGGGGCCAGATTAAACCGACCGGTGGACCGGATTATGCCCCCGAAACGGACTTTGGGCATGCCTGCCCTAGATTATTTAGTCCGGGTTTATCTTGTGAATTGCCCTTTTGATGAAGGGCGGTATGTAAATCTAATAAATAACAATAATAAAAAATTATTATTTAGGGTTACTGTCAATCTTTTGTGGGCATTTACAGAGCGAAATGTATAAAGGCCATTGTTCTAGGAAGGCCCATCCTTTGTAATGGCTGAGGAAAACAGATTATAGTAGTAGTAGTAGTAGCGAACTATCCCGCTACCCATAGTTCTCAGGGTGGTTCACAACATAAAAATACAAGATAAAAGTAACACAATATACATCTCTGGCTCATGGGTTTGAGTCGCACATTGGGTGAAAGATTCCTGCATTGCAGGGGGTTGGGCTCGATGGTCCTCGTGGTCCCTTCCAACTCTGATCTACAAGAACAAAAACATACCAATAACCCTGCCCCAAATACATTTAAAAGGGTATTGGATGTAATCAGCCAAAGGTCTGGTTGAAGAGGGATGTTTTCACCTGGCGCCTAAAGGCGTACAATGAAAAGCAACCCCTGCCCTCTCAGCTTCCGGTTTGCTTTGGCAATCTCCATTTTACATATGGAGGACCACAGATCCCCCATCCATCCTGACATACAGGCATTCCTGGTGTGAGGTGTCTGCACCTTCCTTGCTGCTAACCAAGAGTCCGGTGGCACTTAGTGAAGATGTAACCATTTTACTATGGACACTAGACAGATTTTTCAGCGTGATGTCAGGTGCTTGAGGCTACAACGCCAGGCACACTTTCTTGGAAGCAAAACCCCACAGAAACTCAAGTAGAGCTTGCGTCGATGTACACCCACGTAAGATTGCATCGTTGGGTCTGGTCAGAGCAATGGGTACTTTTTGTTCTTCTCCATTTTGCAACAGCTGCCTGGGCCCTCTCCTTTGCTTAATTCCTCTTTATTGTTTGCTGCATCTGGCTAACAGGCGTGGCTTTATCCTGTGGCAGCGGAGACCTGGAATAACTTGTCCTCTCTTAACCTCCCACCTTCTCTCTCAAAACAGAGGTCACAATGAAATAATAAGATTTATTCCTTGACCTTTGACACAAGGGCCCAGGGTGGCTCGCAGTAAAGCACTTCATGCCATTTAAAAGCAAGTTAAACAGTTTATGCAGTTATTAAAAAACGAGGAGAAAGGGCCAGTGTGGTATAGTAGTTGGAGTTTCGCACTAGGACCTGGAAGGGACCAGGGTTCAAATCCCCACTTGGCCATTAAGCTCCTCCTGGGTGACCTTGGGGCCCAGTCGCTGCCTCTTGGCCTAACCTACCTCACAGGGTTGTTTTAAAGGGTGAGGGTCATGTACACCAGCTCCTTGAAGCTGGGACATTATAATAATTATACTAATAAAATAATTACTAATGATAAAATATACAGGGCTGTTACAGTTCCTCCACCCTAACTCAATAGGCCACAAGGTAGGACAGCCTGGATGTCGTCCAGATGTTCTGGACTACAACTCCCATCAGCCCCCAGCCAGCATGTGCTCGGATGTGGAGGAAAAGAGAGCGCGTGCGCTGCGCGTGCGCACCAGGATGTCAAACCCGGCATTTCCTCCATAGCACAGTAGCGAGCGATGCAGAGACTGGCACAAAAAAGCCATAGAGATAAGGAAAGGTCCGCGTCTCAAACGAAAAAAATCCCAACGTAACTGTCACTTCCAGTTTCCATTTGACCTCCGGAGAGACGGTGGGTGTGGTGGAAACGAAGGCGCCCGTGCACCTTCAAGCTGTTATCTCGCCTTGCTCCGAACCCGCAGAAACGAACAAACCTCCAGGCCGAGCCTCTCTTCTCTTTCGCCCCCACACCCCCACCAGCCCCTCACAGAGAGCCGGAAGTGTCCGCGTGCCCTTCCTGCTGCTGTGACCCTTCCCTCTTGGAGGCGGTGCTGGTGGAAGAGGAGGAGGAGGAGCCTCTTCTGGGCCGGGCGGCGCGTGCGCAGAAGGGGGGGAGCGGCCGAGCCGGCTCTGAGGGGAAAGAAGGCGGCGGCGGCGGCGGCGGCGGCTGAAGGCGGCCAGAGGAGAGGCGAGGCGGGCGGCGGCGGCGCCATGAGGGCCGGGCGGGGGCTCCCACGGTGGGTGAGGCGGAGGGAAGCTGCACCGGGGGGGGGCGGTTATAAAGACACCCTCCCCCCCCTCCTCAGGCCCGGCCAGGCGCCCCTCCCGCTCCCGGTGGGGGGAGGGGCGGAGGGCCTACCTGGGGGGAGGGGGGCAAAAAAACCCCACCCGAAAAGGGGGGGGAGCACGCAAGGCCTCTCTGCGTGGGGGGGGGGAATTAATGGGGGGCGACTGGGGGGTAACTAATGGGGGTGATAATTGGGGGGGTTGTGTATTTGTGGAGTAATGAATGGGGATGTTAAGGGGGGCTTAGGACGATGGAGGGGGGCTGTGTATTTGGGGGGCAATTAGGGGGACCTGGGGGAAGTCCATCCCCCCTCCCATTTATTTTGCATTTGTTGAGGTGGGGAACAGAGGATTATCCCCCCCACACACATTCACATATATGTACAGTATATCTATATATACACGTGTTTTTTTTCAGCCTGCTCCAAATTCAAACACCCCATTTTAAAATTCGTTTCGATAAAGATGGTAGCCTCATCTGCTGCTCTTCCCCCCGCACCCCTTTTTGTCCTTCTTCCCCAATCCCAGTATCAAGATGAATGTTAGAGGAAAAAGAGAAAATGCCCCCAGGGGGTCGGTGGGGCCTCTTCCCGCCCCCAATCCCGCTGCTGCTGAGGAGCCTCCTCTGGCTGCACCTCCTTTTTGCCCCTACTTATCTGCCTACCGATTTTGAACTTGCAAAGTCACCTGCTTCCTCGCTTCTTAGGGAAGCCCCCCCCCCCAAAAAACCCCTTCCGGCCTGAGTTGCTCCTCCTCCTCCTCCTGCACCATCAGAGTCTCCTCTTTCCATTGCAGCCACCCCCACCTCTTGAACTTGCAGCCTCCCCCCCCCCTCACCAGCTTCCTCTTTCCATCAGGTGGGCTCCTGCTTTCTTTTCCTTTTCCTTCCTGCACAAATCCAGCTGGGGCTGCTCATGTTTGCTCTTGCATCATTTCTCTCTCCCCTCCCCACACCTGGGTCCTTGAACTAGCTGCCTCCGCTGGGTCCCCCCCCCCCAGTGTGAGGTGGGCCTCTTGCCCCTCCCACAATGAAGTACAGCTTGCATTGCAGCTCAAGCACTTACTCCACTTCTCTCCCCCATTGCAAACTGCAGCCCCCACTTTCTCTTGAGGTCTCTCCCCCGCCCACTCCCATAAACCTTTCCCCAGTGCCATATCCTGCTCCATCGCCAATATCCACCCCTTTCAGCTTGCAGCCTTGCCTGCTGTCTTTACCTGGATATGACCCCCTCCTGCACCACCTCTTGAGTTTTCTATCGTACTGAATTGGGCGTCTGTGTGTGTCCGCCTTTAGTAGCAGTAGGAATAAGGTTTGGTCTCATTCCAAAGGTGGGGGGAGACATGGTAATTTTTATTTCTTTTTAATAAGGGATGGTCTAGGGCCTTGCTTTGCCCCATACCCCTGTTTGGTCAAGGAGGCAGGTGCCCCTGAAAATCTATTCAATGCTATAGAGCAACTGCCTTAAGTGAACCTGGTTTGTTCCATAAGTTAGCTACCTTTCCCCGCCCCTACATATCAGCCCCCTAAGTCTTGGCCAGTCTAACCTGCCACGCCTCCCCAATGTGTCCCAGGCTCTCCTGAAATTCAAACTTAATTCAAATTCAATTTAGGACATGTGTCCTTTTACAAAACAGACTTGCCCTATAGTCCCCACGCTCTCCTTGTTCAGGTCCCTTTGCCCAGCTCCCTTGTGGCAGGAATTCAGATCCGAAGGCTCCCTCACCTCCCAGCAAGGGCACCCCTGGTAGTGACATTGCATCAGGCAGGCCTGGAAGGCACCACGTCCTGCTTCTGTCCTCTGTCACAGAGACATTCAATGTCCTCTGTGGATTTTGGAAGCAGGGAACAAAAAAGATGCTGGTTTTTGGTCTTGGTGGGGCCTGGAGAGGCAGCCCCCCCCCTGCTGTTCTTAGGGGAAGTAATGGAAAGAACAGGTGCCTTTTGGAGACCACCTTTGGCTTCTCCTGGAATTGAGAGACTAGGCTTGGCTGATTTAATTACACTTAAGGGTCTTTCCCTAAATTTCTTTAGGTGTTCTCAGTTCTCTCTGCCTCGGTTGAAGTGTCTGATGAGTCAAATTTAGATGATGTGAATGGGTTGAGAGAGCAGGGGTGGGGGTGCCATCTAGGGGGAAATCCACTTTGTCCTACTCTCATTATGCAACGCCCCCCTCCAAAAAAAAAAAAAACCACCACCACCCCTTTGATACAGAGTTTGCAAACATGTGAAATTCCTTGGCTGGTTGCCTGAGGGGCGGTTCTGTCACGGGGAGCTGAGGTAGCTTTAATCAAGCTGCCACTTCCATTCTCGGCCTCGCTCAGAGGCCTTTTTTGCATCTGGCTTGAAAAGCCAGTTCGGATTATTTCCTCTCTGTCATGGACTCAGCCTCTCCCTTCCTCAGGCTACATATCTGCTGCCAGAACTGGGGATGGTAGTGGGGGTGAATGTCTGGTGCTCCTGAACGTGTAAGGATTCTGGTACTTACAAAAATAAATAGGAAGTTGCCTTGTATTGGGTCAGGATTTATGTCCCATCTAAACCAGAATTGTTTGTTCTGACTGGCAGCAGCAGGCCTCCAGGTTTTCAGGCAGAGGGGCATTGTTCCCAGCACTCAATCCCTTTTTATCTGGCGACTGAATCTGCAACCTCCTGCACACAAAGCAGGACCTCTGCCCCTGAGCTGTGAATCCTTCTACACTTTCTGTGAAGCTGAAAACCAGAATTTTGTGATGCCACAAACCAGAATTTTCCTAGCCCCATTGATGATACTGATTTACTGGGATTCCTGAATGGGGAGAGTGCTTTTGTTGTGCCCAGGTCCTGCTCGTGGTCTTCCCAGAAGAGACGTTTTGCTAGGCCCTGTGAGAACAGGAGGCTGGACTAGGCCTGATCCAGCAGCCAGACTCTCTCCTGCTCCTGCTCTCAATTACCCCATCTCCATGTTGAGTTTATGGTCTCCCTATGTTTGTGGGGAGTGGGGATATTTACTACCACATTCTTGGAAAACTTTGTTGGGGCAAGTTAGCCTGTCACAGGACATCACCTTTCCTCAGCATGAGATACTGGGATCAATGGAGGACCGATTCCTTGGTAATCAGGGCGGTTGATAGCTTGGGTGGGCATCTGTACCAGAAAGATATCGAAAACTGAGGATAGCTGCTTATAAATATATGCTCATCACAAACCCGAGGTATGCATCTCACATGTCAGCGATGCTGTGTTACCAAATTGAGAAGCCTAAATAGTTGGCCTCTTTGGGTGTTTAAATGATCATACCCAGGAGGAACTCCAGCTCCCATCCCATGCTGGCGGGAGCTGAAGAGAACCGGAGTCCCAACAACTTCCGGAGGGTCCCAACTCCTGACCTATGGGGCTGAGACATTTCCCCTCCAGTTCCTAGTACTTTAAGCCCCAACCGTGCTCAAGGTTGGAGGACAATTGTGGCCCATCTAGGAACTGATGCTAGATTTCTAGATGTTTTCCTCCCCAGTCCTGATCATATATGTGTAATTTTCTTGAGAGAGAATGAGCCCCTCAAGTCTTGTGTTCAAATCTTCAGGAATTTTGTGGGGGGTGGGAAATCATAGCTCAGTGACAAAGCACTGAGTCCTGGCTCTCTGGACTCTGGTTTTTACAGTCAGAAAGCTCCTTGGCTCCTAAGGTGCATATCATGACCTTTCCCAGCCAGGTGCCCTCAAGATGTTGTGGACTACAACTCCCATAAGCCCCAGCCAGCACCTTGAGGGCACCCAGTTGGCAAAGGCTGGCAGTGAGGTAGGTTGTGGCATTGTCTGTGGCCTGCCTGTGCCTTTTTGGGGTGTGTTAGGAGAACTTCCTCCAAGCCCTATGTGCACATTTGCTATTCTTGTTCACTTGCCATTTTACAGGTGAGCTAGCGATGCAGATAGAGGTTACCTGCAGGGAGTTGATTGGCTTGGCTTTCCCCGTGCCTAAGTCCCCTCCTGCTCAGTGGGGGTGCAGAAGTCTCTGAGGAGCAAGAAAGCTCATCAGGGTTGAGGCTGAGGCTGGCTTTCTAAAATTATTATTAAGAGGAAGAGTGGCACAGCTTTGATAAATGTTTTGTGATGACCTTTGGTTTTACACAAACAGCAGCAGGAGACTTTTTCAGGTGGTTCACAATTTAGCGGAACCACCTGCAACATCGGGGCCCAGTACGGGCCACATGTTCTCCTGCAATGATTTTGCAAAGTTTTTTGCAGATAAAATCGCTCAGATTCGGGAAGAAGTAGACTCCACCGTGGGAGCAGGGCCGGGGCGGGAGAGTGCTAGAGTTCTGTCTAGTCAAGTTGAGTGGGATCAATTCCAATCTGTTACCTCCGAGGATGTGGACAGGCTGCTTGGACGAGTGAAACCAACCACCTGTCTCCTGGATCCTTGCCCATCCTGGCTTATAAAAGCTAGCCGGGAAGGACTGGGCGATGGGCTTCGTGGGGTGGTGAATGCTTCCCTCCGTGAGGGAGCCTTCCCAGACCCACTGAAAGAGGCGGTTATTAAACCGCTTCTTAAAAAACCATCTTTAGATGCGGCCACGATGGCCAACTATCGCCCAGTCTCAAATCTTCCATTCTTGGGCAAGGTGATTGAGCGGGCGGTTGCCGAACAACTCCAGGCACGCCTGGAAGAAGCGGACCATTTGGATCCCTTCCAGTCGGGATTCAGGCCTCATCATGGGACTGAAACTGCCTTGGTCGCACTGGTTGATGATCTCCGGCGGGCTAGGGACAAAGGTGAGAGTTGTTTCCTGGTTCTGCTGGATCTCTCAGCGGCGTTTGATACCATCGACCATAACATCCTTCTGGACCGTCTTGAGGGGCTGGGAGCTGGGGGCACTGTCATACATTGGTTCCGCTCCTTCCTCCTGGGCCGTGTTCAGAAAGTGGTGGTGGGGGATGAGTGTTCAGACCCCTGGGCTCTCACTTGTGGGGTGCCTCAGGGTTCTGTCCTCTCCCCCATGCTTTTCAACATTTACATGCAGCCGCTGGGAGAGATCATCAGGAGGTTTGGGCTGGGTGTTCATCAGTATGCAGATGATACCCAGCTCTACCTCTCTTTTAAATCAGAACCAGTGAGGGCGGTGAAGGTCCTGTGAGAGTGTCTGGAGGCGGTTGGAGGATGGATGGCGGCTAACAGATTGAGGTTGAATCCTGACAAGACAGAAGTACTATTTTTGGGGGACAGGAGGCGGGCAGGTGTGGAGGATTCCCTGGTCCTGAATGGGGTAACTGTGCCCCTGAAGGACCAGGTGCGCAGCCTGGGAGTCATTTTGGACTCACAGCTGTCCATGGAGGCACAGGTCAAATTTGTGTCCAGGACAGCTGTTTACCAGCTCCATCTGGTACGTAGGCTGAGACCCTATCTGCCTGCGGACTGTCTCGCCAGAGTGGTGCATGCTCTGGTTATCTCCCGCTTGGACTACTGCAATGCACTCTACGTGGGGCTACCTTTGAAGGTGACTTGGAAACTACAACTAATCCAGAATGCGGCAGCTAGACTGGTGACTGGGGGCGGCTGCCGAGACCATATAACACCGGTCTTGAAAGACCTACATTGGCTCCCAGTACGTTTCCGAGCACAATTCAAAGTGTTGGTGCTTACCTTTAAAGCCCTAAACGGCCTCGGTCCAGTATACCTGAAGGAGCGTCTCCACCCCCATCATTCTGCCCGGACGTTGAGGTCCAGCGCCGAGGGCCTTCTGGCGGTTCCCTCATTGCAAGAAGCAAAGCTACAGGGAACCAGTCAGAGGGCCTTCTCGGTAGTGGCGCCCGCCCTGTGGAACGCCCTCCCATCAGATGTCAAAGTGATAAACAACTACCTGACATTCAGAAGACATCTTAAGGCAGCCCTGTTCAGGGAAGTTTTTAACATGTGATATTTTACTGTATTTTTGTTTTCTATGGATGCCGCCCAGAGTGGCTGGGGAGGCCCAGCCAGATGGGCGGGGTATAAATAATAAATTATTATTATTATTATTATTATTATTATTACTACACAAGTGATAAATGGAGGAACAGCTTTTGACAAATGCCACAGGATGGGGGATGTGAGTGGCAGGTGAAATGATCTGGTTCCCTTTTCTTATTCTCCCCTCCACCTCAAAAAAAAAATTCATTTTTCTGTGTCTGAAGTCAAGGAAATTGCTGTAAGCAAAGTAAGGTTTTGATGGTGGTCTGTTCTAACAAGCCTGATCAAATAACCTCCTCAGAATAAGAGAATTTATTCTGCTTCTTCCCCTCTTATACAGCCTAATCCAATGCATATTTACTCAGAAGTAAGTACTGCTTTGATCTGATTTTTCTTTTCACTACATATGTATCTCTAAAAACACTGCTGACCTTGAACAACTGAGGGCCATGCTTGTTATGCTTCCATTAAACCTCCCCCCCCCCAAATTGCTTCCAGTTCCCTTGAGACTTTCCATGAAGTGTGTCACAGGTTTTTTCCAGCCTGTTTAACCCCTGCCTCCCCCACTTTTGCCTCCATTATAACCAATAAACCATGCAAAGCCAAAGTGCTGCCTCCCCTAATATTTTTTATCTTTTGGCCAAAGTTGTTGAGCTTTTTTGCAAAATCTCAAAGAAATTTTCCCAGACATTTTTGCAATTACTGCCTGGACATTGTTTCCAACTGCCATGTTCCGGATATGTCCAGGACATTCCAGACGTATGGCAACCCTATTTTACTTCCATCTGCCTAGGAGTAAGTGCCATTGAATTCAGTTCAGGTTGTATCCCAAGTAAGAACACTGCAGATCACACAACAAGGTGGTTGTTGTAATGTGGGTCATCTGCTCCTCTCATGTTTACGTGGGAGTAAGTTCTTCTGAGTTCAGTATGGCTACCTTCCAAGCAAGGGAAGCATGCAAGAGACCGCAGCTTCAAGGGGTTAACTATTGAACTTGTTGGAATCTACTTCTGATTAAACATGATAAAGATCAGGTTGTAAAAATGAGATTGGACTGTGTCTTGCCCAAGGTATCTTAAGTCTGAGGCTGAACAGATCACAGCTCAAATGCTGTGGGATTCATGGCTGAGAAGTAAAATTTGATCCTTGCATGTAATAGTTTGGTAAACCCAGAGTTATTAAGATGTAACCTTCATTTAAGTTCAGTTTGTATGTGTACAGCAGAAGCAACGGTCTGGATCCAGAGTGTAAAAAAGTGTGGCGTCTCTCATGGGCTGACTACTTTATTAAACCTATTATTTCACCTGAGGAATAGGGCTGCTTACAAACATCATGAAATAAAATGGATGTACTTGTGTCCCTGAGCTAAAATACAACAGGAACACTCCCTCCCTCCAAGCATGTGGAGCTTCCTTAAAAATATGTAGGTCCTTTTTAGCGAGGTGTCTGAATAAGCCTGTGGCTGCTTTTTGGTTTTAATTGTGTAATTTATCTTTGAACTTAGCGGCCACCTGATTTGAGCACTAGTTTGGTTGAGGTGACCTAGAGACAATCCACTGCATATGTTGTTAACCCAGAGTTCTTTCCGTTTTGAGCTGCCTTGCCAAGTAAGCATTGGAAACATTTAGGTTTTCCATCCACTGGATGGAAGAGAGAGTTCTTACGTATGCCTGATTGCACAGCGATATGAGTTGGTCCCGCTGAGGCGCTCTGCTGAATGCTTCTTTCCCAGGCTGGCCGCTTTTGGTGTGCTGCAAAGTATTCTGTGGTATGGTCTAGAGCAGCCTTGGGGCTGATGGGCACCTGTTGGTGAATGTTGTTCTAGAGTCACTGGCAGTGTCTTTGGACTTCATTTGCCATCATCTCCACTCAGCCTGGCCAATGGTCAAGCATGGTGGGGTTTGGAGGGCAGCATTGTACAATTGTAGAGCCAAAGGTCATTGTGAAGTAGGTTGGGGAAAGGCTGCAGAATTCTGGCTTCTACCTCATTGGCACCAACATGGCGCAGTCCTTTTGATTTTTGGCTTTTTATTCTCAAAAGTCAACCATGCTGACCAAATTGAACTCATGACAAGGAAGGAACTGTGTTGGCTCTCAGAATTGATCTCCTGAAACCAATCAGCAGCAGCATAATCAATTTTCTTTTACTTGGAAGAGGAAAGGGAAGCGTTTGTTAATGCTGTATTCAGTGTGTATTAATTGAAGGGCAATCTTGGATCTAAAGGAGCTCGTGACCTCAGCCACATAGAAAGCCTTTCTGTGTTTCCATATCTCCCCTCCCCTCTATGTGATTCACAAAAATGCCTAGTAATGGAGGGTTTGCAAAAAAAAATTCCCCTCCCTCTTCTGGGACAGTCAGTGGGCGCTCCCCACCCCCCTTGCCCATGCCCAGCTGCACTTTCACAAGGGCAGAGAGACCCTTGTTTCTAAATAATCTTGGGAATGGGTACTTGTCTAGGATCCTTGTCTTTGGTTCTGCTTACCAAATATTTCTCTGTCTCCCTGTCAGGAGAATTGGACTAGCAGTGTGATGCTGAGCTAAATGACTCTTGGGCCAAGGCTCAAGACACAACACTGCCCATACTCTTATCTGTAATTACGGAAGCAGGCCATGAGAATTGTTCGCAACCTTCACTTTTTGCTTGCTTTTTTAAAACAAACAAAAATGCTTGCATTCTTCTTCTGCAAGGCACACAGAGAGGTTGTTGGAGAGAGCGTGGTTGCATTCATGAACTGCTTCCAGGCATCCCGTTGGGGCATCTGGTTAGCTACCAAGCAGAACATTGGACTCAATTGGCCTTTGGACTGACCCAGTTGCAGGGCCCTTCCCGTGTCCTCCTAGGATTTGCAGAGCACTGGAGCTCTGCCCCTCAAGGTCTGCAGGTCCTCTTGACTTCTGAGAGTTTACCAGGTAACATGCTTCCAACTTCAAGCTTGTCTTCCAAACCTTAAGGGTCAGAGGCTTGTCTTTTTGCTTTGAAATGAAAGCTAATGTCTCTAAGATGCAGAGGGTCTTCTTGGTAGTGGCGCCCACACTGTGGAACGCCCTCCCATCAGAAGTCAGGGAGATAAATAACTATACAACTTTTAGAAGACATCTGAAGGCAGCCCTGTGCACGGAAGCTATTTAAGTTTTGATGTTTTACTGTGTTTTTAATATTTTGTTGGGAGCCTCCCAGAGTGGCTGGAGCAACCCAGTCTGATGGGCGTGGGGTACAAATAATAAAATGATGTTGATGGTTTGTGCATTCCTGTTGTGGCAGCTCAGATTTTGTACATTCTTTCTGGAAGCTGAAGCAGAAGCTGCTTGGGCAAGTAGGGAAATGGCAGACGGAGAATTTATTGCTTGCTCATTTGGTCTCCAAATGACTTGCATTCCCCACCCCCACCCCCAGTTTTTGGTGTTGTTTGGGTGTTCCTTTTCCAGGAGCCAGCTTGGGATCAAGGGTCTGGAGGGTGCTGATCTGGAGGGTGCTCGTTGCAGCAGGAGAGGTGCAGAGTGTCACGAGCTGAAGGGATAGCCTGGGGTATGCCGAAATCTAAAGGGAGAGCTGTAGCAAATTGAGCCTTCTGAATCTTCCCTGATTTAATCTTGGTTGATTTCTGTCTGGCTTGTGAACCAGAAGTTAGAGGGACATTGTGACTTTAGATCATTGCAATTTGGGCAAAATTTGCTCTGTACATCATGCTTTTGAGATGTTGACAGAGAGCAGGAGGGCTTTTAAAATTGTGATGGAAAAGAGCTGAGGTGCTCGGCCTTCTACAGATTCGCTCATTACAGCAAAGGTAGTGAAGCCCTCTGAAGAGCAGCCAGGACCCCCACGTCCAAGCCTGACCTTTCATAGGAATGTAAGAAGTTCCCTGACACTGAGCCAGCCCATTGCTCAGTACAGTCCACATTGACTGACAGCAGTTGGCTTTCCAGGGGTTCAGGTGGGAGTGTTTTCCCAACCCTCCCCCAAAACAAAGTAAAAAATAATATATTTTTTTAAATGATAGGGTGTGCAGAGTTAGCAGCTCTCCCTCTGTTGTAGACTTTGCTCCTGAGCAGCAGTCAGACTCTGTTCCTGCGCGGTGGGGCAAGGAGGACTATTTGCGACTGCCAGCCAGGAGAGCAGATCTCGGCTGCTGACCAAGCACTGAAGCTCACCTGTTTGGTGCCCTTGGCAAGCCAGCATCTCTTGGCCTGCTCTGCTTCCTAGGGTGGTTGCAAGGTGAAGTGGAATCATCCCCCACAAGTCTCCTTGGAGGCAGTGGGAGAGGACGACAACGTAAGTGTGATCAGCTACCCCTCCAGGCTGTTGTAAATTGTGAGGGTGTCAACTTACTGGCACATTGAATCAGCTTGCAATATTAACGTTGGGCCGTTGAAATCCGGAAGCTGCAACTAGTGGAAGGGCAACCAACTCAGGTTTCTTCTTTAAAAGAAAAAGAAGTTGCCAGGCGTCAGAAAGAGCCTGTTGATGTGTTTGTAGCAGACGTCCTGGTTGAGGCGTTGAGTGTTGTATGCAGCTGACTTTGGAGCCACAGGAGCAAAGGTGGGAGCAGGTGAGATGGGGCAGGTATGTGTGATCAAGTAGCTATGTATAATAACCCTCCTCCTCTCCAACTCCTGGAAACACATACTTTCCTTAGCTGGCTGGAAGAACAGCTTCAAATATATTGGTGATCTCCTTTTGCTTTTCTCTCTCTCTCCCACTGCCTTTCCTTTCTTCAATTCACATCTAAGATGATAAATTCAGCTCCCTTGAAATAGAATCGGCCAGAGTGGATGTGGGGTTTCTGCAACTGCCAGTGGGAGTTATAAAATCAGAATTGTCAAGTTGGAAAGGGACCTCAGGGGTCATCTAGCCCCCTGCACTACAGGAGTTACTGCCTTCACTGGTTCGGATTTAAAAGAGAGGTAGAACTGGGTACCAACCTGGTCCTCTCCAGGTATTTAGGACCACAAGTCCTATTTTTATTGTTATTTATTCAGTTTTTATACTGCCAATTATTAAAAGATGTCAGAACGGTGTACAGCATTAAGATTCCCTTATGAGTGTTTAGTCCCCAGACATCTGGAGGTCACCAGATTGGCAAAAGATGCAACCACTGAAGCATCACAAAAGCAGAGAGGCTTGTAAGAATTTGTATGGCCTAGTAACTTTTGTGGACTTAACAGCAATACTGACCTCAAAAGAATCTCAGCATGTTGTGCACCCTTGTAAGTAAGTCCACAAAAGTTACTAACCCACTTTAAAAATGAAAAGACAGAGAGAATGAATTTATTTTCCCTTCTTTAGTTTCCTGGCCATGACTCCATTCTCCATAGGCAATCAGGCAAGCAATGATTTGCAAATATTGTTCTATATGAAACTGTGAGGCAGGATGGCTAAGCTGTGGCCATCCAGGATGTTGTTGATTCCATCTCCCAGTAGCCAGCATGACTGTGATCAACTATAATGGGAGCAGAAGTTTATCCCTATATAGGTCAGGGCACAGGTTGGACACCCCTGCTGAACAGTCTTAGGTTGCAGAGAAGATGGGGACAAAATAATGATTCATGCTCCCACCCTGTGTCCAAGAGAGAAGCTGTCTGGTTAAAAAGTCATGCTCATCTTTGCAGCCTGTCTTCATCAGTGGCCTTTTAGAGGGAACACGACTTGCCAGGTAGTTTAAGTCTTCCGTTTGCCTTTAAACCTTAGTGGTTTGTAATGTTTGTAAAGGAAAGAAAAAGGCCTGCTACAGCTTTGAGGTTCTTTCTTATTGTATTTTGTTCCCATCCCTTTTAAAGTTGTCGTTCTGGGGGGTTTCACATTTAGGTTCTGCAGTTTTAGAATATCTTGTAGCTGCTGCTGCTTCAGGCAGTAAATGAAAGTGCCTGTTGCATTTGTTGAAGCTGGTTTTATTTATCTTGTAGCATCGGTAGGGAAGAAGTAGGGGAGAGGAATGCACAAAACTTGCTGTTCTGTGTTAAAGGGAAGATGTAACGGTCCTTCAGTTCTTTCTCTCCCATGTCAGAGGTGGTTTTAGGGTCACACGACTGAGGGCTCTTGGTCTTGTGGTTTGCAATCAGGGCTGTGTGTGTCCCCTCATTCACAGGAAAGCGGAACATATTTATGGTTGTCCTGGAGATCACTTTCCCAAGGATCTAGGAGCACAGGAAGCAGACCATTAGTCCCACCTAGCTCAGAATTGCCTGCACTGACTGGCAGCAATGACTCCCCAGGATTTCAGGCAGGAGTCTCTCCCAGCCCTACCTGTTGGTGCCACTGGGGATTGAACCTGGGACCTTCTGCTTGTGCAACAGATGCTCTGCCACTGAACTTCTCTGCTGCTGAAGGTTGCAAAGGTACAGACCCGATGAAAGATACGCTTGGCAAAATCACAGGTAGCCCCAACAGGGTTGCCAGTAATCAGGACAGAATTTAAAGTAAGCAGGATAGGGTTTCCAGTAATCGGGATTGCACCTCATTTGCATAATTTATAAAGGTTGCGCCACTTGCCCTGCCTGGATTGCATTGGCCCAGGTTGCTCTGCCAAGCAGGGTGGGGCTCTGTGGAAGGTGGCGGTGGAGACCCGTGCTGTAATTTGGGGAGTGATTCCCCACCTTCAAAACCACGCCAAGCCTGGAAAACTTCAACCTCCAGAATGTGGCGCTTTATACCCAGCCGGACCCAACTGCATAATTAACGGCATAATGTATGCGCAATTAGGCCTTGGAGTTGCTGCCGTCAGGCTCTCTTCCCCACCCCTCATCGCCTTGCTGGGAAGGAGCAACGGCCTCAGAAGCATTGATCATCCAGCAGCAGCTTGGCTGAGTAATGTCAAGGGCGAAAAACAGAGAAGGCAAGGGAGTTTTTCAGGCACTTTGGTAAATATTAATTAAAGTGATTCATAGTCCAGATAGCACAGCCCAGAGGTTCTGAGGATCCCTGAAGCGGAGGGGCTGGTTGCAGCAGCCCTTGTTAATGCAGCAGAACCGAAGAGGCCTTCTAGTGGCATGGACTTTTCCTTCACTCTTTAACATTCTCCACCCCCACCAAAAGGTTTACTTTTAGAGCATGTAAGCATACAAAGTGCCTGCCCTCTGAAGAGCCCCCCCTGCCTGCTATGTTCTCTGTGCGAGTCCCTGTTCTGGGTGTGCCTTCTGGTGAGAGTGAAGCCGAGCGTGTGGCTTCCTCTGAGGACAGGTAATTTTGCTGCCTCCTTGCGGGGAGTGGCTGTAGCCTCTTATGCAGCTCTGCAGATATTTCTGGACTCCCGGCTCCCATAATCCATGGGACGAGTGGGCCTTGGGGGTCCAGCTACACCTGGGGGGCCACATGCTCAATGCCCTTGTCAGCAGAGGTGGAGGAAGGTAGCTTTATCACCACTGCACCAGGAGAAGAAAGCTAGAAGGCACCGCCTCCCCCAAGCCATTGGAGCAGGAACAACCTATTTCCTCTTCTCCCCACTGCCCCCCGCAAATTCGTTTCAGCTGATAATAGAACAGTGACTTGTTTTTAAAATATTGACACTGAGAGCCAGTGTGGCATAGTGGTTAGAGTGTTGGACTAGGACCAGGGTTCAAATCTCCACTTGACCATGAAGCCCTCTGCATAACCTTGGGGGCCAATCCCTGTCCCTCAGCCTAACCTACCTCGCAGGGTTGTTTGTTGTGAGGATTAAATGCGGGCGGTGGAGGGAGACTATCTGCCACATTGAGCTCCTTTGCAGGAAAAAAGGTGGGGTAGAAATGCAAGAAATAAATGTATATAAGAATAAAGGCTTCCTTCTCAGGAGGACTTAATTTTCGCCTCCTGACATAGGTTCTTCATCTCAGGAAGAGGAAGGGCAGTGATTGGAAACCCCCCAAGAGAGAGGTGAGTTGCCGGACAGTGGGCGAGCAGGAAGCACGGCTACTGCCTGTATTTTGTTAAGTTTTTTTAATGGCCACCTATGAAAAGCTGGGCCTGTGTGGTCGTTTGGTTGGAGCGGATAGTGACTGACACAGGTGCTTTCTGAAACTAGATAACATCTTTTTGAGGTTCAGAACTTGTGAAAGGTCTGTTTATGCGAAGGGAGGCAGCATATCCCTCCCAATAAGGAGGATCAGGAATAGTGCCCCCTGCCAGCTTCTCAAATCAGTTTAATCCTCAAGATGTCCACTTGCAGCCTGGCTCCCTGATGCCAGTTTGTTTGTCTGTTTGTTTTGTTGCCAAAGCAGCTTAAGTTAACAGGCTTGTTTCTGGGGATTGTGGGGGAGGGGGTGAGCCTGGTGGGCGCCCCACTTCCGAAACCCCTGACGCCATCCCCATTTCCTAAGTGAGATATCGGGGAATTAATTCAGGAAATGGCCTGCGGTCCTTGCACCTCTCCTTCCCCCGCCCCTTGCCATCCCAGCCCGCAGAGGGGGGGCATTTGAGCTCCCTTGCCTGAAGGAAACGTGGCTCAACATCCTTCCTGTCTGGACTACAGTTCACAGGCAGCGCAGGGGAGAGAGAGGACCCCAGAGAAGATCCTTCAGTGTATCCCCAGCCCCTAAGCAGAGCTCTGCTGTTCAGACCTCCTGTTGGCCTGGAGCTGTTTGGGGCTGGCAGAGAACCCTCCCCTGTTGTGTGGCATGCACCTGCTATGGGGTCAGGGCTGGCTAACTTAATAATAATAATAATAATAATAATAATAATAATAATAATAATTTTTATTTATACCCCGCCCTCCTCAACCAAGGCCAGGCTCAGAGCGGCTTACAAGCAATAATAAAAACAAGTTGAATGATTACAACTTAAAAACAAAATTAAAATACAACATTAAAATATTGAAATATTAAAATGTAGCCTCATCACAGGAGGAGGAGGAAAAGAAAGAAGAAAGAAGAAAGAGGGGGAGGGAATCAAATTGGCTCCAAGCCAAAGGCCAGGCGGAACAACTCTGTCTTACAGGCCCTGCGGAAAGAAATCAGATCCCACAGGGCCCTGGTCTCATGAGGCAGAGCGTTCCACCAGGCCGGAGCCAGAGTTGAAAAGGCCCTGGCTCTGGTTGAAGCTAATCTAACTTCCTTAGGGCCCGGGACCACTAGGGTGTTGCTATTTATGGACCTTGAGGCTCTCCGTGGGGCATACCAGGAGAGGCGGTCCCGTAGGTACAAGGGACTTGAGGGCTGTATAGGGAGTGGGGGTGCTGGAGAGCATTTGGCCTCAGGTGTGCTTTCCCACTCCTGGTGTCCGTCTCCAGGGGACCACAACCTCCTAGGGCAGGGGTTGTGGGAGCTCTGGAGACCCTCGAGATGTTGCTGGACTCCAGCTCCCATGTCGCTCCTTCTGGGTTGCTGGGGCTGATGGGAGTCTTCCTTCTTTTACTTCACAAATTTATGTCCTCCTTCATACCTAGGGTGTCTCCCCAGTCTGTAGGAACCACCAGCTTGTTTTCGGGGCAGACCTATTTTCCTTCCAAAGTGATGGCCTCCTCAGCTGCCCATGTTTGCTCTTGGAAAGAAAGAATGAATGAATGAATGATATTTTCAAATCCGAGAGATGCTGAGACTTGCAGGCTCTGCTGGTCCTGGGAAGGAGGGAGGGTGCATCCCTGTAGATAATTTGCCTCCAAGGTGCTTTCCTGGGAGCAGCAGCTGTTTGCCAGGGGCAAATTATCGGGCAGAATTACTCAGTGGTTGTCTAGCCCTCTTAGAACACGCCATCTGTGACCAGCAGTGTTATTTCAAACCCTTTCCATTCAACAGTGTCTGCAAATCAGCAGCCAATTACTGCATAAATTGACTCCATTCCGCGGAGGTGATTTTTGCTGACTTACCGAATGGGCAGAGCAAATGCCAAGAGTTTATGCTGTAATACCTTCCCACCCTCCTCTGTCACTTCAATAGCTTTCGGCATGGATCAGCTGTAAGAACCAACCCGGGGGTGGGGCTGTTGGCATTGCAGTAAGAACATATGAACATAAGAAGATCCTCTGGATTAGGCCGAAAGGGGCCCACCTAGTCCAGCATCCTTTTGTCACAGTGGCCAACCGGGTGCCTGCGGGAAACCCACCAACAGCACCTGAGCTCAAGAGCAACTCTCCCCTCCTGTGGTGTCCGGCTACTGGTACTTAGAAACATGCTAGCCCTCTCCTCCATGAATTTCTCTAATCCTCTGCCTCCTGTGGAAGCAAGTTCCATAGTTGAACCATGTGCTGTGTCTAAGCATTTCTTATTCCTTTCGTCCCCCAAGCTGGGCTCCAAATGGAAAGTATTCCAGAAACCAGCATGCAGTAATTTGGTCACTTGCATGCTGATCTCATCCGTTTGCAGAGTCTGGCAGGGGGCGGCTTGCCAGATACTGGAGTCAAACCCTGACTTCCTGTGCCAGGACAGTTTGCACCTTGGTGGATCTGATGGGTAGCCAGCCAGTCACCTGCTTCATTTTCTAAAAAAGGCCCCAGGTAATGATTGACTGCTCTCTCTTTCTACCTTGGGGATTGGGATTAGATTCCCCGCCTCCAAAGCCTTTCTCCTTGAGAGTGTCCCTTTAAGCATCAAGGGGTGGTGTGAACGTGTGTTAAGAGACAGATCCAAGTCTTCAGAGCTGAGCTGATAAATTGCTTTTCATTAATGGGCAAGGAGGGCCCAGGAACTGAGGCTGGCTTTCCTGCAGAAGCTTTTATGTGTATATATCCATCTTGCAAATCGTGCAGGTGCCAGGAAAGGAGAGCAAGCCTCTTCTGTCACCTCCAGAGAAGCCAGCCTGTGGCCCCAACAGGTTTGCATGGAAGCCAGTGCCTGAGGCTGAGTCCAGTGCAAGCCCTGGACAAAGTCATTGGCCTGTTGGCTCTCTTGTCCCCTCCAGGACAGTGCGGTCTCTCTCAGGAGGAGTTTTGCTTTCGACCTTCCGTGGATTTCGCTTCTGTGACTTTCAGACACTCGAGCAGAATTGGGCACCTGTTGTGGCATTCAGTTGCCATCTGGGGGCCAGATGGCTCAAAATTAATATTTTTCAATACAACTTTGTGGCTCCTGAAATTCATTCTGATTGTGCGGATAAGATACCATTGATAGAATTTTACAGAATGTGTTGTTAGTGTGTGAAAACAGGCAAAACCCAAGGAATCTCCAGGCATGCACCTCCAGATAGTGGAGACGTCAGGCGGCAATCCTGGCGCCTGGCAAATTTCAAACACTGGTGTAGACAGGTGAGCTATTAACTTTGCTGGACTGAACTTGCAAAGTTGTCGTTGCAGTTTTGCAGAGAAGCCATGGAGGGCTGAGAAGGGCTCCCACTGGCAGAGGTTTGGGGAGAGAGGTATCAGTGCTTGGCAGGGGAAGCTGGTCCATTTGGCCAAGTGGGGCTCTGCCCTTAGCCAGCCCTCCTGTGCCTGCTTTCTTGCAACCAGCCCTGGAGGTAGCCCTGCCTCTCAGCTTGCTCCTCCTTCACCTCAGTGTTGGAGCCTTCTCGTGGAGGAGGAGAACTAGAATTACTTAGTTAAGAGCTTCGGAAGCACCCTCCATCTTGCAGAATCCATCTCTGAACAACCGTGTCCTATCAAAGTACCAGCTGGCTTTACTTGAGGCTGGTGTGCAGTACTGCCAGAACAGACAACAACTGGGGGGGCGACCAGTTCTGCGTGGGGTCTGGGGTCAGCCACTGGGCTTACCTGTTCATGTGCTCATGGTATTGGGATGATGGTGCAGGCCAGGCTTTCCCCTCTGCAGAGTGCTTTGAACCATTTATCTGGGAAGAGCAGGGTGGTGTTAATAATTAAAAAATTAAAAGCCATGACTCGGGTGGGAGGTGGTGAGCAGCTATTTTCTGGTGTGTCGGTTAGCAAAAAAAGAGGTGTGTGGGCAGGGAAGGAGGCCAGAAGCTTCCCACAGCCCCAAGCCACCTGCACACAGAGCATGAGAAGGTGCTAATGTAGCTTCCTGTTCTCCACGGAGAGTGGGTGAGAGGCAGGGAAGCACTCGAGGCCTTCTCCTTGACAGATCATACTGTTTTAAAAGCATTGACCTCCCCATCACCAGCACCTCTCAGACCCTTTCACGATATGGAGACATCCACATTGTGCATCATTTTAAAAACTTCCCTCACACCCGGGATGCTGGGCCTTTGGCTTGGTTCAGCTGCCAGGCTGTCCTTAGAAGCAAGCAGCTCAGGAGGAAGGGTTTCTCGGCCCCAATCTCTCCCTGCTTGTCAGTTTATGCATTTGGGCAGTTTTCTAGGGAAGGGACTTGGGTAGCTTGAAGCTACCAAGCAGAACTTTAAATAGCTTCCCTCCTGATTGCCTCTGGTGAGTAAGAACTGCCTTTAGGCAAGTAGGAAGAGGAGCTTTTGCAAACTGGTCTGCGTCTGTCTTCCTTTGCTCCTTCTTTCCTGGCCATCAGAATGCCAAAAATGTCATTGACGCAGATGCAGGAAAATAGTTTGTTTTATGGATGAACTCCCCACCCCCCAACTCCCCTTCAGATGTGAATTGATTTGCAAAGCTAAGCCAGGCAAGCACTGTGCCTTGGAAACATCATAAAGATCTAATGCTGCCACGTCAGGCAGACACTGAAGGAGGAGATAGCATCTCGTCCAACCTGACTGCTTTCAGGCACCCCCACCTGGTGGAAACATCAAATAGGTTTCAGGGTTTAGGTTCTGGGAATGGGGCGTGGGGGCTGCTGCGGCTTCCGTCTTCAATAACCCCACTGCTATTCAATCTTGTCATTTCAAACACCTTTATTTTTCCCAAGTCTGAACTTGGATCTTTCATATGCTCTTTCCTTCAGTGTTCTGCATTTCTCTCTCCCTCCCAAAGCAAATGCACTGAGCAGTGTTGGGGTGTTGAAAGTAAGATTCTTCCCTCTTTCTGTTACGGGAGATTCCGGGAGAAATCTGCAATGGACCATGAAAAAAATAATGTGTAAAGAATCTTCTGCTTTTTGCATACATCTTCACATCTGTAAAGACTCAGAAGTTGATACTAGATTAGTAATCATCTAGAAACTCTCTCTGTGTGTGTGTAAGTAAGTAAGTAAGTAAGTAAGTAAGTAAGTGTAAATGTGGTCCTTTTCCTTCCAGCCATCAGCAGTAGCTTCTGTTTGTTTTAAAAAGCAAATTAGATTTACTGTCCCATATATCAAAAAAAGGCACCTATGTTCTGATAATAAGCAAATGCAAACTGACCAATGAATTTAAAGGCAGATAACATTTTTGGCCCTTGTTCCCCAGGCTGGACTGGATTCTCACCTGCCTGCCTTCTCTCTCTCCTTGCAGTGTGCAGAGGACTGAGGGCCCCATGTGCTAGTGACCGCCTGCCATGCTGGCCTGTCTGCCGGGACCAGGCGACCTCTCCTTCCAGCTGCTTTCTTACCCGCAGATGAACGCTGGACTTCAGAAATGTGAGTAGCTGCTGCCACCACCACGAATCTGGACAGTGCAGCCGTGAGCTGGGAGAACCCAGGAGGGGAGAATTGCTCTTGTGCTCAGGTCCTGCTCAAGGAGTTCCCATGGTGGCATCTAGGAGGTCACTGTGAGGACAGAAGGCTGCACCATGGACCAGTGGCCTGACCCAGCAGGCTTCTCTTAGAGTCTTCCATTCATTGTGGGTTGAACCTGGAACCTTTCTCTGGGGTCCCTTCCACCGCTCACCCAGATTGACAGCAGCCACTCTCCTTGCGGCCAATGCAGACAGAGAGAGGTGGCCTTTGGGACCCTTCTTAGCAAACTCCCTCCCTGAGTGACTCTCCCATCATTTCAGAAGCCAAGATGGGGGCAGCCGTGACCCTTGGTCATGCTGCCTGAGGCTGATGGGAGTTGGAGTCCCCACAGTATCTTGGGCAGGCAGGACATACTTTCCTCCACCTCTATTCTAAAGTTGTTTTTAAAAGAAAAAAAGCTGTTTTAGTGCAATCTAAAAAAGAAGCAGGGGGTCACGGAGGAAGTGTTGACTGTTCTCACAGCTATTATTTCCACCGTGCTTTTCAGCACCATTGATGTGCTATAACAGTTGCCTTTGTCTTGCTGACACTGTGAAATGTGCTTTATCTGGGTTTACAACCCGCCCTGAAGCTGCAGTGCTTCGTGGCGGGTTGACAGCTTCCATACTCCCAAATCCTGTGCTGCAAGAAGGAAGCAAGGCATTAGAGGCTCCTTTGAGCCCCAGCTACTCTTCCACTTCTGGGTATGTGTGGACACAGAGGAGACTGCCCACCGCAGCTCTGTGTGCCTCCCTGTCCTCTCCTTTTTGATTGGCTCTGCCGGTAATTTTTGCCCTATCTCCATGTCTGCTGTGGCTGGGGTGTTCAGTCACCCCCAGAGGGGTGAGAGGCTTGCCTGCCGATGGGGGAGGCTGCCCGTTGCTTTCTGCCCTTCCATCTGGGAACGGGGTGTTTTTTGTTCTTTTTCACACACCCATTGTCTGATTCCAAGCAATGCCTATGCTTGAAATTCATTTTAATCAGAGGATAGTAACCTAAACTGAAGCTGCAGGGGGTGGAGTTAAGTCCTCATCCCAAATAAATAATAATATTTTTATTATTATTTGTACCCTGCTCATCTGACTGGGTTGAAGGAATGCTTCAGAGGAGGTTGCTTGCATTGAGACAGGACGATTGGATGGCTGCCTGTCAGGGATTTGTCAGCTGTCTTCCACCATTGCAGGGGGTTGCACTGGATGACCCTCTGGAGACCCCTCCCCACTCTACAATTCCATGATTCTGTGAAGCTGAGGAATGGCCCACCAAGAAGGGCTGGTGGGCTGCTTTCTTTTTGTTTTTGATGGACCAATCTGATTTAGATTGAATATCTTCCTTAAGAGTTACACGCCTCTCATTTAGGGAAGGGCCAGGGGGGCAGTCATTGTGGGCCCCTCCAGGCATTTCTGGGCTCCCAACTCTGCGCATGGCCAGTGCTGCAGGATACTGCTGGGATTTGGGAGCCCAGCAACAGTGTGGGCGAAGGCACCACCTTGGCTGCTCCTGCCTTAGGACTCCTGATCTGTCCTGGCCCAGCAGAAGTAAGCTATGCTCCGTTTCTGTTGCCTCGAGCAAAGAAGAGAGCCTCCATGTTCAGGCGCAGTCTACCTGAGGGGGTGGTTGCCAGGTGCTGTGGGTAAACAGTGGGTTTGGGGACGGAGAGCATTGCCATCTATGCCCTGCTGGCGAGCTTCCCAGAAGTGTCTCTCTGTCTATATCTGGACTAGATCAAGGACAGGGAACCTGCGAGGCTCTCTGGACTGCAACTCCCGGCAGCCTGAGGATGACTGATAGCAGGGGATGATGGGAGTTGTAGTCCAGGACATCTGGAGGATGCAGGGTTCCCCACCCCTGGCCTAGACGGACCTTTCTGGGGGGGGCAGTTCTTTTTGTTCTTAAGAGGCAGCACTGGCTGTTTGTTGAGTCAGTGTTGATGGCGTCTCTTTTCTTTCTCTCGTTTTCTTTCTCTCTCTCTCTGTCTCTCTGCCTTTCTCTCTCCCTCTTCCTGCTTCTCTCCTTCCTCCTCCTCCTCCTCCTCCTCTTTCCCACCCACCCCTCCCTTCCCCCCAACCAGGGGACACTCCACAGAAAATGAGAGCCGCACAGCAGCACCCTACTCCAGCAGAGTTGGACGCGTATGCTAAGAAGGTGGCCAGCCATCCTCTGACTATCAAAATTTTCCCCAACAGCGTCAAGGTCCCCCAGCGGAAACACATCCGCCGCACCGTGAACGGGCTGGACACTTCCGGGCAGCGCTACAGCCCCTACCCGCCGTCGCAGGCCTCCGTGAAGACGGGCCTCCTGGCCATCGTCCGGTCCCCGCCGGCCAAAGGGATCGTCAAGGACTTTGACGGGACCCGGACGCGCCTGCTGCCGGAAGCCATGATGAACCCCCCCTCCGCCCCCTACGCGGCACCCAGCACTTTAAGCCACCCGCAGGCGTTGGCCCGCCAGCAGGCTCTGCAGCACGCCCAGGGCTTGGCGCAGCAGCAGCAGCACCCTCAGGGGATCCCCACGGCCCTGCAGCAGCCGCAGCACCCGCAGAGCATGGCCCACCCGGCCCTGCAGCCTCCGCCACACCACACCAACCACTTGCTCCAGCAGCAGCAGCAGCCACCGGCAGCGGGCCTGCATGGGGGCCGGAAGATGGCCGACGCCGACGCCCCCCCGAATGTGACTGTGTCTACCTCAACCATCCCCCTCTCCATGGCTGCCACGCTGCAGCAGAACCAGCCCCCGGACCTGAGCAGCATCGTCCACCAGATCAACCAGTTCTGCCAGGCCCGCGCGGGCATCAGCGCTACCTCAGTTTGCGAGGGACAGATTGCCAACCCCAGCCCCATCAGCCGCAACCTCCTGATCAGCGCGAGCACCCGGGTGTCCGCCCACAACGTCCCCACGCCCCTGCCTTCCTGCGTGGTGGACCCTGGGGTCCCCCCCTCGGGCCCCGGGGCCATGGGTGTCCCGCCGCTGGGGGGTGTCGTCGGCCGGGGGCCCCCCGCCTACCAAAGCGAAATGAAGCAGGTGGCAGCCTGGAACCAGCACCAGCTTGCTCACCTGCAGCAGATGTGCGGCGAGGCCGTCGGCCCCTCGGGCCTGATGGGGAAGCCCCCCGGGCGGGAGCTGCCTGGGCAGGGCTTTGCCGGCAAGGCCCCCGGCTACGCCCTGGACCTCTGCATGGGCCAGCCTTTCAACGTGAAGCCCCCGCTGGAGAAGCCCACCCCCTCGCCGCCGGTCAACAGCTTGCCCGGCCCCGCCCCCTACACCAACGGTCACTACTTCCAGCCCCTGTGGAATAACATTCTGCCCACGCCCAACAGCGACAGCTCGGGCTCCCAGGACCTGGCGATGCCTTTCCACGGCGGAGGCGGGGGGCAGCCCCTGGGGGCCGGCCTGGAGTGCACAGGCGGACCTCACTACAGGGCCGGGGCCGGTGGCCCGCCTGCCCAGGGCGGCCTGATGCAGACGATGGAATACCTGAGCGGGGACTTCCAGCACTCCTGCCTCCGGGAGCAGCAGGGCGGCGGGGGGGTGCTGAGCAAAGCCCCCCGCCCCGCCATGAACCGAGCCCACGATCCCGCGGATAGTCGCAGCCTTCATATTCAGCACCCAGGGTATAGATAAGGCAGCCGTCACTTTTCACTGACCAGAGCGAAGATTAGGGTTAGTCTTAATTTGAATTAATAAGCAAAAGGTGTGTGGCTGTTTGTTTGGTTTTATTCCTTTTGGTTTATTGCTTTTTTTTTTTTAAACGTGCAAACTTCGGTGATCCTGGTGGCTAACTGCCGAAGGAGGTTTTTCAGCGGAGGTCTAGCTCCCTGCAGTGCAGGAATTGTAGCTCGAGAAACCCTGGCAGGTGGCTACCCAACCTCTGCTTAGAAACCTCCAGCTAAGGAGAGTTCACCCTCTTTCCCAGGTAGTCTATTCCACTGTCAAACCGTTCTTACCCTCAGGAAGCTATTCCTAATGTTCAGCCAGAATCTCCTTTTTGTCATCAGTTTGGGTCCTCCCTTCTGGAGCGGCAGAAAACAAGCTTGCCCCATCTTCCACGTGACAGCTATCATGTCGCCTCTCAGAGTCTTCTTTTCTGCAGGCTAAACATTCCCAGCTGAACTGTTTCTTGTAAGGCTTGGTTTCCACGCCCTTTATCACCTTGGGACGCTCGACTTCTGTTGATGCAGGCTAGAATAGCATTTGCTTTTTTTGCTGCTGCATCACACAGTTGACACATGTTAAGCTTGTCATCTACTGTGACCCCCCCTAGGTCCTTTTCATAGCTTATACATAAGGCCCTGCGGTGCCCATTTGTGGGGAAGGCTGTGAGCTGGCTATTTTTTGAAGGGGTTTGTGCTGTTGGGGCGCAGCCCTACAAGAAAACACCCATGCCCAATGTCCTGTTCACCCCGCCCCCCCAGACAGGCTTGTCATGGTCGTCATCATGAGTTTATTTGTATGTTGCTTTTCCATGACAGATCCACACTCAGAGCGGCTCACAAGAACATGCAGAATAAAATACAGCGTTTCAAGATAATACATCTAATACAGTGGTACCTCTGGTTATGTACTTAATTTGTTCCAGAGGTCTGTTCTTAACCTGAAACTGTTCTTAACTTGAGGTACCACTTTAGCTAATGTGCCAGAGAGGGATAATACTTTCCCAGTTTTCTTGCGTCCTCTCACAGCCTTGCCTCCAAAGACAGAACTTGAGCATACAGTGATCACCATCAAGTTTGCAGTTTAAACGAAAATAATAATAATCACAATAATGATTAACAGCTGCATTTTTTAAAAAATTCTTTCTCTGTACACTGGCTAAAGCGATTGCTGTACACTGTAAACTCGGACGTGTAATATTTCTGTGTGAATGTTACCTGGTAGCGTGGTGGGGTCTGAGTAGCACTCTGGGGGTCCGCCCACTGCCCCTTCCCCCCTCTCCCCCCCTTCCCTTCCCACAGCCCCGTGGGGGCTAAAAACACATTGATGACAAATTAATGAAGCCTTAAGCTGTTGCTCCTCCGGTTCTCCCTAACGAGCATGGATTAAACTCTGAAAGCTATCAGACAAAAACTTCTTTTTTTAAAAAAAGAAAAGAAAACCACGACAAAATTTCCAAATGTTTAAAAGTGACGTCCTAGTTGGCTTAGAGGTTCTTAAGGATTTTTCAGAAGTTGGGGAAATTAGGATCAGTTTTTAAATCTGTGTATCTCTTTTGATTTAGGTGTCTAGTTCTGGGCTGTAGGAAACCTCGGTATCCTTCTTGAGCTTAGCTGCCATCTCTCTCCCTGCCCCACCCCCCAACCCAGTGCAGGATCCTGAGCACTACTTTGGCTATTTTAAAAATCCCTCGATCAGGGTGTTAGAAGAATCGTGGGGTCCTTCCTTTTTTAAAGTGCTGTTGCGCTGTCTCCTTAGGACAAGATTCAGTGATCTAAAATACTTTTTTTTTTTTAAGCGGATTAAATTATGCGCCGGCTTGCGTTGCCTTAACAGGATGCCTGATCTGTTACGCCAAATCCTAGCGCCACAGAAATCCTAATTTATTGTTCTTAGAATCTGACCCCTGCGGCCTTTTTGCTTTCTTTTTTTATTCGCTGGGGAGAGGGAGGAAGAAGATGGGGTCCACACATTTTGGTGAAAAAATGGGTGGTCTCCAATCTCACTTCTGCCCCCCATCCTACTTCCAGCGAAGGGTTCTCCTGCAACCCGCCCCCCCACCCCACCAACAGGGCCAGAGCCCTCTCCCTGCTTCCCTCCTCAGCCAGTCAAGCGCTGCTGGGTGCTCTTTTGTTTTGTTCCGTTTTTTAAGGTTCCTGTAAACTTCTGATACCTGGACGTGTTTTTACTGAAAACCTTCCCTGTCCTCTGTCACCTCTCCAGGTACCAAGCTTAGACTGTTAAACTGCAGCTCCTTTTAACTCCTCCACCTTCTGATCCCAGAGCAGTGCCGGAGCTAGCCCCCAGACTCCCCCCCCCCCCCGCACAGCAGAGCTAGTGCCCAGACCTCTCCCCCCCCCTCTCGAATTATCACTGTTGTTGCTGTCGTTTTTGTGGAGAGGCACCTCCGTCTACCTTCATAGTTTTGTTTTTCTGTTGTTTTTTGAGCTCCTAAATCAGGGGTCCAGCACAGCTCACTTAACCTCCGTGGCCCCTTTTTCTCCGGTGATGGCCAGGGCCTACACTAGCTCAGCTTTGAGGTGCTCCCTTCCCCACAAGGTACCCACATGCTCCCCCTTGCAGAATTTGGGCTGGAAGTGAAGGGCCTGCAGCCTGCTTTGGTGCTGCCCAATTCCCTCCTCTTTTCCCCCAGCACCACCACTACAAATAAACTAGTTTTAAACAGACTTCCTTTAGCAAAGGGATGGGAGCATTTCCTCAGACACATTGGCTGTTGACCACTCCATTCTTGACCTGCGGCCATGTTTTTACAAGCTTGGTGCAGTGGGCATCATGCAGCGTGTTCACCTTGAAGAGGAGGAGGGACACGCTACTGTCCCTTTGCACCTTCTTTTCCTTACAGTCCATCCTCCGTGGGCCACTACTCAGAAAGGTGTGGGCCTCCTAGGAAAGGGGGGAGAAGGATGTAGAGGCCTGTTGGAGCACTGTAGGAGCCCCCGTCCTATTTCATTGCAGTTCCAGTAACGCCAAGACAGCCCCTCCCTCTTCTCTCCCCCCACCCCCCTTCCCAGAATCAAGCCACAGGCCCACAGTTTTGCTCAGAATGCAGAAAAGTCCTGCAGCTGCCACTTGGAGAGATTCCCCCGTCTCTCTGCAGGTTGGGGTGTGAGGGGAAGCATTTGGGGAGCCCTCAGAGCAAAAGCAGTGACCCTTGCAGGTTCCCGTGGGGTGTCCACAGTGCCCCTCACCCCCCAGGAGCAGGGAAGATCTTCTGCATGGGGGGGGAGGAGGAAGGTTGATGGTCTTAAACTGCTGCTGTATTTTCCTTAAAAAACACTTCACTGGTTATAATTACTGTTATTAATATAAGCTGCTGCTCATGTGCTACGGGTATCCAAACTAGAGTTTCTTCTCTCTTTCTCTCTTTATTTTATTTTTTTTTGGTCTGCAGGAACAAAAAATAAAAAAGTGAAGCCAAAAAAACCCTCAAATCTCTGGTCAGGCTTTCTCTGTCGCCCACAACCCTTTCTGAAGGGTGCCTGAGTGTGGTCCGTCCACCTTGCCCAAAGCCTGACTGCACTGCTGCGGGTGTTCTTGGAAAGTTGGGGTGGGAAGTGTCTCTGTGCCATGAGGGGTTAAAGGGACCCCTGACCATTAGGTCCAGTCGTGGCCGACTCTGGGGTTGCGGCGCTCATCTCGCTTTACTGGCCGAGGGAGCCGGCGTACAGCTTCCAGGTCATGTGACCAGCATGACCAAGCCGCTTCTGGTGAACCAGAGCAGCGCATGGAAACGCCATTTACCTTCCCGCCAGAGCGGTACCTAGTTATCTACTTGCACTTTGACGTGCTTTTGAACTGCTAGCTTGGCAGGGGCAGGGACTGAGCAACGGGAGCTCACCCCGTTGCAGGGATTCGAACCGCCAACCTTCTGATCAGCAAGTCCTAGGCTCAGTAGTTTAACCCACAGCGCCACCCGCATCCCACCCATGAGGGGTTAGGGACTCCTTTTCAGGCTGAGAAGCCCCATCCCCCCAAGGCAAGCAGGGAGCCCACCTGTCCTCAGGGGAAGTTATGGAAGTGACTTTGCCTTTTGGGGTCCAATCACTCCAAAGCTGGAGCGGTTTTCCATGACTCATGGTAACGCTGGCACCTCTCCCCACTGTGGCATGTGAGAGACAGGGTCACCATTCAGCAGCACAGACCAGCTAGGCAGAAGCATGCAAGGAACAGGGGGGAGGCCAGTGAGGCAAGAGTCCCAAGGGTGACATAGAGAGAGCCCTGATCCTGACACCCCGCACCCGTGTTGCACAGAGTATGAAAAGAGGATCGGACACATCCATGGAGGAGAGCTATTGAAGACTGCCAGCGACAATGGCTGTGCTCCTGCCTCCACAGCCGGGAGGCAGCGATGCTTCCGAATTCCAGTTGCTGGAAACTGCAGGAGGGGAGAGTTGCTCTTGTGTCGAATTCTGCTTGCTGGTTTCCCAGCAGAGGCATCTGGCTGGCCACCTTGAGAACAGGTGGCTGGACTGGATAGTCCATCTTGGCACCTATTCCCACAATGGCAATTTGTTTGGAATAATTGGATTTTATATTATTGTAGCCCACCCTGGGACCTGCTGGTAAAGGGTCAGCTAACTTGAGTAATAGCAGCTCAGCTGTGCCTACACTGACCGGCAGCAGCAGCTCTCTGGGGTCTCAGGCAGGGATGTCTCCCAGGATGCCGCTGGGAACTGAACCCAGGAACTTCCAGCCATGGTGGCTGCTGGGTGCTGACCACTTGAGTTCCAGAAAATGCCCGACAACATTTGGAGGGCCATGCATCTCCCCTGTCTCTGCCTGAGCCGTGGCATGTGCTAGACCAGGACACTGAGTGTCAGGACAGACCGGACAGTGTTTCTTGGGAGGGAGGAAGCTGAGAGCGGCATTGTGTTGGTAGGAGCAAATTGGCAGGGGTCAATGATGCAGGGGAGCCTTTTGACTTTCTCTCCATCCAATATCTTCCCCTACCCACGGCATCAATCATTCAATTGCATTTATATCCTGGCCTTTTCCTCTGAGGAGCTCAAGGAGGCACGCTTGCTGCTCCCCTTCCTCATTCAAATCCCCACAACAGCCCTGTGAGGTAGGTTAGGCTGAAAGGCCGTGACCGGCCCAAGGTCACACCCAGTGCGTCTCACGGCAGAGTGGGGATTTGAACCCTGGCCCTAGTCAGACAGTCTGACCACCACACCGCACTGCCTCTCGGCTGCCGCCTGGGAGCTGCAGTCTTCCTGGTTCTTACTGCAGGAATCCTCGGCTTCCGTGGCCTCGGTATCAGAGTGTGAGCTTTGCGCACAGCGGGATGTGGGCCACCCTGTCCAAGCGCATGGCTGTCGCTCACTGCAGCTCCCAAGCTCGTACGCTAGAGGGCAGGCTCGCCTCGCACTGCCTCCAGCCTTGAGAAGCAAGCGCCGCTCCATTCCTTGCTCACCTACCAAATGCCTTGTGACGTGGCCTCCTTTCAACTGCAAGCCAAGCCTCGCACTCAGCTCTCAAGCCTCTTGGCCTTCTGGGAAGTAAGCAAGCTGCCAGCTCTGCTCCGCTTTCCCCAAGGGCCTGGCTCCTGCGCTTGTACAAGTTTTTGAGCGCAGAGGTCCCTTTTGAGAACTCTCGCCAGGGGGTTGGACTAGATGGCCCTTTCGGGTTCCCTTTCCATCTCTACAGTTAGGCACATGGCCAGGGACAAGGAGGTTACGCAAGACAGACAACTGCTTTTGGAGGCCCCTGAAGGAACATGGCAGTGTGAGTCGGTGCCACCCCAGGGGGGCTGCTGGAAGGGAGACAAGGGCTATTGCGGGCTGTTTTTTAAATGGTTAAGGATCCACTTGCCACCTAATACGGTTCCAAGCTGGGATTAGTCAAGAGCTGAGCTGGCCAGGCTCTTTGCTTATAGCTGGAGAGGTCAGTGGGCGGTTAGAGGCCTGGTGGTCCCATTCTGCCCATCTCTGCTGACTTGGAGACTTGCTTGGCACAAGCCTAAAAACCTGCTTGGTTGAGGAGAGTCCTAGGGCAGTGGTTCCCAGACATTTTTTGAGCCACTGCCTCCTTGGTCCCCAGTTCCCCCTACCCTGTAAAAAGCATACTGTAATTCAGAACAGTGCTTTCCCCAATAACAATACAACTCAAAACAGTAGCACTTAATTGCACATTCGTTCAAACCCCATTTAAAACTATTTAGTTTAAGGACTTGAACAAAACGGATGAACTTTATCCTGGGAGAGCAGCTTTTCAAAGTCTGGTAGTCATGTATCCCTTCAAGACCCCCTTGCCTCTTAGTGCCTCCCAGAAAATTCCAATATCCCACAGGGGTCAGTACTTTGGAAACCGCTCATCTAGAGGGAAGCCTTTTGCAGCCTCTCCCAGGAAACCAAAGCTATTCTCCCTCCTCCGCCACTTCAGATCCTAGTCCTCATTGTTCCGAATAGAGGGGGACATAGAAAACTGATTTTGATACAGGCTCTGGCTGAGGTCTTGGTTTGCAATGTGAGACTCAGGCTCTATTGCATGCTGGGCCATTAGCTGATGCTTCTCTTCCACCCATGGACAGGTGATCGTATTTGGAAGATGCTGAACCTGAGATCTTCTGGACTGAGCAATAACCCACCCCAACTGTAGCTTGACCCATCCCTGCCCATTTTACTGGTCTCCTTAGCCACCTGCTGCCTCTAAAAACAGATAATCTCCTGGCCAGCAGCTTGTACAAGCCATAGTGGCTTGGCTCTGCCTCCGCAGTCAGTCTGCAACACTTTGGAGCAGCAGCAGCTGGAAACCTCAGGAGGGGGCAGCCTGCTTGTGGGTTTCCCTGGCTGGCCACTGTAAGAACAGGATGCTGGACAAGATGGGCCTGATCCAGCAGCCAGGCTCTTCTTGCCTTCTGGTAACCAGGGCAGGTGACACCACAGCACTCCACAGTTGCTCACCCGGTGCCCTCCCCTCCAGGTCTGCAAAAACTGGGCTGCACTTCAAAGGCCTCTTTGGAGAAGAATATTGGCATCCAAATTCACACCTGGAGAGAAGGCTGCCAGGGATTTGATTGTCTTTCTCTCACTTGACTCCAAGCAGAGCCGCTCCCACCTTCGCTGGCTCTGGTTTCAGTGAAGGAATAAAGCTGGAGGAACATTAAGGAGCAGCAAGACTTGCAGCCCCCAGCCAGCGCGGAGAGCCTGGAGGTTCTGGCCACCTCCCCTCAAAAAGGATATTGCAGAGTTGGGAAAGATTCAGAAAACGGCTCCCTTGCGAAGAAAGGTCCCAGAGTTTGGGGCTTTTTAGTTCAGAGAAAAAGTGAGGGAGAGAAGACACAACAGAAGTTCACAACATCACATATAGCCTAGGGAAAGGGGATAGAGAAGAGTTTTCTGCCTCTGTTGTAACACTAGAACTCGACGCTGAATGTTGGAAAATTCAGAGTGGATCAAATAAAGGCAGAGCTTTTTTCCCAGCCAGAACTCACTTCCGGCAGCTCTCCGGTGGGTGCATAAGAGAATGAGGGAGGCGTTCGTGGTCAGTTCCGGCACCTCTTCTAGAAAAACAGCAGTGAATAAAGGACTTCATTACAAAGTTAAACTATGGAACTCCCTGCTGCAGGAGGCAGTGACGATCAACTTGGATGGCTGTAAAAATGGGCTGGACAAATCCATGGAGGGGGAGAGGGCCATTGATGGCCACTAGCCAGGGTGGTCTGCCTCCATCGTTAGAGGCAGTGATGCTTCTGAATCCCAGAGGCTGAAAACCACAGGAGGAGAGAGTTGCCCTAACCCTTTGTGGGCTTCCCTTTGGGGCATCTGGTTGGCCCCTGTGAGAAGAGGATGCCGGGTTAGAAGGGACATGGGCCTGATCCCGCACGGGCTCTTCCTGTGTCCTTATGGGGACATTGGTGGAGAGAATAATTGGGTGCACTCTTCCCACCTTGGAACAAATCTATGCTTCCAGGTCCCATAAGAAAGCTGCAGAGATAGCGCAGGATAGTGCACACCCTGGAAATGATCTCTTTCAGCTTCTGCCTTCTGGAAGAAGGTCCAGGGTTATAAAGACTAGGACTAGCCGCCTGAGAAACAGTTTCTACCCAAAGGCGATTTTGGTATTAAATGCATTGTAAGGAGTCTGTATGGGAGTATATTGTATTTAAAAATGGGGTATCAGAGTTGTTAGGGGCTTAACCAGGCTGGGATAGCAGGCTTGTTGGTTTTTGAATGTCTGGTGCAGATTTTTTCAATTTCGTTGTTCTGGATGGGACAAGGACAATAAAGATTATAATAATTATCGTATCGTGTGTGCACTGGAGGGTGGGATTCAAAGCTAGGGATCAATCGAGGCAGCTCCCCTCCTGCACATCTGGGAGGGAGGTAGAGCCCAGCAGGGCAGGTTGCTTAAGGTGAGCTTGGCAGGGGATTGGGGGGCAGTGCTAGGCATATAAAGATGATTTAGTAGTGGCTGCCAGGAAGCCCTCCTTGCCATCCCACTGCCGGAGGGTTGCTGTCATCATTCATTATTGCTTAAATTAGATTCTTTGCTCCATTTGGCTGCAACCTCCAACCCCCTGCGGCTCTGCAACCCTATAATCTTGGGGTGAGGACAAATGGGATCATCAGCACTGTCTCTTCCCCTCCTCCAAACACACACAAACATTATCTGGGTCTGGCGTTTCCTAACCCCAGGAAGGGAGACTTTAGACTTGCAGGATCTACTTAGGGTGGTTGTGGGGTTTTGTTTTGTTTTTACCAGAATCCCAAAGGTCTGCTAACCAGAGCCCGTGTTATTTACAATTAAAGAATTGCGAGCCCAGGAAGCTGCTGTTGTTTGGTAAAGAATAGCTGAAAATTCAAAGGTGGGAAGCGAAACTGTGAAACAGGCACACAGAATGAGTCCAGTTGCACACACGGGAGTTTAAATAACAAAGTCTAAGTAAAGAATATTACCTGATTTATCAAATAAAGATCCAGGTTTGGGATAAGGGCTGCTGCCTTTAACATGATGATTCCACCCCATGCCATAAAGGAACGCCAAATCATATGGAAAGTGCCTGGGGGTTCTCATCCCTGTCAAAATCTCAGATTATTATTTCCTCCATTACAGCTCTGTTCCAGAGTGAGGGCTGTCAAGTGTCCAGTGTTAAGATTTTGGGCTCTTTTCTATCAAGTTCAGGAAGTTGCTTTGAGCTCCAGAACTGAAGTGACTCCTCCGTCTTTCTGTACTACCACTTCTTTGTTAGTTAGTTATGACATTTGTAACCCTCCTTTCCTCCCAAGTTTCTCAAGGAGGAGTACATAGTTCTTCTCCTCCCCATTTTATCTTCACAACCACCCTATGAGGTAGGTGCGGATGAGAGAGAGTGGTTGTGACTCAAAGTCACATGCAGGGAGTTTCATGGCTGAGTGGGAATCGAACCCTGGTCTCCCAGCTCCAATGCTAACCCAGGGGTTAGCAAACTTTTTCAGCAGGGGGCCGGTCCACTGTCCCTCAGACCTTGCGGGGAGCCAGACTATATTTTCGGGGGCGGGAATGAATGAATTCCTATGGCCCACAAATAACCCAGAGATGCATTTTAAATAAAAGCACACATTCTACTCATGTAAAAACTGTAAAAACACGCTGGACCATCCGCAGGCCAGATTCAGAAGGCGATTGGGCCGGATCCGGGCCCCAGGCCTTAGTTTGCCTACCCATGCTCTAACCACTCTGCCACACTGACCCCACAACACACTAATACCTCCCCAACTGTCTTCATGTAAGCAAAATAATTGGGGGGGGGGGAATCAGTGGTGCCATTGCTGAAAAAATGGCAGGCATTCATGTCTATAAATTCATGTATATAAAGTCAATTAACAACAACAACACTTCAAATTCCTCCAGAGAGCTACCAGGAGAGCCCAGTCTACCTTCTGCACCCCACCCCACCTGTCCTAAAAGGAAAAAACACAAGCTACTGCCTTATCTTGATTCGGTTTGCCAGTGGCATATGCAGGGAAGAGGAAGGGGCGCCCAACTGGGCCAAGAGACCAGGGTCCAATAATCCCTATTCAGACATGAAGGCCATTCTCTCCCTCCCTCCCTTGCCTGCCTCACAGGACAGGCCTGGAGAAAGCAGGCAAATAAAAGGACAAAGGAACTCTGGAACTCCCTGCCACAGGAGGCAGTGATGGCCACTGAAATAAAAAAATTAAGGTTTTATATCTATATAATAAATGTTCATAAATGCACCAACCAAGCACGTACATCGATATATAAACCACATGTCTGAAACCCCACAGAAAGTCCTGAAACCATTTTGTCCCTCCCAAATTGACCTCAGCCATTTCTCTGCAAGGTCAAAGGAAAATGGAAAAGCCTCCCCACCCCATTGTCTTTTCCTCCACAAATCCTGTCTTAAGGGCATGTCTGTCTGTGTTTGAATAGGATGAGCCTGTGACCTGGCCCAGGAACTAAGTATTTATCATTACAAAAGACTGGCCAGGCTCCCCAGGGTATCCAATCAAGTGAGCATTAACAGGTGGTCTGCCAGACAGGAGATAAACAACGCACTCAGATTTCTGTTGTAGACCACCCTTTCTGTGATGTATCTGGGGGGTGGTCTTGAGGTACACCCCTTTCTGTGATGTAGGTATGATGTACGGAGGGGTGGTCTGGGGCTCCAGGACGGGCAATTTAAAATTTCTATATAAGGGCAGGCACACCTTGGTTCTGGGTTTGTCCTCCTTTCCTGCGTGTGAGGGGAGCACCCTGTTGCAACAGATCAATAAAGATCAGGCTTACTAGCTGCTTTGCTTCTCAATATTCTCTGTTATTGTCTCCTACCAATAGGGAACGTACATAAGGACTCTATAGGGGCTCTTGGATACCCCATAAGGGAAAAAGGGCAGATTTTTGTTTACAACACTATCAATGGCTGCTAGCTAGGAGTGCTCTGCTCTGCCTCCGCGGTTGGATCCTGCTTGTGGGCTTCCCCTGGGCCATTGGCCGGATCCAGCAGGGAGGGTTTTAAGCAGAGGTTGGGTGGCCACCTGACATGTATGACCTGGCTCAGATTCCTTCATTGCAGGGGGTTGGACTACATGACCCTCAGGTCTCCCTCCCAACTCTACGATCCTAGAATGCTGGCGTTCTTATGGACGATGTTAGACACATTTGTGCAGGATGAGGCTATCAGTGGCTACCGCATTCTCCCTCCAGTTCCAGAGGCAGTCTACCTGGGAACACCAGTTGCTAGGAATTGCAAGAGGGGAGATTTCCTGCTCTTGTGCTCAGGTCTTGCTTGCAGCCTTCGCAGAGGATTGTGGCCAGTCCCATGAGGACAGGATGCTGGACTAATAATAATAATAATAATAATAATAATAATAATAATAATAATTTATACCCCGCCCTCCCCGGCCAGAGCCGGGCTCAGGGCGGCTAACACCAATAAAATCACAGTAAAAACATAATAAGGGGAAAAGGGGGGGGAACGCAATTTAAAATACAGGTTAAAATGCAATTTAAAATGCAGCCTCATTTTAAAATACAGTAGCCGATAAATCAAGATGGGCCCCCTGTGGCCTGATCCAGCAATCAGGCTCTTCTTATGTTTTTATGGAACCTCCAGGTCCAGAGGCAGTCTACCTTGATTCCTAGGAATATACGGCCACTGTGAGAACAGGATGCTGGACTAGACGGGCCAGGGGCCTGATGCAGAGAGGCTGAGCTTGTGTTTTTACGTGAAATGGAGAGAGAATTGTGGATGCCACCTTGAGCCTGGAGGAAAGCTGGGGTAGAAATGGGATATGTAAAGGTAAAGGGACCCCTGACCATGAGGTCCAGGCGCGGACGACTCTGGGGTTGTGTCGCTCATCTCGCTTTATTGGCCGAGGGAGCCGGCGTACAGTTTCTGGGTCATGTGGCCAGCATGACTAAGCTGCTTCTGGCGAACCAGAGCAGCGCACGGAAACGCCGTTTACCTTCCCGCCGGAGCAGTACCTATTTATCTACTAGCACTTTGACGTGCTTTTGAACTGCTAGGTGGGCAGGAGCAGGGACTGAGCAACGGGAGCTCACTCCATCGAGGGGATTCAAACTGCCGACTTCTGATCGGCAAGTCCTAGGCTCTGTGGTTTAACCCACAGTGCCACCTGCGTCCCTAGAAATGGGATAACAACTGATAAAGGACTTGCCAGGCTAGCAACAACCTTGGGCCGCTTTCAGCAAGGGCTTTAAACCCCCTGGAAGCTGGACTGCAGCAGCAAGAGCCCCAGGCTCTGCCCCAAGGATGCCCCCCACGGCCTGGCCCATGTTGCCTAGTTAGCAGCTTTAAAAATAGCCTCGTGATTGGATGATGCTAATCGGGCTTTAGGGCACCAAGGGGCACATCGCCCCAGGCAGCAGCCTCTGCGTGGCACAGCTAAGTCTCTCTGCTCAGAGGAGACGCACCACCAGCTGCCTTAGCAAGAGAGCATTCAATTAAAACAACAACAACAATTTTAAAGTCATATTCATATTCTGAATTAAGGTTTATCTGTTGCTAGTCTATCAATCCAACTCAAAGCATTAGTCAAGATTTTGCACTCTATTTTTGGCTTTGGTTCATTTTTTATAACATCGTGATTTATTATTATTTTTTTCCTGCAGTTTGATTAATTTGCCACATTCCTCTATGGCTTGGCATGTTCTGTTGGCTTCACACCAGCTCACTTACTGCATATGTTACTGCAACAGAAATTCCAGTCTTGGCCTTTTTACAGCTCCTGTTTTGGATACAGTGTGTGATGTTTGTTGTTCTTTTTGTTACAAATGTAATTTTAAAAATATTATTATTATTATTATTATTATTATTATTATTATTATTATTATTATTACAGTGGTACCTCGGCTTAAGTACTTAAGTCGTTCCAGAGGTCTGTTCTTAACCTGAAACTGTTCTTAACCTAAAGCACCACTTTAGCTAATGGGGCCTCCTGCTGCCGCCGCGCTGCTGGCTCGCAATTTCTGTTCTC